>NC_047129.1:19458708-19790375 GCF_009829125.3 Periophthalmus magnuspinnatus | reverse complement strand
GATAGAGAGGAGGGGGGAGTAGAGGGGAGTAGAGGGGAGGGGGGGGGGATTAGCCGATCATTAAACCCCAGTGTGTTTTAGCTCAGAAACCAACCTCCTCTTTCTCTCCCTCCCACCCACCCTCCCTCTCTTCTCCTGAACAAACAAATCACAGTAGTGAGCAAATGACATATGTAGCCACCTCCTCTCTCTCCCTGCGTCCACGCTGCCATCCATTTAACCCCAATCCTGTCCCCGTCCACCCCCCAACCACCTCCACCCCTCACGCACCACCACACCCTATGCTCCCCCATCTGTGACATGGGGCTTTAGGCTGATCAGCAAACAGTGTTGGGAACAATACACATTTTGAGTAACTGTATTCAGGTACTTTGGTAGTATTCAGAGTCCAGTTACTTTACTCGAATCAAAAGAATACATTGCAGTATTTGATGACACAATTTAGGCTTCAAACTGCACAGAATCAGTGAGAAATATAGAAAACTCAGCTCTTGTGGTGAGACATGTAAGATTTTGTCTGATAGGAAACAGAACAAACAGTGAAACAAACATAAAGCTGTTTTTAAACCTATGCTGTGTCTTTACTCTATAATTTAAATGCATCTCAATGTAAAAGTACTCGAAGTATTCAGAATGCAGTACTCTGATCGGACCGTGTATCTGAATACTTTACAAAATACTACTGCAGTATTCAATATTCTGTTACTAAATTTATTTCCGTCACTGTCAGGGGAAAGCCAACAATAGCCATCCCAGTTTGTTTTGATGGATCGGACTCATAACCTCGAGCTACTCACTCCACTCTGATAATGCACTTTGTAATTAATGCTTCCAAGTTTGATTTAGAGTGGTGCTGATTCAGGCCAGGCGGGGGCGGGGGTGAGCACGGGGGAGAGGGTGGCAGGGAGGGTGGGGTGAGCAGGAGGGTGATGGAGGCAGGGGCAAGAAGGAGCCAGGGGGTTGAGATGAGCAGGAGCAAGATGGGGCAGAGGGGTGAGACAAGCAGGGGCAAGAGGGGGCTAGGGGTGAGACAAACAGGGATGAGAGGAGGCAGGGGTGAAGCGAGCAGGTGGGTGATGAGCAGGGATGAAAGGAGGGTGAAATGAGCAGGGGCGAGGGGGGGGGTGCAGAAGTGTGAGACAAGCAGGGGGTGACGAGCAGGGACAAGAGGGGGGCAGTTGGGTGAGATGAGCAGATGGAGAGGGAGGGAGGGGCGACAGGGGGCAAGGAGGGCGACGGAGGCAGGGAGGGCGAGGGGCTCGGCTGTCAGTTATGCCTGTGCCAGGAAAGATGCCTTGTTTTGGACGCCGTGTTCTCATTATCTTGATTTCAGAGTCATATTTTTAAAAAGTTTCATTCCTGGTGCAATATATTTGACGAGCTTGACACGAAATGGGAAAGAAATGACTAACTGACTAACTGCTTTTTACACAGCCCTGTCTGTACAACAAGTTATAAAAGTCTCTTTATGAGCTTCACGAGGGGTCAGTTTCTCAGCCGAGATTACAGTAATGGGTCTCTCCCGTTTCCACTGTATTGTTCTAATTAGAAACACAAATATAAATACCTCAACACCTACAGACACGCGTAATAAAACTATTCTTGTGTGGTCACTTGGCCTGTCAACATAAGCTTGATATATCGCTGCAGTAAATATAGACGATAAACGATAATATTGAAACTAATTTATGCCACTGACGCAAAAACTCGAACAGATTTAAAACACAAAAACTATTCTAAATCTACAATATTGTTAAAAATCATGAGATGTAATAAACAAACAGCAGAAAGAGACACTTTAGTCGTTAGTTTGCATCTGTAATGAGTCAGACAAGTTATTTATTCAAACTTTTGCAGCTTAAATCTGATCATAGAGTCAAAAAATAAACCAAAAATTTCCCAGTAGTGCAAAGAAAAAGTAACACAATATAGTGATTATCATGACAGGCCTCGTTATAATGAAACTGTCTGTTCAGATTTACTATATATGCTGACCATACTGGTTAGTAGTGTTATGTAATAGCCTATGCTGCAAACAGGAAAGATTTGAACCCAGTTAAACAAATAATGTAAATTTGTTTACTTTGATGTTCTAAATGTTTAAACTTAGAAAAAACAAAAATCTTTTATAGTGTAGTTGGGTTTAGGCTGAGGAATGCTGGTTTACGCGCCTCTACCCTCTGGATCCACATATTCTACAGATGACTGCCAGTTTTATGCAGAGCAAGCAAATTCCAGCCACATTCACTCAGTGTGTGGCCATTTCTTTCATAAGACCACAACTCCCTCTGCGCTCATAACAAAGAAAAACACTATTGCATGGCCAAGAACTGAAGGGATCCATCCAGAGAACCACAGCTCCTCACTGGACCTAATTAGAACGTGCTGATGTGAGCTATGGCATGTTTATTATTATAACGAAAATACACTGGATGTACAGGACCAGTCAAAAGTTTGAGCAAAAGTCTGGATACGCCCCCTCATTCAGCGTTTTGTTCTTTATTTTTACTACTTTCTACATTTTATAAGACATCAAATATATGAAGCAAGATATATGGGGTTGTGTAGCAAAAAAAAGGACAATTTTTATATTTTACATTCAGATTCCTCAAAAAGTCCCCACCCTTTGCTTTGTGGAGCTGCAAATCCTTGTTCTTCTCTTAATGAGGTCTATAATGAAGTCTCCTGAAATGGTTTTCACTTCACAGCTGAGCCGCGTCAGTGTCAAGGAAGGCTAATGTAGTAGTGATCAAAGCAAAAGGTGAAGGCTGTTTTTAAAAATCCAAAATCCGAAACAAGTTTGTAGTTATTTTGAGCGTATTTTTGGTTTGCTACCTTCCACAAGTGTCATTCATAGTTTTGATGTTGCAGTGAGAATCTACAGTGTGAATAATCCTGGAAATAAATAAGAAACATAGATGTAAACAAACTAACTCAAAAACGGTTAGCTTGTTTGAGTTAGCAAAGTTGGGAAAGTTTAGCTCTGCTCCAAATAAGAAGTTAATTCAATAAATGTTAAAATAAAGTAATAAAAAGTGTACTTAAAGCGGTGATGTTGGATATTCCCACGCCTCCTGATCTCTTGTGGTTCCAGCTGTGCTCCTGTGGGACTGCCTTATTTACTTGTCCTCGTCACTGTGATTCTTCAGCTGTTGTGTGTATATTTCCCGTTCCTGCCTCACTGCTCCACCCACTCGGATGTGCTCCTTATATTGCACCAAAATTCACTTACTTAACTACCTACCTCCCTATCTATTATACTTACTTACTTACTTACTTTCTATCTTACCTTCTTACCTACCTACTTGCCTACTTACTTACTTACCTACCTACTTACTAACTTACCTACCTACTTACTAACTAGCGAAACAAAAACCCAGGATCATGTAGAGCGGGTTAATACAAACATTTTAAGACCAAAATGTTGAGTCTGACAGCAGCAGCTACATAGAGAGGGATGATGTTTTTTTCAATGTAAAGTGAATTGGAACCAGAATTGGAGCGAGGAGCGCGCCCATTATCACTTCCTGTTTGGAAAGTGATGCCTAGCACATTAGCTATGTTTATTTATATTTACAATCTATGGTTTGATCTGGGGTTTTACGGACAAATGCCAAAAAATACCACAGCTTCCCCTCTCTGCTGTTCCCATGCTGCTGGTCTCATATAAATCCTTATAACCTAAATGAAAGGATTAGTCTCTGTGAAGTGCTCCTTTACTGCCCACACCTGCCCATGTGTCTGTAAACCTATCATAACTACATTTTGTAAAGAGCTCTGTCCTTGCTCTTATCAGTTCTTTGAATCTGATGTAACTGTAACGCAGAGTAACTGGGTCAAACACGGAGCTGGACAATGAAAGAGGCTTATGACATAATAACACCTATTGATTTTTCATATTGATATTTCTGTTAATCGTATTGCACTCAACAGATGTTGTGTCTTTGTGTTTTCCAGGAATCTGCTTTACATCAACCCCCAAAGCCTTAACTTTGCCAACCGCCAAGGCTCTGCCCGCAACATCACCGTTAAAGTACAATTCATGAACGGAGAGGACCCAAATAATGCCATGCCGGTACGTCAACAATTAAAGGCCATATCACACTGTTTTCTGATCTCTGTTCTAATGTTGTTTCCTCATCACAAACAGACCTGGAGTTGTGTTTTGTTTCATTCACTCATGTTTAACACACAAACCCTGCATACTTAGGCTAGATTCTTCTCTCAAACTGAAAACACTCTGTTCCACCTTGTGATGTCATCATGTGATAATACAGGAAGTGCTCCACTGAGTTTTTTAAACCCATACACCTTCACTAGAATAATATGGATCAATTCATTGCTAATCTTTACTGAACTAAATGTGAAAACTACCACTTCATGACATCACAAGGTGGAACAGAGCATTTTGAGGTTTGGAGATGTAGACAGACTAATAATAAAGTGTTACTCAAACATGTGTGAATGAAACAAAACACAACTCCAGGTCTGTTTTTGAGGAGGTAACAGCGTTATAACATGATATAAAGCTCACGAGAGTGAATTTTATGTAATATAGGACCTTTAAAACCTTTTACTTTTTATTGTATTGTTAATAGCATTGTCAAAAGTGTCTAAAAACATGAACTAATCAATATTAAAACTAGTATTGAAACTAGGCACTCATTTTTTGCAGGTATTGATACTAAAAAGTCCCATGTGTAGGACAGAAATGGACCTTTTCTGAATATCTGATGTTGAGCTGCATCTTTCAAAAGTATAAGACACATAGACTAGTATACACCCATGGACCACCACTGTGAACCTACTGGAGTAAACCAGGCCCAAACCAGGCCCAAACCAGGCCCAAACCAGGCCCAAACCAGGCCCAAACCAGGCCCAAACCAGGCCCAAACCAGGCCTAAACCAGGCCCAAACCATGACCAATCCAAGTTTTTATAACGATGTCTCTCTGTATCTTTCACAAGTATAAGACACATAGACTAGTACACACCCATGGACCACTATAAGCCTATTGGACACTGAGGGATTACAGATTTTAGGACACATGGGAACAGAACACAAAGTACAACATTGAATGTGGAAAATCACATTCCACCTACTCTAATTTGAGTATTTTATTTATTTTTTTACTCTCATTGCCGCATTGGAATTGGTATCGAGTATTGAGTCTATTCCTTAGTATTGAAATCAAGTTTGAAATTTTTGTATCGTGACAACACTTGTTTTTTCACTTCAGTAACCCATGTTTTTATTAAATATTTAGGTCATATTTGGAAAGTCCAGCTGTGCAGATTTCTACAAAGAAGCCTACACCTCTGTGGTTTACCATAACAGGTGAGTCTTTACAGTGAAACTTTGACTTTTACTACTGTACAGTTTTATATTCTTTTCTGATCCATGCTTCTCTTGTATTGGATCGTCCTTGCCACAACTTTGGTTAAACCTACGGTGGCTGAAGGGTATCAAATATTTTATCACCATCATAAATGTCCTGTGGTTTGTCGTCTGTCACTAAGGGTCATTCTGTCAAGGCGAAAATTAATTAACCTGTGAATAATGTCTCATAGAAAGTAGACGTATTTTACTTTTACACTTTGCTTGTTTACACTAAGTTTAGTTTTAAATTCGTCAGACTCATAGATTGTATAAAAGGAGTGGACATATCTAACCCTCTAGTCGCCGCGTTCAAAACAGGAAGTGAGCTGGAGGCGCTTCCAGTTCCATCAACTCTGGCTCCAATTAATTTTCTATTGAATAACTGTGTCCCCTCTCTCTGTAACTGCTGCTGTCAGACTCGTCATTTTGGTCTTAAAATGTTCGTATTAACCCGCTCTACATGATCCTGGTTTTTTTATTTCACTATTGTGTCCGTAAATCAAGATATGAAGAGGCTATGGACGTCACCCATAGCGTTCGGCTCCAGTCAAATGAAGCTCATCAAGGCTAGCAGTTACAGGGGCCAATTTGGAGCCAAGTTCCATATTTAGAATTCTGACTGCAAGAACCAATGAGGATTGAGGCTATTGAAAGGTAATAACCCTTCACACCCTCCCCACTGGTTTAGCGGGGACCGGGCATTTAGCGATGCTGTCAATCAAACCTGTGGCTAACGCTTTGGGAGTGACCTCCGAGAAAGAAGGTGCCTGATTTGTCTGTTGTTAATGTTCATATCTTGATTTATAGATACAAGTAAAATAAAAACCCCAAGATCATGTAGAGAGGGTTAATACGAACATTTTAAGACCAAAATGACGAGTCTGACAGCAGCAGTTACAGAGAGAGGGGACACAGTTTTTTAGTGTAAAGTGAATTGGAGTCGATGAAGCCGGAAGTGCGCACATGATCACTTCCTATTTGGAACACGGCGGCTAGCAGGTTAGCTATGTTCATTTATAGATACAGTCTGTGGTCTGGTTCATGGTACAGACAGTATGGTCTTGTGGGTGCAGCGCTCATGGCTGAACTTTCTAAAATTGGACGATGATGATGTGGGTTTGTTGCTTGTTTTATGTGACTCTTCCAACTTTGGTTCTTAATAGTCTTGTGGGTCATAAGGCAATGCTGTTGTTGCATACTTGTGGACGCACTTTCTCCTATGTTTACATTTAATACATTCCAAGGTTAAATCCTACTGCAGAACAAATGCATAAAAAATGTCATCAAAACATTCGCATTAGGATGTTTTGAAATTAGTGATTTAGTGCATTTTTATACAGCGCTTTCCTACCTTCAAGGCTCAAAGCGCTTTACATCAAAAATCACTCACCCATTCACATTTACGCATCGACACACATTCATACAAAAGTGTACACAAACAGTGGGGGTGAGCGGGGTTAAGCGTCTTAAGCGTAAGATTATGATTTTACATGTTTTTGGTTTTTTTTCAGATCCCCAGACTTTTCGGATGAGATCAAAATTAAACTACCAGCGTCTTTGTCCGACCATCACCACATCCTCTTCACTTTTTACCACGTCAGCTGCCAACAGAAGCAGAACACCCCACTGGAGACCCCTGTTGGTTACACGGTGAATCTTTCATAAATATATCTATTGCACTTCATTTGTACAGCACATTTCATAAGCAAAACAATACAGATATATAAATACTGGAAATATTAAATTAATTTCTATTTAACTCCACTAGACCTGTTCTGCAAACTGGACTTTTCAGATCTTTAATCATGTTCGTTTCTTCTCATTGACCCTCTGAAGTTGCATTTGGAGTGATTCATGAATCTTTTATTTTCAACATACTATTTTGTTGATTTACCCCCATTTAACCTCCACTGGTACGCCCACTGTGACGTACACGCCCACTGTGATGTACGCGCCCACTGTGACGTACGGACTTCTTTCTTAATCGGTGATACTCGTGGGATTCAGCACCTTTGCGTAGTCGTTTTGGTACAAATGAACAAAAATACACTGCTCGCTAGTGGGATGTACCGTTATTTATAGGGGCACCAAAAGCATGCAGTGCTTTGTTGTGATGACGTTTACGGTGACATCAGTTCCCATTGAGCACTGCAGTTTTCTAATGTGGAAGTCAGTGGATTTGTTTCTTTTATGAAGTCATTTTAGATGAATATTATGATTTAAAATGTACAAATTATAACAATGATCCATAATAGGGCTGATTTAAGGAAATAAAAGTAGTTAAATCAAAGTACTAAAAAGGGCAAAAACATAAAAATACATAAAAGACACAGGACCACACATCTCACACGATGTTAAAATATAAGGGAATCAAAATGGGCCTTAACCCTCACACAATTACCTCTATTTTACATACCCATCCGTATTTTTTAATAAGTGACTGGGAAAAATCCCTGCAGCACCTGCGCTCTCATTCGTCACCTTCGAGGGACAACAGGTGCAGATTACCGTAATGACAGTAAAATATTGAAATAGCCCCATGCCTCCGCTTTGAGATGTCGTTTGAATTTACATGAGAGCACGACTGGTTGCAAGGTTACGCTACTGGAAGTCCGCAACCACGCTCTATCAGTGACGATAGCATCCAACGCTATAGGGTTAAGACGAGACTTCAAACTCTCCACTACATACACTGTAGATATAAATGGACGTTCCAAATAGGAAGTGATCATGGGTGCACTTCCGGCTCTGTCGACTGTGGGGTTTTTATTTCGTTATTGTGTCTGTAAATCAAGATATGAACATTAATAAGAGACATTTCAGGCGCCTTCTTTCCCCGAGGTCACTCCCGTTAGCGTTAGCAGCACACTGTTGCTAAGTGTCCCCTCCCTGCTAAACCAGCCTTGCTTCAGATTGGCTCTTTGGTTGCTATGATACTTGGGGTCGGAGTTCCATAGCAACCGGGGGATATATACCTGGATAATAATGTAAATATATTTAACATATTTTCTTGTGTCTCCAGTGGATCCCGATGCTGCAGAATGGGCGTTTGAGGACAGGACACTTTTGCCTTCCTGTGTCTCTCGAAAAGCCGCCTCAGTCTTACTCCGTGCTCTCCCCAGATGTATGGCTCCTGCTTCAGTTGAATGACGTTTGTTTTTTTTATTCTCAGTGTTTTAAAAGCTTTTGTTTTCCAGGTCCCACTTCCAGGCATGAAGTGGGTGGATAACCATCGGGGGGTGTTCAATGTGGAGGTTACAGCTGTCTCCACTATTCACACACAGGTATTTACACACAACTGGAACACATAACACATTTTGAAGGACGCATTTTTTTCACAACACAAAAAAAACCACATTAGGTTATGTGCCTGTACCTGAAATACTCCACCGTGAGGCATTAAATATTTGTCCCCTTGACAATATTTCTTAGTGTCAAGGGGACTTGCCTCTGACCTTTACTGTAATTTGGTATGGTGGTGTCACATGCTTGTCTCCGTGAAGCTAGATATGTTTAATTCCAGACTGCGGAACATTTCAGGCAAAGCAATAACATCTCCAAGGAGAAAAGCCGCCATCAGAAAAGTTACATACTGTATCTTTAAAGGTCCTATATTACGCAAAATGGATTCTTGTGAGCTTTTAGCCATATTACCTCCTCACAAACAGACCTAGAGTTGTGTTTTGTTTCATTCACACATACCCTGCGTATTTAGGCTAAGTTTTTCACAACTACAGGTATGTTTTTGAGGAGGTAACACCATTATAACCTGACTTAAAGCTCACAAGAGTCAGTTTTGCGTAATATAGGCCCTTTAACCTCAGTTCATGAGTCTGTAGCAGTAATGTTCTCAGGCCTCTCCGTCTCCGCGTCTCTTGTGGTGAGCTGCACTTGACTCTGGTCCAGTCTGATGTGAATCACGGCTCAGTTTGTGTTATCTGGCCTGTGCTGCTGCTGGCTGTAGATCTTTTGGTTTGTAGCCTCCACTTGGTGAGCAAACGCCGGTTAAGAGTTACATCCAGACACCGCCAAGGTTACTGTGATTTATTTTTTAATTTTTCTACGAGTCATAAAACTTTTTCTTGTTACCAGTGCTGCAACTAACAATTATTGTAGTTGTCAAAAAAAATCTATTGTATACTAATGGTAAACGGTCACATTTTTATACAGTGCTTTTCCACTTTCAAGGCTCAAAGCGCTTTACATCAAGGAACCACTCACCCATTCGCACACACATACACCAGTATACCCAGACACTGAGGCGAGTCAGGTGTCTTGCCCAAGGACACAACGGCAGCATTCATCTGAGGGAGCTGGAAACACACCGCCAACTTGTCTGTGGATCTGACCGCTCTACCAATGAACCCTGAACTAAGAACTGAACTAACTGTAGAAATATGGCGACTGACAGGTTCTAGATGCAGAATATTTACAATTGAAGTGTATTGTTCAGTAATATTTGGACTTGGGTTTGGATTTAATGAGTTAATCGTTCTTTTCTTCTAATCTCTCTGTTCCTGTTTATTTCAGGATCAGTACCTGGATAAGTTCTTTGCCTTGGTGCACGCCTTGGACGAGCACATGTTCCCAGTGCGGATTGGAGACATGCGGATTATGGAGAACAGTCTGGAGGCAGAGCTTAAAACCAGCATCGCAGCCCTGAACTCCACCCAGCTGGAGCCCGTCGTGAGATTCCTTCACCTGCTGCTGGACAAACTCGTGCTGCTTGTGGTGCGGCCGCCGGTTATTGCTGGACAAATAGGTAAATCATAACTAAATAAATAAAAGTGAGTTGTTAAGAGTTAAAGGCCCATATTACACTGTTTTCTGATCTGTGTTCTAATGTTATTTCCTCATCTTCATCACAAACAGACCTGGAGTTGTGTTTTGTTTCATTCACACATGTTTAACACAAACCCTGCATATTTAGGCTGAGCTTTTCTCTCAAACTGAAAACACTCTGTTTCACCTTGTGATGTCATAAAGTGGTAATACAGGAAGTGCTCCACTGTGTTTTTAAACTCCATACACCTTCACTAGAATCATTTGGATCATTTCAGCACTGGAATTGCCAATCTCTACTCAACTAAAGGTAAAAGGAGCTGTTAACTTGAAAACTACCACTTCATGACATCACAAGGTGGAACAGAGCATTTTGAGCTTTGGAGATGTAACAGACTAATAATGAAGTGTTACTCAAACATGTGTGAATGAAACAAAACACAACTCCAGGTCTGTTTTTGAGGAGGTAACAAATTTCGAATACATGACTTGAAGGGTAGAAGAGTTCATTTTGTTTACTATAGGACCTGTAAAGATGACATGTTGTGCATTTTTGTGTCTGTAGTATTAAGCTGTAATTTGCTTAGATCATTTTCCAATATGTTCATTGTAAACAGCAATATTAATCTAAACAGAAACACGTCCAATGACTTTCTGTTTGAAACTGCAGCGCTGATGGGCTCTTTATAGTTTCATTTCATTGTAGGAAGCAGCTGATTTTTAAAAATGGCTGTTTTTGAAAGGGAACAGTGGGCAGAGGGGGGTAGGCCAAAACAGATATTTTCCAAGCACTTAAGCCTTGAATGAAATACAAAAAGAGGATTATATAAACATGAACAAATGAATCAATCGAAATCATAAACTGTATAAAGAACTGGAAGTAAGTGTGACGTCACCCACAGTATTTGGCTCCAAATGAAGCTCATCGAGGCTAGCAGTTATAGGGGCGATTCTTACCACGAGTATCATAGCAACCAGAGAGCCAATCCATAGCGAGGCTGTTGAAGGTAGTGCCCCCTTAGCAACGCTGTCAATCAAACCTGTTGCTAATGCTAGCAGGAGTGATGTCGGGAAAATAAGGCATCTGATTTGTCTGTTATTAATAATATCATATCTTGATTTAGAGACAAATTAATAAAATAAAAACCCCAAGAGCATGTAGAGCGGGTTAATACGAACATTTAAGACCAAAATGATGAGTCTGACAGCAGCAGTTAAAGAGGAGGGACACAGTTTTTACATAGAAAGTGAACTGGAGCCAGAGTCGATTAAGCGCACCCATGATCACTTCCTATTTTGAGTGTGGCGGCTAGCAGGTTAGCTCTGTCTATTTATATATACAGTCTATGATCAAAATGCAACTTTGAGTAAACTAATAACGAGGGAACACCTTTTATAAGATGATTTGAAGCTTACAGTTTTTTAGATCATGTTCCCTCTTCAAACGTGTCTTTCTGTCTCTGTCTGTTATAGTGAACCTGGGACAAGCGTCATTCGAGGTCATGGCGTCTATAGTAAACCGGCTCCATAAATATCTGGACACCAGCCAAGACATGCACGGGCGAAACAGTCTCCTGTCCTCTTATATACATTATGTTTTCCGTCTGCCCAGCACTGACCCCAACTCCCCCTCTCCGGGTACGCTACACAAACATTAAACTGCATTACAACATCTTTTTTATATATAATTTCTTTTGCTAAATGTTTTTGTGAATGCTGTCTAACCCTGAGCTCTGAGGGTGTCTGTTTTCCTTTGCATGCATCATTTTAACTTTTTCCCCCTATTTTTTTTATATTTTATGTTTTTCCTCCATCTGCATATTTTCTGCCTGCTCTACAGACTCCGATCCATCTGCAACAGGTACATATGCAAATGCTGAATGCTCCGTTTATGCCTTTAATTATTTTTGTTAAACATTTTATCCTGCTGTTTTTAAATCTTTTCATTTGAAAAACTTTGCAGCACAGTGAGAGCATGGTTCAGTTACAGTCATTACATCTATGGCATTCTACACAATAGTGATGGGACAATAAACAGTAATGTAAAAAGAGATGACAATAATTGTTCGTGGACATTTTATATAATCTTGATAATCGCTGTTATATCACCTGAATGTGTGGGGAAAAACAACTAGTCAACGGGGGGATAAAGGGGTCTGTTGTCCGGGGCCCCAGGGTCTTAGGGGCCCATAATTGGATACTTGGATACCTTAACAGTAAATAAGTTCTATAGGGACAGAGCCGTTTTAAAGCCTCAGAAAATCGATTCGTGTTCACTTGTTGGTCACATAATCATAGTTTTACACAAGTCAATTTTTAGATTTTAGCCGCAAAACACACCACAAAGTTTTGTAGCATTTAGGGAGATTGTGTACGCAGCATTCAGGAAAAATCCGAGGCTCCACAAAATGTTATGGTTCTTTTTTTTTTTTTCTTTTTTTTATGGAAATGTGGAATTGAAGCAGAAAAGTTAAGGTATAAAATGTGTTGATCTTTGTTATTCCAGTTTAGGGTTGTCAAAAGTATTGAAATCAGATACTAATCAATAGTAAAACTAGTGTTGAAACTAGATACTCATTTGAACAAGTATCGGTACTAAAAAAATGAAATAAAATTAACCTTTCTTGAATATGTTTAGAGTGATCTTGAGCTGTATCAGAACAAGTATAAGACATAGGCCACACAGAAAGATGTTTTTATTATCATTGTGGTATCAGAATCAGTATCGAGATTATTCCTTAGTATTGAAATCGAGTTTGAAATGTTAGTATTTCTATATCCAGCCCATTACCATGCTCTCACTGCTGCAACGTGAGAACTAAACATAATTCATTCATAAAAACACATTTAATCTGACTCTTGACATGGATTATCCTGTGCTCTTGTATTGTCTTAGGCCCGGGGGGACTGGGAGGCTCGATGCATTATGCCACCATGGCTCGATCAGCCGTACGACCTGCCAGTCTCAACTTGAACCGCTCCCGTAGCCTTAGCAACAGTAACCCTGACATCTCAGGGACGCCCACCTCCCCTGACGACGAGGTCCGCTCCATCATCGGCAGCAAGGTAAGACTTTCGCTGCAGTTTGTCCAATGGCTTTGCACTCTTTCTACTCCTACGTCCACACACCTGGTCCAGCAGCCTCAAGTGATGTTTTTTTAGACAGGAAGATAAAGATGAATGTACTAAACGATGATTGTAACCTACATCGTGACAAAGGCGCTGCATGTGCCCATTGACCCTCAAATATATTTGATTAACAGTTAAACCCCTTTGCTCATATGTAAACAAAGCCCCGAACATCTTATCTGTCTAACCTCTGAAGCAGCAGCCTGCCACACATTTACAGTGTGGACAGCAGCTAAAAGGCGTGATTCAAAGCCGCTGTGTTTACCACTAACGCCGTTCACAAGGTACAAAAGCAGCATTGTTTTATAGTCGTATATAAGTCACTGAGCCCGTTCAGCCCCAGCTGGGTTTGTTTGACCTTTTTGTTGTTCTATTTGATCTGTGGATAGTTTTCGATTTGCATAACTGTTTTTTTTGTGTCTATTTTAACCCTTTTACACTGAATGCAGCCACTCCTTTGATGACTGTTCCTTTTGCTAATGTTTAATCCTTACCTTTTGTGTCCTAGGAAGGGGAAGGCAGTTTTCTCACAGCTAAAGGGACAGAGATTAGTTTTTGTTAAAGGAACTGTGTGTAGCCTGCACTCTAACAGTTAAAAATTGTTAAATAAATGAATTTAAAATCCGATTATAACCACAACTGAACCTGGGTTGCCAGAGCCTTTAACTGCAGATAGAGCAAACATACAAGCTTTTCTCTGTCTCAGTATATAAACAATATTGAAACAGATAACCCAAATGGAAAAGTCCTATGAGGCTCATTCTGCTTTCTGGTTGGATAATAATCTTGAGAACCAAAACACCAAATTGTATCAGTGTAAACAACTTGGCTATAATGTCCAATGTTTTATGTAATTAAGAATAAATCCGTACTATCATTTTGTTTTTATCGATGATGGCTGTTTTTGATTGATTTGAGTTGGTTAGGTCATAATAAAACTCTTCCCTTGAAGGACAGGACGTATCCAACTCCGTGTAGTATAAATCCCAGTGTTGCCAGCTCCATCAAATTAAAAATGGCTTCTGGACGGGAGCTGAAACATCGTGATCGCAAAAACAGTGTCCAGATGAGGGGGATAGTCCAGTGAGGTTCATCTGTTCTGCCAATAATTTACTTTAACAGATTCTTTTTTCAGACAAAGGTTTAGTTTGTTTTCGTGATTTAAACAGGTTTTGGCGCTGTCTTATTACTGTGGAGGCAGAACGACAGCGCCATCTGCAGTCTGACTTCTTCAGGACAGTATATAGGAAATACGCTCACGGGACGAGGGGCCTTTTTACTCTCACACACCTCGGATACTGTCCTGAAGAAGTCAGACTGCAGATGGCGCTGTTGTCCTGTCTCCACCGGTAGACACCGCCAAAAGACACCGCCAAAACCTGTTTAAATCACCTGACCGTTCAAGTCACAGTAACATTACGTGACCACTCTGAGGCACTAATGAGCTGTCCAAACGGTCAGCGATGAAAACAAACTGCATATTCTGCCTCCACTAGTGTTTGGGAACCATCTTTACAGATAGTGAACAGTTTTTCCTTTAAACACCCAGGAAAACTCTTACTGTTTTGGACATTTATTGAAGAGTAGATTGTGAAACTGTAACACACAAAAAGATATATGCACATTACAATCACGTTTTAATATTCATATTAACAAAGATTATGCAGAGCTACATAAAACAATATATAGCAGCTTATTACAATAAAATATATGCACAACATTAGCTTAAAGTTGGCTACAACTAATGAAAACGTGTGTGCATGATGCTAACATGCATAGAAAATCCCATAGACACGCTAGTGCTATTAGCGTCTTATATTTTGGTGCAAATTTCAAGTGTAAGTCAACTTAAAGTGCTTGAGATGAGTTTACAGTGCAAGCTAACATCTTATAATGTCACAATATTTAGAGAGAGATTTGAATAGGGCCAAATGTTTAAACTGTGGGAAATGACTGAACTGTTGAAAAATCTGCAACAATATGGATGCTATGGTAGCTTTGAGTGGACAAAACAGACTCAAAACAGAAATATCTTCCTCCAGTGGGGGCAGAACACTAAACCATGGTCTGGTCTTGATGCACCGCTGAAACCATCTCCATGTGTGTACCTCATCTGAGGATGCAGTTAGCTCATGTTTCTGGAATTAAAAACTTACACACAGTTCCTTTAACTCCTTTAACCTTACTCCATTATGATTTTTGGTCTTTGGTGTTTTCCAGCATTGGTGTCCTTTGAACCTGTTTAACCTGTAACTATTGCTTCCCTCCTCCTCCCCCGTGCTGCTCGCTTATGCCCTTGTTTCCTGCCTGGCCTTGTGTCTCCTGGCCTTGTGTCTCCTGACCTTGGCGTCCCTGTTTAGGGTTTAGACCGGTCCAACTCGTGGGTTCACTCCATGGGGTGTCACAGTGACCCCTGGGGATCCGGCCCTGGGTCTGCTCCAGAAACCATGCAGGTTACCAGTGTCCCCTCCTTCACCTCAGCTAGACCCACTCACTGTCATCACATTCAGGGAATATTGGGCCATGTGAAGTTTTGGTTTCTTTTGTGCTAAAATCATCACAAAATAAATTAAAGTGGCCGTATTATACTGTTCTAATGTTGTTTCCTCATCACAAACAGACCTGGAGTTGTGTTTTGATTCCTTCACACATGTTTAACACACAAAAAGATAACAATACTCTGTTTACTTTAAGTAGAACAACACTCCTCACAAACAGACCTTGTTTTATTCACACACAAATCCTGCATATTTAGGCTGACTTCTTCTTTCAAACTGAAAACACTGTGTTCCACCATGTGATGTCATCATGTGGTAATACAGGAAGTGCTCCACTGTGTTTTTAAACTCCATACACCTTCACTAGAATCATTTGGATCATTTCAGCTCTGAAATTGCCTATCTCTGTTGAACTAAAGGCAAAAGGAGCTGTTAACTTGAAAACGATTGCTTCATGACATCACAAGGTGGAACAGAGTGTTTTGAGCTCTGGAGATGTAGACGGACTAATAATAGTTACTTTAACATGCACAAACTCCAGGGATGTTTTTGAGGAGGGAACAGCTTTAGAACATGACATAAAGATCACAAGAGACAATCTTGTGTAATATAGAACCTTTAACTTAAGAAAGCGCACGTTCCAGAGCGCAAAGAAAAATATCCAAAACTTCAATACAATATTCCCTTGAACAGTTCCAGTAGATCTGCCATTTTAGCATGTAGCTTTCAAAAGATCTAACATTATTTATTCTTAATTATACATCTCTCATTTAAAGTGCTTTATAATTTTACACAAATCAAGAAGCAGAAAAGTAAAAAAAATATGCTGAAAATTAGAGGAAGTAGAGTTCTAAAACATGAGGACGTCACACTGGGAGAAGTCTACCCAAGAGCAGCGATGTGGGCATGAAGGGGCGTCACCTTCAATAGCCCCGCTCCTGATTGGCTCTGTGGTTGCTATGATACCCGTGGTCACAATTCCAATTATGGAACTCGACTCTAATTTCACCTCTATAACTGCTCTAGCCTTAATGAGCGTCATTTGGAGCCGAACACTGTGGGTGATGTCACACTCATTTAGTCCACTTCTTTGTACAGTCTATGCAAGAAAAACATTTTTTGGACACTTTAAACATAATTGCAACAATATAAATGTGTTTTCTTATCATTTAATTTGTCAAATTGTAACCTCTGTAACATTAGAGGTGTTTAGTTGCTCGGTTCATAGGCGCTTTACCCACATGAGATAAAACAACACAATGTGGCCTGTCATGGGGATAAATATGTTAGATCTTACCTTTCATACGCTTTAGTTTGTTCCTTTAGCATCTGCTTTTACTAAATATTTTTAATTTCTTTGCTTTAACCTTTTTAATTACTGTAGATGCACATGACCAGTCAAAAGTTTGGACACTCCCTCTCATTCAGTGTTTTTTATCTTTATTTTTACTACTTTCAGCTTTTATATACACACACAAGGCATCAAATATATGAAGTAACATATATGGAATTGTATATAGTTTTTTTTTTTTTTTTTTTAATATTAAAGAAGTATCTTCTCTTTGTTTTGTGGACAGCTGCAAACCCTTGTCTTTTTTTTTTTTTTTATCTAAACCATCTAAAAATAATTTGCAGTTACTTTGAGTTTGTTTTGTTAGCTTCCACATGTGTCATTCATAGCTTTGATGCTTCAGTGAGAATCTACAGTGTGAATAATCCTGGAAATAAACAAGAAACAGAAATGAAGAAGTGGCCAAACTTTTGCCTGGTCGATATTTGCATGACCCAACACTAACCATAGCATTAGCATCTTCCACTTGTGCATGGGGTATGTGCGTTTGTGTGAATGTGACTCGGTCCACCTGTTCTGTCCCTCCGTCCCCCTGTCCCTCTGTCCACTTGTCCTGTCCCTGTCTCATTCACCTTTTACTTATTAGTTTTGTCCTTTGTCACTTTCAGTTATAATTGTGTTTTTAAACAGATATTATAAATTGTTTCTCAAAACATAGATTATCTTTGCATTGAAATTCAACATATGTGAACCTTAAAGGTGCACTATGTAACTTTTCTGGTTTGTCTCCATAGAGATTTACAGTAATTGTTTTTTTTTTATTTTTATGTTTCATGTTACGACATTAATTTATCTGTCTTGGTTGTATTTCCATTATGTGTGTTTTAATTGCACAGAAATGCCTTGAAAAACATGGATTCTACTGTGAGCCGGCTTGCCTCTCCACAGATCTGTAACACGGCCTTGTCTTCATGGAGATGGGTAATTTTAATGCCATACTGTGAAACATCCCCAACATCTCCATGGAGACAAGCAGGTGGTGACCCATCCTCCTGAAAAGTTACACACTGCATCTTTAAATAGACTGATGTATAATTATATGTATTTAAAGGTCCTGTATGATGCTATTCTCTGATCTCTGTTCTAATGTTGTTTCCTTGTCACAAACAGACCTCAAGTTTTTCCACCTTGTGATGTCATCATGTGGTAATACAGGAAGTGCTCCACTGTGTTTTTAAACTCCACACACCTTCACTAGAATCATTTGGATAAATTCAGACCTGGAATTGCCAATCTCTACTGAACTAAAGGTAAAAGAAGCTGTTAACTTGAAAACTACCACTTCATGACATCACAAGGTGGAACAGAGCATTTTGAGCTTTGGAGATGTAGACAGACTAATAATAAAGTGTTAAGCATGTGTGAATGAAACAACACAACTCCAGGTCTGTTTTTGAGGAGGGAACAGCGTTATAACATGGATTAAAGCTCACAGGGGTCAGTTTTGTGTGATATTGGACCTTTAAATGTTTCGTGTTTAGTTTTTGCATTGACTTGTCTATTGTGTACCTGCCTTGTCTTCATGAGTGTGAGTGTGTGTATATGTGTGACTGTGTGTATTTGTGTATGTTTGTGTGTGTGTATGTGTATATGTGTGTGTGTGTCTGCGTGTAGGGATGTGTGTGTATGTGTCTGTGTATATATGTATGTGTGTGTGTATGCCTATGTGCCTCCAGCGTGTGTATGTCTGTGTGTGACTGTGTGTATATTGGTGTGTATATGTGTGTGTTTGTGTGTGTATGTGTGTGTATGTCTGTGTGTGACTATGTGTGTATATTGGTGTGTATATGGGGGTGTGTTTGTGTGTGTGTATGTGTGTGTGTGTTTATTTGTGTGTGTGACTGATGCACATTTTCCTGAGGAGGATACAGTCTTTTTTCTCCTCCTTGTCCTGTGTGTGTCTGTGTGTGTATGTGTTTGTGTACATGTGTGTGTATATATGTGATTGTGTGTGTATATATGTGATTATGTGGGTGACTGAGGCACATTTTCCTGAGGAGGACACAGTCTGGCTCCTCCTCGTCGTCCACTAACTTTTGTCACATTCACTCATTCCACCCTCAGGCCATGGAGCGCTGTGGCCATCGCATGTCTTCGCACACTGAGAGCTCCAGTTTCTTGCAAAGTTTAACAGGACGATTACCCACAAAAAAGGTAGAGCGTTTTGCACCGGGGGAGGAGAAGAAGCCGCTCTGACCCTCGTTTCTCCTCTCTCTTTGTCTTGTTGATGTTGGATTGGTTGATGTTGTGTTTGTGAATGCTGAGTGGGCCAGTGATCTGCCTCAGAATGTTTCAAACACATGTCTGTTTAAGTTTGAATGTTTTCTGGGGCTTTTTGGGGGTTGGCTCGATATGAACTGACCTGATGTGAGTGTGAGGAGCTTGTGTTGTGCATTTGTTGTGTGCTGCACTAATAAACATAACATACAGTTAGCGTTAGCTTAGGCTAGGGCATGGTTTCAGCTACAACAGAGCGTTACACATAGAGTTCTTGAATATATATATATATATATATATATATATATATATATATATATATATATATAATTTATTATTATTATTATGTTTATATTAATGGTCTTATTACATCAAATTAAAGGCCAAACAGGACCGATATCATGGGGCCAATACCCGACCCAGCCAAATTGTATATATATCGGTACATCCCTTAACACAATATAACAGATACTCCCTCAGATGACCTGTATTAGCCTGTATCTGAGTTTTAGTTACTTGAATAAGACAAACTGATGTCTGAATCTTACATTCCAGCTTTTGAACTAACAGTTGTGATCTGCATGGCGGCATTTTGAGTGGAGCTAACGTGGCTTATGGCGTCAACAATGTTTATCTGTTTATAATCTGGATTTACTAGGGATTTTTTTTCATAAAATTTAATTCAAATATAAAATGTTAATATTAGACTAGTCATATAAACGATGTTGATGAGGCAGTACCAGGCCGCTCTATTAGCTTGTTTTTAGGTTAGACTTAGACTCAGTGGTGGATTTGTTACTTAAGTAAAAGTGCAGATACAGAGGCAAAAAGTTACTCAAATAAAAGTAAAATTATCACATGAAAAAAATCTACTTGAATTAAAGTATTTGAGTACCTGTTTAAAAATGTACTTTTAGAGTAAAAAGTAAAAGTATTTCACAGGTGTTCATTTGTTATAGTGTCATATTTTAACAATACAAATCCATGTCTTATTTTTTCTTATGAATTTTGTGTATTTATTTATTTTTGCTCAAAGTTGAAGCTTGAACTCGAAAACTTTAGTCAGGATGTTTTCACGAACATGATAAAAAATAACCCCTCAAATCATATGAAAAATACTTTTACTTTTCAGTCCTGTTCAAAAATATAGTGGAGGAGAAAGTACAGATACTGCTCTTAAATGTACTGAAGTAAAAGTAAAAAGTATCCATTGTAAAATGCACTTTATTTAAGTAGAATATTTCAGTATCTGTACTTTACTTCAGAACTTTACTACTTGCACTTCGTTACCTTCCACCACTGGATTTATAACAGATGGCAGTTCTCTAAATTGTAGTATTAAGAGGTTTTAATGATGATTTTAAGTTTAAGATTTAATGCATCGTTTTAACCTTTGCCTCTTGTGTCGTTGTGTTTTGTTTCTGTAGCTGTTTCATGAGGAGCTGGCTCTGCAGTGGGTGGTCAGCAGCGGGAGCGTCCGCGAGGGCGCTCTCCAACAGGCCTGGTTCTTTTTTGAGCTGATGGTAGAATACATTTGAACACCTACCATATTGTGTTACTTGCTTTGCTATAGTTATAAATGTTTTTATTTATTTTTTTATTTACATTTTTATTGCATTACTTGCATTGCTATAGTTGTGAATATTTTTTGTTTTTTTTGATTTTGTGTAATGTTTATGCACGTTCAAAAGTTTTTAGAATTTAATAGACTTGAATAATAATGGTTAGAAAATCAAAACATTTTTGTCGCAGGTGAAGAGCATCATCCATCACCTATACTTCACGGACCGTTTGGAGTCACCACGGAAACACCGCTTCCCTGAGCGCTTCATGGATGACATCACGGCGTTGGTCAGCACCATCGCCGGGGACATCGTGTCTCGCTTTCAGAAGGTTTGCGTTTATATCTATAAACACAACCAGTCAGAAGTTTGGACACACGCTCTCATTCAATGTTTTTTTTCTTTATTATACATGAAATAGATGAATTAAAAAGGCTTCATTCACACATGTTTAACACACAAACCCTGAATATTTAGGCTGAGTTCTTCTCTCAAACTGAAAACTCTGTTCCACCCTGTGATGTCATGTGGTAATACAGGAAGTGCTCCACTGTGTTTTTAAACTCCACACACCTTCACTAGAATTTGGATGATTTCAACCCTGGAATTGCCCATCTCTATTGAACTAAAGGTAAAAGGAGCTGTTAATTTGAAAACTACCACCTCATGCCATCACAAGGTGGAGCAGAGCATTTTGAGCTTTGGAAATCGTTAAAGTAGAAGTAGTAGTTTGCTTTGTCGTAACATATTTTGTGAGTTATTTAACTTTTTTTGTTTTCTACATAATTCCATATATCTTACTTCATATAATTGATGTTTTTTGTGTGTGTATAAAACATAGAAAGTGTCTGTGGAATCCCTCAGTCATTCAAGTCTGACCCGCAGTAAATTAAAAATTCAAATCTGTAACTGGACAAATCGTTGTAGGAATGAAGACGTTTGGCTGCTCATCGAAGCCACTTCTTCAGTTCTGGTAATCAGACTAGAACTGAAGAAGCAGCTTGGACAAGCAGCGAAAGGTCTTCACTCTAAAATGTTTTGTCCAGTTGAAAGATTTGAATTTTTCTTTTACTATGGTTAAAATAAAGAAAATAAACATCGAATGAGTGGATATGTCTAAACATTTGACTGGTGGTGTGTTTTAAACTTGTACTTTATTATTATGCTGTCTCTCTCGTCAGGACCTGGAGCTGGTGGAGAGACTCAACAGCAGCTTGGGCTTCTTCCTGAATGACCTGCTCTCGGTGATGGACAGGGGCTTCGTGTTCACTTTAATACGAG
Organism: Periophthalmus magnuspinnatus; assembly: GCF_009829125.3. Taxonomy (NCBI): domain Eukaryota; kingdom Metazoa; phylum Chordata; class Actinopteri; order Gobiiformes; family Gobiidae; genus Periophthalmus; species Periophthalmus magnuspinnatus. The sequence goes on along the minus strand of NC_047129.1, from coordinate 19,768,176 downwards.
CCTATTGGAAGCAGGTGCGCCTAAAAAGAAACACGAGTTGTTGTGGCACTAGTTTTAGTTAAACAAAAATATATACAATTTTATAAATGGATTTAAGATACACAATTGATACTCTGCAATGATATGTTGGTGTTCAACATGTATCTCTATGGTGGACTGTTCAGCAGTTACCATGGTGACACAATACACACATTAGCACAAACTGCCAAAAATATTTTAATATCGTCTGAAAACTCAAGAAAAAACACAAAATGGATTTAAAGAGAACATTTCCAGGTGCCTGTGATCAAACCAAGCATTCATGGTTCTGTTTTGGAGTTAGATTTTCAGCAAAAAAGTGAAAGTGACTCACTGAAAAACTGCTGGCTAATGCTAATGCTAATGCTAGCTTATGACTGAAATGTTATTTGAGAGGGACATGTTTAACAGCACAAATCAGCTCACCTGTTGTAGTTCAGGTAAGTCAGCTCTTTATGGTCAGATTGTGTTAAAACAAAACTCAGATTAAAGTCTAACTGGAGTAAAAGAGCTGCAGACAGTGCAGTGCCTACAGCTAGCTTCACACCCCCAGGGAATGTTGATCAGCTGCAGAGTATCAATAGTAAAAGTAGATTTTGATATTAAGGAAAATATCTCGCACTTGATTACTTTTCATATCAAAATGAAAGTGAAAAAAAAACCTTTTAGTTTGAACAATAGAATGTGATTTGCAACACAAAAATAGCACTATATTTATCATCACACTATACATTAAATAACTAATTAACTTGGGAAGGTCTAAGTGTCTGGTTTTTGTGCTGAGTGTTAACTCCTATGGCACATTCAAAACAAAACTTCATCTTAGTGTTCTTCTGTTTTGTTTCTTAGGTGTCGACGAAGCTTTATAACCTCCAGAACCCCACACTGGAGTCTCTGAGGCTGGACTTCCTGAGGATCGTGTGCAGTCATGAACATTACGTCACTCTTAACCTCCCCTGTAGTTTGCTGACCCCTCCTGCCTCGCCCTCACCCTCCGTGTCCTCCGCAACGTCACAGGTCAGCGTTCTGATTCTGACTAACTAACTTAACTCCGTCTGTAAATTTTAATATATTCGATTTTTTATAAATAGTTAATCAGTTGGATCATGGAATACTGTTTATTAATTATTCTTATGGCCCTTTTCTGTAGTTTAATTATAGGATCTATGTATGTTTTACAGGCATTTCCCCAATTTCTAGATATATAGGAAGTCGATATTCGATACCAGTATCAGATCGGTCTCTGATCTAGTGATTCCTGCTCTTTTTTGGTTAATTTTATTTTCCATTCATGTTTCATTTGATACTTGAACCTCAACCAAGACTTTTCCAGGCACATTTTAGCAGTGCTGTTTTAGTGTTGTTCTGATACCCATATCTGAGCTTTTGTTCATTTTGTTAAAATGTTAAAATATCCCCCCATGATTGATATAATGCAAAAAAAAGACAGATTAATTCTTGTCAGTATCGTCCTGGTTTAGACACCAACACATATACACATGTGAATCTGTTGTGTGTTTTGTCCACAGAGCTCTGGTTTCTCCACTCACGTCCAAGACCAGAAAATCGCCAACATGTTTGAGCTGTCCGTCCCGTTCAGAGAGCAGCACTTCTTGGCTGGACTGGTGCTGTCGGAGCTGTCTGTGATTCTAGAGCCAGACAATGAAATGTAAGGGGACGTTTTCTATTGGTACCATAGACTGTATATATAAATAGACATGGCTAACCTGTTAGCCGCCACGTTCCAAACAGGAAGTGATCATGGGCACGCTTCCAGCTCCATCGACTCTGGCTCCAATTCACTTTCTATAGAAAAACTGTGGCCCCTCTCTCTGTAACTGCTGCTGTCAGACTCGTCATTTGGTCTTAAATGTTCGTATTAACCTGCTCTACATGATCCTGGGGTTTTTATTTCACTATTATGTCTGGAAATCAAGATATGAACATTAATAACTGATGAATCAGGCTCCTTCTTTCCCTTGATGTCACTCCTGCTAGCATTAGCAACAGGTTTGATTGACAGGATTGCTGAAAAAATTGAATCGATAGTTTTTTTCTGTTTTTATTTGTATATTTTTGTTTTGTTCAAATTATGATCATGTTAAAAATAAACCCTCAGCCTTTTCAGCAGGTCGCACACAATAATAAAAATACTTTTACTTTTCAAACCTGTTAAAAAATGTAGTGAAGTAGAAAGTACAGCTACTGCTCTCGAATGTAATGAAGTAAAAGTAAAAAGTATACACTGTAAAATGTACTTAAGTAAAGTACAGATACCTAAAATCTTTACTTGACTACAGTACTTTGCTACTTTTACTTGTTTACTTTCCACCTCTGGCTAGGTCTGAAACATTCTTAATAAACTACTAGCTAATTATGAATTACGTCCTTGTTCATGCTTTAGTCTAGTTATTATGAAGTTTTACCTAAATAATTCTCAACATTTTACCTTAGAATACATGCTTTCTATTTTTCAGGATGTTTGGTTTGCATAAGAAGGTGGTGAATGTCGTTCATAACCTGCTGTCCAGTCACGACTCTGACCCTCGCTATGCCGACCCTGAGGTCAAAGCGCGGGTCGCCATGCTGTACCTGCCGCTGATTGGCATCGTCATGGAAGCACTGCCTCAACTCCACGACTTCACAGGTGCTGAATTTTGAAAACTGACTTAAAGGTCGAGTTATACTGACAAAGAAATATCCCAATGGAAATAATCAGACAGTATTTTTGCGATCTATTCAAAATGTGGTTAGTTGCAGAACGATGGTGGCTCAGTTGGTAGAGCATTTTAGATCCAAGTATAAATAAAAATAAAACTCAATGGACCATGACATTAACCAAAGTATCTATGATGTGTCTTCATCACTTCATCCTCGTGTTTACACAAAAAGTCTCAGTTCAGGGATGTCCAAATGTTTTTCATCAATATCCAAACACCAGTGATGGGCCAACTCATGTAGTCCTTGGGGGCGACCTGGTGCCTGCGGGCACCGTGTTGGTGACCTCTGGACTACAGTATATACTAGAAATTGCTTTTTTTCCATGTCTACAACGTAACACATTTATTATTGGTTTTCAGATGTATTGCCCATTTCTACATCGGACTTAAAATAGCTGTATTTAAATTTCAGGGTTAACAAAGATCATTAAGACTTGACAACTCGGTCAAACTATAACCTGACCTTCAACACGGTCAAGTTCCAAACGTTTATCACATGACCTTAAAAGCTAAAGGCCTTGAGACCAGTGTACCAGCTGATGTGGAGTTACCATGTTTAGTTTCTTCTGGCCTCTGACTTCAAACCCCTCTCGACCTTTGCACTTAAACGCAGCATCTGTTATGTAATTGTGATTCGTTTTTTTTAAAGTTTGCAGTTAACCTCAGTCAGACGTAATTTTGTGAACTTTAAGCTATGCTGTTGTATAATGTTGTTACCTCCTCAAAAACATACAGCACACTCACTTAGTCCACTCGTTTATATAGTCTATGATGTGACGTCAGAATCTGAGCGATAGCTGCTAGAGCGGAGCTAGAGTGGGCTCAGAGTGGGGATAGGCTAAATCTGACAAAGCTAACATTTAACAGACGTTTTGAGGTTTTAAAATTTTTTAAATGTTCATGTTGTGAAAAAAAAGTGAAGAATCCAAACAAAACCCGACCTTTTGTGGAAGCCATGGATGCCCTGTCAGCCGAACATGGGCAATTTGAATTCCCAAGCGCCCGGGAGTTGCAGTCCCTGGAGTGGCCATTAGTCGATCTTGTCTCAGCACATGTTAGTATATCATCTCATCTATTCTCTCCACCTTTTTAAATAATACCAGTGGTGGATAAAGTGCTCAATTTTGTTAAGTAAAAGTACAGATACAGAGGTAAAAAGTTACTCCAATAAAAGTAAAAATATCACATGAAAAAAATCTACTTAGGTAGAAGTATTTAAGTACCTGTTTAAAAATGTACGTTAACGGGCCCATAGTACACTATTTTCTAATCTCTGTTCTAATGTTGTTTCCTCCTCACAAACAGACCTTGAGTTGTGTTTTGTTTCATTCACACACAAATCCTGCATATTTAGGCTGAGTTCTTCTTTCAAACTGAAAACACTGTGTTCCACCTTGTGATGTCATCATGTGGTAATACAGGAAGTGCTCCACTGTGTTTTTAAACTCCATACACCTTCACTAGAATTATTTGGATGATTTCAGCCCTAGAATTGCCAATCTCTATTGACCTACAGGTAGAAGGAGCTGTTGACATTAAATCTACCACTTCATGACATCACAAGGTGGAACAGAACATTTTGAGGTTTGGAGATGTAGACAGACTAATAATAAAGTGTTACTCAAACATGTGTGAATGAAACAAAACACAACTCCAGGTCTGTTTTTGAGGAGGGAACAGCATTAAAACATGACTTAAAGCTCAAGAGGGTCCATTTTGTGTAATCTTTTAAGAGTAAAAATTAAAGGTATTTCACAAAAGTGTTGTTAATTTGTTAACCTGCTCTCAAATGTAGTGAAGTAAAGAGTATTGACTGAAAACATACACTAAAGTAAAGCACAGATACCTAAAAATACATTTTAAGATCAGTACTTTACTACTAATACTGTATATAATTTAACAGTGACCGCAGTGTCCCACATCTGCAATTCCTGCTGTTTTAAAGAAATTCTGCCTTTAAAATATAAGTCTCTGGTACAATACGCTCTAAATGTGTTTTGTTCTTTGTGCCTTTAGAGTCCCATAACCAGTGGGGGCGTCCCGGAGGTCCCCAGGGGGCAGCAGTGAGCAGCACTGGTGAAGAGGCAGAGAGTGAAGCTAACATAATTAGCCAAACTGTTGCCATGGCGATAGCAGGCACCTCCACAGCGTCGCCCATGTCCCGACCGAGCAGCTTCATGCTCAACTCCCAGGTGTGTGGGCTTTTAGGGGGGATTAAAGTGACGATGGCAGGCTTTGGTGATTCATTAATTTGGACTTAATCTGGTGGAATAAAACCTGTTGTAAATATAAATTATAGTTTTGCACCAATCAAGGACCAAAAAAAGTTGGAAAATATGTTGAAAATTACAGGAAGTAGAGTTCTAAAATACACTGATGACATCACATGAATGATATCACACCAGTTTACATCACACTGGTGACATCACACTGGTGACATCACACTGGGAGAGTTCTTTCCAAAAGTTTGGCACAATTTACATAAGACACAAGACAACATTTGTCTGATATTTTAAAAATTTTTTCCACAAAGTAAAGGTGTTTTCTTATTTTTGTATTTGTCAGTAATCTCTTAGAGAAGTCCAGTAGTGTACCTTTAAAGGTCCTATATTATGCAAAACTGACTCTTGTAAGCCTTTAGCCATGTTATAACGCTGTTACCTCCTCAAAAACAGACCTGGAGTTGTGTTTTGTTTCATTCACACATGTTTGAGTAACATTTTGTTATTAGTCTGTTACATCTCCAAAGCTCAAAATGCTCTGTTCCACTTTGTGATGTCACGAAGTGGTAGTTTTCAAGTTAACAGCTTCTTTTACCTTTAGTTCAGTAGAGATTGTCAATTCCACATCTGAAATCATGGAAATGATTCTATTAAAGATGTATGTATTCTAAAAACACAGTGGAGCACTTCCTGTATTACCACTTCATGACATCACAAGGTGGAACAGAGTGTTTTCAGTTTGAGAGATGAACTCAGCCTAAATATGAGGGGTTTGTGTGTTAAACATGTGTGAATCATGTGTGAAACAAAACACAGCTCCAGGTCTGTTTGTGATGAGGAAACAACATTAGAACGGACATCAGAACCCAGCGTAATATGGGCCCTTTAAGTTAGGCCCAGCATGGTTCATTTTTATGTGAAATTAAAATGTTCTTTGGTTCTCCCTCAGACTCCTCGTCAACACGGGAGCTTTTGGGCTGAGTCCAGTCGCAGCCTCCTGATCTGTCTGCTTTGGGTGCTCAAAAACGCAGATGAACTGGTTCTACAGAAGTGGTTCACGGACTTGTCTGTGACTCAGCTCAGCCGCCTCTTGGACCTGCTGTACCTCTGCGTGTCCTGCTTCGAATACAAGGTAACAACTCAGGAAGAATGAGCCACTGACCCACTGATTGATAACATTGTTCCCTCATCAAAAACCTGCCTGAAGAGGTTTTAGATGTCATCCATGCATGTTGAGTAATTAGCAATCTCTTCCAGGCTCTATTCAAAGCTGCTATTCAAAGCTGTAAGATTCTGTCCAAGGCTCCGCCCACAAGCCTACATCTGCCATGCTCCCACACGACAATTTTCCATAAATATACAAAAACATGATACAAAACTGTACACTACAGCTTCACAAACCTGGTGTGATGTGCAGTAGTTTCATTAACGCTGATTGTAATGTGATAGTGCTGTGAAGGGGTAGGGGCTATTGACTCAGAGCGTCAAAAATGAGAGTGAAACTTATAAAACATGTTAATATGTTGTTTTGGATGATATATAGATATCTTCAAAACCATAAAAGGAAACATGGACATCTAAATATGTGATGTGTTACAGTTAATACCCCATAGTAGTAAATACCCCCTCTTTAACTAGAGATGCACTGATTCAGCGTTTTCTGTTCTGATACCAGACTTGCGCTGTGTTCCAATATCAGCTACGACAGCTCAGTTTGTTGAGTTTATTTTCTACACATCATAGACTGTTAATATAAATGGACATAGCTAACCTGCCCCTACAACTGCTCTAGCCTCGATGAGCTTCATTTGGAGGCGAACACCGTGGGTGATGTCACACTCACTTAGTCCACTTCTTTATAAACCAAACAGAAATCTCAGACCTTGAGCACTTGTTTTGCCTCTGCTCTTCTGCCTGTAGCTTGGCGCTTTCTTTTTATGTAAAACGCTGTCTATATATAAACGTTTGCAGTACTTTCTCTGTTTTATCCTGCACACGTCTTCACTGTTCTGCTTCTAACTTGCTTTGCTTTGCTGAGCGCTGTCCTGCAAATAACTTCCTGGCTTGTTCTCTGTCTGCTCACTCTCACCCTCGGCATCATGGATACAAGGCCCATGTTGTGTTCACAATGCAGGGGAAGAAGGCCTTTGAGCGAATGAACAGTCTCACCTTCAAGAAATCCAAAGACATGAAGGCCAAACTGGAGGAAGCCATTTTGGGAAGCATTGGGGCCAGGCAGGAGATGGTGCGCCGCAGCCGTGGTCAGCTAGGTGAGATACTAACCTCTGGAAAACAGTTTTATTGTTTATTTTTTATGTCTATTGTAAATGTTTATAGTATAACTTATCTTGATCTGGATTTTGTATGTTCTTATTCTCATGTTCTTTAACTTTTCATTGCAACACTGTAATTTCCCCATTGTGAAACAAATAAAGGTTTATCTGATCTTTAGATTTAGTCACACTGTGCTGTGCAATTATAATCTAACTTTTTTCCAAAAACTATTTTAAAACTTTTTTCGCAAGTTATTCAGTCAAATTGCTGGAAACTGGAGCAGACAGACGCTGACTTGGAAATGGCAATAGCACTATTAAAATGATTATTTCTATAGCACATTAAAAATGGCTTGAGCTGACCAAGGAGCTTCACATAAGTCAACGAAAACCAAATATGGAAATAACACGATACACAGGAAAAGAACAATAAAACACCTGTATATCCTGTATAGTGTTAAATGCCAAAGACAAGTTTTCAGTCTAAGCTTAAACTGTATTAAAGACTTAGAGGATCTGACAGGCAACGGTCGCTGTTCCATAGTCTGGGCGCTGCCACAGGAAAGGCTCTATCACCTCTGGTCTTGCAGGAGCTAGATAGAAATAAAGAGTGCAAACTGGACCCACAGAGTGCACACATTTAAAAACAATCAAAATTAGAAAGGTAGAATGAAAGAAATACAGTTCACGTCTTTAGGCGTATGCACAGACTGTATATACGGAGATAGACATAGCTAGCCGCCGTGTACCACAAGAAGTGCTAACAGTTAGCCTCGATTGGCTTCATTTAGCTGGAGCTGAACAGCATGGGTGACATCTCTGTTTGTGCTTCCAGCAGCTTCTGAACCATGTTCTAAACCTGCGGCTTGTTCATGACAGTTAGGCTCGTTCACGTCGCTCACATGCTCATTCATATTGTATCATGTGACTGCTCTAACCAATCAGAGCTTGAGTTTAGCTAGAGTAGACACAGAGTGTAGCTGAAGCTAATGATTAAAAAGAGTGTCAGACAACAGACAGATTTTGAACTGAGAAAAAGTTTATGGGTCAGTAGGTAAAAATCACCATAAAATTGGACCTTTGTGAAAGCTGTAGGTGCTCTGTCATCCCCTGTCATCCCCTGTCATCTCCTGTCATCTCCTGTCATCCCCTGTCATCCCCTGTCATCCCCTGTCAGTCCCTGTCAGTCCCTGTCAGTCCCTGTCAACCAAACACTTGCAGTTTGTGATTACATTGCACTCTATGAGAAAAATCCATTCTGGGCAGGAGTGATTTTTTTGTTGTAGTAACAAAGAGTGGCCACTAGTCTGACTCGAGACAGCTCTAAGCAGCAGGACCCTCCAGTTATTTTAATAGTTCCATGGTGACGTCAGGCTCCCTCAGTCCACCTCTTTACAGTCCTTGTGTGCATGTTAAAGTAGTGACTGCCTGATGCTGTAGCAGAGGTGAGTTTGTTTAACCCACACAGGCCTGATGCTGCAATTCTGACCAAACCAGTCACGTTTCCCTGTGTGCACACATTTGTACTGATGTTAATACTGATGTCAACATGTTTGTCCATGTTTAGAGCGGAGTCCTTCGGGCAGTGCTTTTGGGAGTCAGGAGAACCTGCGCTGGAGAAAAGATATGACCCACTGGAGACAGAACAGTGAGAAGCTGGACAAGTATGTTTCTACATGATTCAGTGGGAGTGTTTTTCTGTAATGAAAATGTATATATTTTTAATGGTTTATTTACAGTACATACTATAACCCTAAGTATTTGTATTCCCTATCCTTCCTTGCACCAGCAGTTTCCCCCAAAAACATTTTCAAACATTGGTTCATAGGCCTGTCACGTTAACACACAACACACGTTAACACACAACACATGTTAACACAAGTGCGATATATATCATCGAAGTCAATAAATAAGTCTTAAGTCTAAACGATAATATTGAAACTCATTTATGACTGACACAAAAACCAAAGAGATTTCAACCATAAAAACGATTCTAAATCTACAATATTGTAAAAAACACAAGCTGTAATAAGTAAACTGCAGAATGAACACTTTAGTCTTTGAGTTTGCATCTGTAATGCGTCAGACAAGTTATTTAATCAAACTTTTACAGCTTAAATCTGATCATATAGTCAAAATAAAGAAAAATGTCCCAGTAGTGCAAAGGTATATTATTATTATTATTATTATTATTATTATTATTATTATTATTATTATTATATTGATTATCGTGACAGGCCGATTGGTTCATTCCCCTGTGTTATTTTGATATAAGAACAGAGCATGTGTTTCATCCCTGTTCTTAACCTATTTCTACTGATCACTTTTTGTTAATGTTCATTTCTTTTCTCATGTTGCTGTGTTTATGTAGGAGTCACAGATCAGTCAGGTATCGTATGGACATCTGCTGTGTGCTCAGAACATTTAAGGCAACGCTTTAGTGTCCCATTTATCACGTATTCACATGCATGAGCGGTTCAGGCTTAAAGTTCCTGCGGATGAGTGGGGAGGCTGTTTATATGCTTATTTATGTAACTATGCACTAGATAACTTTTCTAGTGGAAGTTTGTCTACATAGAGATGGTACCGCTTTGCCCAGAATGTCCCACAGTATAGCATTAAACTTATCTCTGTCGAAACAAGTGGGTTAGAGGTGTAGAGGCACCAGTAGGCTACTCACTGTTAGCGTCACTACTTCCTGTCCAGTTTTCTCTATAAATAAATATTTAAAGATCAGGCAGTGGACGGGGAGCTGCATGTGGGTCAGAGGTCAGAGGTTAGGGGGTTAGGGTCAGACAGTGGACAGGGAGCTGCAGGTGGTTGTCACTGACAACATGTTAAACACTACATAAATAAAATGAATACTTCACACTTCTGTGTTTAGAAAGAGACACATTTGTCTCAATGCTAACGCTAATGCTGATGCTAATTTAAGCATAATACATATTAAAACAACACCACAAACTGAAGTATTCTGTATATATAAAAAATAACAGTGTAGTCTTTATTTTAATGCATTTGAATTTTAACAGGTTGTTTATTTTATGTTTTCTGATTTGAATAAAAGTGACTTAGCTTTGAGACACAGTGAGCTAGCTAGAGTGGTACTGTGCACAAAGCCTATTGAAAAATTGTCAGATCGATAAAGTTAATGCCATACTGTGGAGCTTTTTAGGCGCAGCATTAAAATCTACATGAGACGAGCAGGTGGCGGACCCCCCCACATACAAAATGATACATTATATAAACGTTAAAACACAATTCTTTGCAATACAGTTATTTTGAATCAGGCAGACTGACAACCACTAATGATAATGTAGTACTATTGATACTTTGCAGTGACATCACACTGGGGGTGTTCTACATGTATGTCTATGGTGGAATGTTCAGCAGTTACCATGGAGACACAAAGCACACAAATACAAAATGGATTTAAACAGCACATTTTCAGGAGCCTGTGATCAGTTCAAGTGTTCATGGTTTTGTTTAGGAGTGATTTTACACAAAAAGGTGAGAGTGACTCACTGAAAAACTGTTGGCTAATACTAAAGTTAGCTAACTTGAGACTTTAACAGCACAAATCAGCTCACCTGTTGTAGTTCCAGCTAAATCAGCTCTTTAAGGTCAGATTGTGTTAAAATAAAGCTCATAATAAAGTCTAATTTTAGTATCAGAGCTCCAGACAGAGCAGTGCATACAGTTAGCCTCACACCCCCAGGGAATGTTGATATCAGCTTTAAAGTATCAATAGGATATATGGTTGAGGGGTATTTTACATTTGACCCATGCATTTGAATACCGTAACCTCCCACCAGCCCTTACCCTCCCATCTGACTCCAGTCCCAGTAACAGTTTGTTTTCTGGTTCAGTTTGTAGCTGTTGCCGTGGGTCTGTCATGCTTTTAACCCATGTGCTTATTTTGGGGCTGCAGTTTATGTGTGTCCTCTCGAACAAGCCACACAAATACTAAAGTGAATAATACAGATTAGATCACATAATGTAGATTACAGTGTTTGTATTAGATCGAAAAGGCTGGTCTTTGATCAAAGTGGCCAGGTTTTGATCAAAGAGGCCAGCCTTTGTGCATTTTGGGTTTACGCATTTTGTAGAGAGTATTGATTCTGTTGTTTTCTGATGGGCTGATAGAGGAATGATATCAGATAAATTTTATAATTCAAATCAAATTAACTTATAGAACGCATTTAAAACAGCCAAAGTACCAAAATGCTGCAATGATCTGATATTTTGACACCTTTTGTTCTTCTGTTTATGTTTTTGTTAACTGCTTTTCTGTGCCACACTTTGTTGCTATACCGACAAGCTGATGTGAAGGTTTTTTTTGGTCAGTTACTGGTTTGTTTTGGAGACTGGGGCTGTGTCCAACTGTCCACACTACAGGGGGCAGTATGCAGGGGTCACACCATTTTTAGTGGTGTCAGAATGACCAGTTGGTGAAAAAGTAGCACAAATTTCCCACAGTGCACCTTGAAAAGAAAAAAAGTGTCCATTGCTGGTCACTAGGGGTCAATATAGACCACAAAGCACTGCAGGAGTTGGAAAAACACCAGCGGACAGAGACAGGTCTTTAACTGGACACAACACGACTTAATGAAGCAAATAGAAGCACTGATTTATCTCACTGTTGATCCTAATAATGCATAAACCACACTTAAATAAACCATTAAGTGTTTATTGGCCGTTTTAGCTCGAGCTGTTTATAGAGCGAGAATTTCCACATCTCAGACAAAAAGTATAAAAATCCAGTTTATTTCTGTTTCATAAACTTGTCTGATTATTAGTCCAAAAAGATTTGTGCCAGTCCAATCTGATCAGTGTTTATGGCAGAAATCAAGTTTTATCAGAGTTTAGACTTCAGACTTTTTTCACCCAGACCCAGAGTCACATGACCTGTGTCAAAATCTCTCTGTAAATGAGGCTCCATATAGTGTGCAAGGCAGGAGTGAATAAGGGGTCAGGGGCTGTGGAGTGAATCATGGGTCGAGGGCTGGGGAGAACATTCGGACACAGTGAGTTGAAACTGCTTAACAGAAACTTTACAGAGTAGAATTGGCTCGTCACTCCTGACACCAGTACAGCGTTCTGATGTAAGGAAACACACCAGATTTTATTTTCTGAACACAAGGGCTACTGTAGGCTGTAACCCACACTAGAACAACAGTGGAACTACGGCAGAACTATGGCAGAACTACGGCAGAGCAATGGCAGTACTACAGCAGTCTCAAATAGTGATGTGATATTCATGAACAAGTCAGCTCTTTTGAATGGCTCCTTAATATGAACAATCGGACCGGATCTCATTTTTTAAAAGAGACGAATCTTTTTCTTTCTAATTAATCAGTATTTTTACACTGATTAACACTGAACCGACACAAGAATCAGAACAGAAGCAGAGCAGGTGACACAAGTGAGAGATTTATGCACAAAAAATATATCATAATAATAAGTTTTAAAATTATGACTACAGTGCGATTATTTCGATTCTGCATACTTGCAAAGGGTAAACTCACTCCCACCCTCAGTTGGAACCATTTTAAACACATCAAGAGACAGTCTTTTGGACATCTTTGAAATCAACAGCTCCAAAAGATTCAAATCCCATCAAAGAGCCAAAAATCCCATCATTAGTCTCAACTCACAAGAGCCAGTCTCCAAAACAGACCAGTAACTGATCAATGGAACTTTTGCATCAACTTGTCGGCGGAGCAACCAAGTGTCACATACAAAAGAATTTATGTTAACAGCAACACATAAACAGGAACAAGAACAACAAAAGGAGTCAACTCTGAACTAAACACAAAATATCACATCATTACAATACCACAATCACATAGATTTTAATTTAAAAAATTGTGTCGTATATGAAATTCAAGATGTCACTCTCTCTAACTCTAAAGAGATAAATGGAGTGGATTTGAGAAGTAAAATTATTAACAGGGATACGTTAAATGCACAAAATATTCCTAAGATTCGGAGAGTGAGTGTTTTGTTTCTGACTTCAGGACCAGAGCAGAGCTGGAGCATGAAGCTCTTATCGACGGGAACCTTGCGACGGAGGCCAACCTGATTATTCTGGACACGTTGGAAATCATTGTACAGGTACGACAATAACGACAATATGAAACGCAAACAAAAATATAAAATATAAAAATGAGTCCTGACTGATGTGGTACGTTTAGACTGTGTCTGTGACTGAATCCAAAGAGAGCATCCTGGGAGGAGTCCTGAAGGTGCTGCTACACAGTATGGCCTGTAATCAGAGCGCCCTCTACCTGCAGCACTGCTTCGCTACACAAAGAGCTCTTGTGTCTAAGGTATGTGTCTTCATTCACAAAAAGGCGTGACAAAATGGCAAGTACCAGAAGGGGAAGCAGTACTCGAGTTTGTTACTTAAGTAAAAGTGCAGATACTGGAGCAAAAAAAATAAATGAAAAAACACATGAAAAAATCTACTGAAGTAAAAGTATTAAAGTACCTCTTTAAAAATGGACGTAAAGAGTAAAAAGTAAATAATAAAAAGTACTTTTCAGTCCAGTTTAAAAATGTAAAATGTACTTAAGTAAAGTACAGATACCTAATAATTCTACCTAAACACAGTACTACTTTTACTTCATTACATTCCACCTCTGCTTATTACAGATACTGACATTACTGTAATTGAATATGTTTTGGGTATATTTGTATGTTTTTGGGTAAATTCTGCTTCTACAGTACTCAGTAACTTCTTAGAGTTTTATAGAATAATCAAAACGTATACTCAAGTAAGAGGTACATATTATATTACTCAAGTAGAAGTAAAGCAGTAGTGAATAGAAAAATCAGAAGTACTTTTTTAACTTACTCAAGTAAATGTAACCAACTACAGTGCCTGTCTGGTCTTTATTTTCTCTTCTTGTCTTGTTTATTTTACATCTCCAGTTTCCAGAGCTGCTTTTCGAGGAGGAGACGGAGCAGTGTGCAGACCTGTGTTTACGGTTGCTAAGAAGCTGCAGCAGTAGCATCAGCACCATCCGATCTCACGCCAGCGCGTCTCTCTACCTCCTCATGAGGCAGAACTTTGAGATCGGAAACGTAAATGTTCAAATGCACTAAAACGTTTATAATTACACTGTTAGGCCCTTTTAATACAATGAAATCTGTGTGTTTCCAGAACTTTGCTCGGGTGAAGATGCAGGTGACCATGTCCCTCTCATCACTGGTGGGAACGTCTCAAAATTTCAATGAGGAATTTTTACGTCGCTCCTTAAAAACTATCCTCACGTACGCAGAAGAAGACCTGGAGCTGAGAGAGACGACATTCCCAGACCAGGTACATGGTTTTAAACGTCCTATATCACACAAAATGACGCTTGTGAGCTTTAAACCATGTTCTAATGTTGTTTCCTCCTCAAAACAGACCTGGAGTTGTGTTTTGTTTCATTCACACGTTTGAGTAACTCTGTATTATTAGTCTGTCTACATCTCCAAAGCTCAAAATGCTCTGTTCCACCTTATGATATCATGAAGTGGTATTTTTTCAAGCGAACAGCTCCTTTTACCTTTAGTTCAGTAGAGATTGGCAATTCCAAAGCTGAAATGATCCAAATGATTCTAGTGAAGGTGTGTGGAGTTTAAAAACACAGAGGGGCACTTCCTGTATTACCACATGATGACATCACAAGGTAGAACAGAGTGTTTTCAGTTTGAGAAAAGAACAAGGTTTGTGTGTTAAACGTGTGAATGAAACAAAACACAACTCCTCATCTGTTTGTGATGAGGAAACAACATTAGAACAGAAGCTGGAAAAGTGCTGTATATTGCAAAAATTACATTAAAATTCTAATTGCTTGAAGGAAGAAAGCAGTTCTAAACTTTGTAGGACTGAAGTCGTTTGGCTGCTCATCCAAGCTGCTTCTTCAGTTCTGCTCAGATTACTGCTGGACACTGCCTTATATCTGTTTTGAATGGAGGATAGATATGAGACATTGTCCACCAGTGTCCACCTGTAGTCTGACCAGAACTGAACTGAAGAACCAAAGAAGCAGCTTGGACCTTGACAACTGAGGGGATTACACAGCTACTGTATGCTCTAATTGTAGCGCGCTGTTAGATCGATGATTTAAAAAAAAAAAAAATCAAATATACCAACAGAAACATTTTGCGTTCTGATTTTCAAATGTGGTGTTGTACATTTGCATTGATCAGAGCTGTGTTTTGCCTCCAGGTTCAGGACCTTGTGTTTAATCTGCACATGATCCTGTCGGACACAGTGAAGATGAAAGAGCATCAGGAGGATCCAGAGATGCTGATCGACCTGATGTACAGGTAAAGACAGAAGACACCTCATCACAACAACACACATTTAAACTTAAAAAGAAAATGATCAATTACTATTTTAATACCATAGTGATCAGTTAACGCTTTTTATATAATGGGATCTACTTTGCAACAATACAAAAAAAATTCTATATATTCAGTTTTCTTTCTTTTTCTCCAGGTCTGTTTGTGATGAGGAAACAACATTAGATCAGAGAATAGTGTAATATGAGCCTTTTAAAGACTCACTTCTTTTGCCTGTGACTTTTGCAGAATTGCTAAGGGTTACCAAACGTCCCCAGACCTGCGGCTCACGTGGCTTCAGAACATGGCTGGGAAACACTCTGAGAGGAACAACCACGCAGAGGCAGCACAATGTCTGGTCCACAGCGCCGCCCTGGTGGCAGAATACCTCAGCATGTTGGAGGATCGTAAATATCTCCCTGTGGGTTGTGTCACGTTCCAGGTAAAGCACCAAATGTGTTGTAGTTGGTTGATAAAATTAATGAGTATGAAGTTGACTTAAAGGTGCACTGTGTAACTTTTCTGGAGAAGGGTACGTCTGCTTGTCTCCATGGAGATGATATTGCTTTGCCTGGAATGATCCATATTATAGGATTAAACAATAGACTGTGTAAACAAGTGGATTAAGTGAGTGTGACGTCACCCATAACGTTTGGCTTCAGGAAAATGAGGCTTATCAAGGTTAGCAGGTAATTGGGGCGAATTTGGAGCCGAGTTCCGCATTTGTAACTCCTTCCACAAGTATCATAGCAACCAAAGAGCCAATCTGGAGCGAGGCTGTTGAAGGTAACGCCCCTCCCCTTAGCTTAGCCAACCTGACAATGCTGCAATGCTGTCAATCAAATCTGTTGCTAACTCTAGCGGGTGCGATTTTGGGGAAAGAAGAATTTGTTTTTTATTAATGTTCATATCTTGATTTACAGACACAATAGTGAAATAAAAACCCCACGATCATGTAGAGCAGGTTAATACAAACATTTAAGACCAAAATGATGAGTCTGACAGCAGCAGTTACAGAGAGAGAGGACACAGTTTTTAGAAAGTGAATTGGAGAGTCGATGAAACCAGAAGCACAACCCATGTTCACTTCCTGTTTGGAATGTGATGGCTAGCATGATGGCTACATCCATTTATATATACAGTCTATGCAATAAATATATATATTTCCATGGAGACGAGCAAGATAAGATAATAATTTTCAACATTACAAAGAAAACTCCACATCTCCATGGAGAGAAGTAGGCGTCTTACGCTCTCAGTAGATAAGTTACGCAGCTCACCTTTAAATGAGAGGAATGAAAACATACATGTCTTTATGCTACAGAATATTTCCTCAAACGTGCTTGAGGAGTCTGCAGTTTCTGACGACGTCGTGTCTCCTGACGAGGAGGGCATTTGTTCCGGAAAATACTTCACAGAAATCGGTTTGGTTGGACTTCTGGAGCAGGCTGCTGCCTCCTTCTCCATGGTATGTCACCTGATGACACCTCCACGTCATGTTTAAGGGACCACGTTTACATTGGTCTTGTGTTCTATTCAAGGCGGGCATGTACGAGGCAGTAAATGAAGTTTATAAGGTACTCATCCCAATCCACGAGGCTAACCGGGACGCGAAGAAGCTAGCCACGATTCATGGTAAACTGCAGGAAGCGTTTGGGAAAATTGTTCATCAGGTAAAGACTCACCTGTGCTGTGGTCGGCGCTGTTTGAAAAAAGTGTTTTTCTTCTCACTGTGAAACCAGATACACACAAACACACATGCACATACACAGACATGACACTCACATAAGTGACATAATAATGCACAAATTGTATTATTTACCTAACAATATAGATTCTACAAAGACAAAAGCCAACGTTTTGAAATTTCAGTTGTATTTTGAGTATAATTTCTTTATTTTACCCTTATTATTACTACACCCCTGGCATGTTTTATCTCCAGCAGTGAAATATGAAGCAGGAGAAGCATGTTATTTGGGATCAGACTGTAGACTTTGTCCCGTATCCAGCCGTGTGACTTAAACTCTGGTGTGCAGTTAGTGCTGGTGCAGCTGCTAAAGCCACACTGTACATTATAATGATTATAATGATGATGGTATGTTTCCCTGTGGCTTGCCTGGGGCTGGTTCCTTTGGCCTCACACCAGTTGTGGTACATGTGGGTGTGCGTGCTGTGTTCACATGTCCTGTATTCTCTTTGTCACACAGAGTACTGGCTGGGAGGTAGGTGGCTAACTGGTTTCTGCTTGGCCCTGCTCATTTTGTTTAATGTTTTTGTATTTGATTTTCTCATCGTTTGCTAGCTTTGGGTGTTCTTTTGCTCTATTTGCTTTGTTACACACATCAAATCCATTAACATCTGCAGACATGTGCACTGTCTGCCCCCTGCTGGGGACTCTCCCTCTGTCCTCCCTCCTCTGGCTGTGCAGAGGAGAAGTAACTCTGTGTAACCGTGTTTATAGGCTGTGCATGGCAGCCTCAGTGTGAATGAAACCAACAACATGTCAGTGAATGCATCACCTGCACACCCCTCACTCACCCCTCACTGTGTCATGAGGCTCTCATTTCAACCATAGACTATATATAGAAGTGGACATAGCTAACCTGCTAGACGCCGCGTTCCAAACAGGAAGTGATCATGGGCGCGCCTCTAGCGCCATTGATTCTGGCTCCAATTCACTTTACATTAAAATACTGTGTCCCCTCTCTCTGTAACTGCTGCTGTCAGACTCTTTCCCCAAGGTCGCTACCACTGGCATTAGCGACAAGTTTGATTAACAGCGTCGCTAAGTGCCCGCTCCCTGCTAAACCGCGGTGTGGGCGGGAAGAGGCGTTACTTTCAACAGCTTCACTCCAGATTGGCTCTTTGGTTGCTATGATACTCGTGGTTGAAATTCCTGATGCAACTCGGCTTGACTGGAGTTGAAGGCTGTGGGTGATGTCACACTCACTCAGTTCACTTCTTTATACGGTCTATGGTCTCGCGTCAAAGCCAGGGCTCGATTTCAGGTCCTTCAGACAGAGGGGCGTAGCCTCTTAAAGCTCAACGGTGCAGCTCAAAGGACCACATTCATTCGTGATGTTTTTGTCGTAGTACTTTTTGGCAGAAGTCTGTAATTTTTTATTCAAAGGTTCATTTTCTAGTTCTAGTTTTTCAGTAAATCGATCCCTGATTTTCCCCTCATAAGTTTTACTTTTTACTTATATTAACATATTATTTTTACTGCATGGACTGTGAGCTGTGTTTACTCCTGACTGCGCTGTGGGGCATAGTGTGTAGAAGGGACTCCATTTTAACTCTTTACTTCTCTTTGCATGGTCTGGATTCAGTTTGTTTTTCAAAATGTTTTTTTCTGTTGTCGTTTTATGTTTTGAATTTTTTGATTCTTTGGTGGCACCACATCCTGATTAAATTTGTTCTGTTTTCTCCTTTTTGAAACCCTGGGGCTGGTCCTAAATCCCACTTTACTTAATTGTGTCTTTGGGTAAGTTTTGAGGGGCTTAAAACAATCTATAATATTATTGTCCAGTGATGATTCATGGTTTTAAAATGACATTACAGTCTCACACACTTTCTCTGTTTCATCAGATTATTGGGGTTTAAATCATTTTATTTTTTTAAATCAAGCTTCTATATCTTCTCTCGTATATACATATTTCTTATTTGATTGGTGCTGTATCACTTGCGGTTAGCGGTTAGCGGTTAGCGGTTAGCTCACTCTGGTTTTATTTTGTGTATATTGTCAAGTTAGGGTTTTTTTCTGGAAAATTTTCTCCAGTTTATACATCTTGGAATTCATCGAAAATATAAGTAACCAGAATGCACATCGCTCTCTTATTAGACAAAATGGACTCTTGTGATCTTAAAGTCATGTTATAATGTTCTTCCCTCCTAAAAAACAGACCTGGAGTTGTGTTTTGTTTCATTCACACATTTATTAGTCTGTTACATCTCCAAAGCTCAAAATGCTCTGTTACACCTTGTGATGTCATGAAGTGGTAGTTTTCAAGTTAACAGCTCCTTTTATCTTTAGTTCAGTAGAGATTGACAATTCCACGTTTGAAATGATCCAAATGATTCTAGTGAAGGTGTATGGAGTTTAAAAACACAGTGGAGCACTTCCTGTATTACCACATGACATCACAAGGTGGAACAGAGTGTTTTCAGTTTGAGAGAAGAACTCAGCCTAAATATGCAGAGTTTGTGTGTTAAACATGTGTGAATGAAACAAAACACAACTCCAGGGCTGTTTGTGATGAGGAAACAACATTATAACAGATCAGAGAATAGTGTAACGTGGGCCCTTTAAGTGTTCATGATATTTTGCAGCTTACAGTAACAAAACAACTGCGCTAATTCAATTCAAAACATAATTTTCCCTAAAGTAATATTTTGACTTTCTTGCAGGATGGAAAGAGGATGTTTGGGACTTATTTCCGAGTTGGATTTTACGGCTCAAAATTCGGAGACTTGGACGAGCAGGAGTTTGTTTACAAAGAGCCGGCCATCACCAAACTGGCAGAAATCTCACACAGGCTCGAGGTGAACAGGAGCCACCACATAAAACAGTTAAATTTAGAAATAAAATAAAATACACTTAAATTTGCATATTTTTCTGTGAATTATGAACATGGTTTTGTGTTTTAGGGTTTCTATGGGGAGCGATTTGGAGAAGACCAGGTAGAAGTCATTAAAGACTCCAACCCAGTGGACAAGTGTAAACTGGACCCTAATAAAGTGAGTGCATCAGAAGAACAACGTGCTAATGTGTTAAACAGCTAATAAATAAATTATAATTATAAAAACATTGTATTCTAAAGTGAAATAAAACTAGCTGCATTTTTATGAACAAAATTATAGTAATTTTATTTTGATGATGTTTTAAACCAGTCCTTATGTCTCTATATGTCTCTTCTCAACTCTGTGGATCATTATGTTATAATTTACACATTTTAAATCACAATATTCCACTAAAACCGATTCATAAAAGAAACAAATCTGCTAACTTCCGCGTTAAAAAATTGTGGTGCCATAAACGTCGTCACAACAAAGCGCCGCATGCTGTCAGTGCCCCCTATGGATAGCTGCAAATCACACTAGAGCAACACTTTTTTTTTCATTTGTACCAATCTGCACCGATCTACCAAGGGTAGATCGACAAAATGGCCCCTTGAAAATAATAGATTAAAGATTACTCAAACATGGATCACTCCAAATACAACTTCAGAGACAAGAAGCATTTTATGGATCCAAAGTATTCCCTGGTTGTGGGATAGATGGACTGGCGTGGGCAGAGCTGTGTTTTATTTTTAGTTTGTCCTTGATGCAGAAAAGATGGAGCCCGTCTGTGTGAATGGTCATGTATTTTACCTTGGGACATTCTTGATTTCTCCATTGCGACCAGCAGGTGGCAGAGTATCCACCATAAAAGTTCCATAGTGCTTCTTTATATAATTGTAACATCCCTAAAGCAGACAGGACAGCGTTTACATCAGGAATCATCATTAACAGGAACCTGCTTTTTGCCCATAGGCTTTCATCCAGATCACGTATGTGGAGCCGTACTTCGACACGTACGAAATGAAGGACCGCATCACGTACTTCGATAAAAACTACAACCTACGGCGCTTCGTGTACTGCACGCCGTTCACGCTGGATGGACGCGCTCACGGAGACCTGCACGAGCAATACAAACGCAAAACCATCCTGACCACATCCCACGCCTTCCCCTACATCAAGACACGCATCAACATCATCCACAAAGAGGAGGTGAGTCCAACACTGTGACATCAGTGTGGGTGAGTGACCAGTGGAAAAGCAGGTCACATTAATATTGTTAATATGCAGATTTTGTGTGGTTGGTTAAATACACTGCCTGGACAAAAAACAAAAAGGTTACACACCGCCTTTAGCTTTCATTACAGCATGCATTTGCTGTGTCATTGTTTCGAGCTTCTGAAAATGTCACAAGATTTATTTCCATCCAGTGTTGCATTCATTTTTCAAGATCGAGATCAAGATCTTGCATTGATGATGGTAGAGTCTGACCGCTGCACAAAGCCTTCTCCAGCACATCCCAAAGATTCTCAATGGGGTTAAGGTCTGGACTCTGTGGTGGACAATCCATGTGTGAAAATGATGTCTCATGCTCCTGAACCACTCTGTCACAATTTGAGCCCAATGAATCCTGGCATTGTCATCTTGGAATATGCCCGTGCCATCAGGGAAGAAAAAATCCTTTGATGGAATAACCTGGTCATTCAGTATATTCAGGTGTCAGCTGACCTCATTCTTTGAGCATAGACTGTTGCTGAACCAAGACCTGATCAACTGCAGCAACCCCAACATATTTTTTTGGCCAGGCAGTGTATGTTGGAGTAAACGCTGGGATTTTAAGTTTCAAAAAGAATATTGTGTATAAAAACATTATATTTTTCTGTAAAAAGACCAAATATTTTGTTCTTTGCAAACATGTTTGCTAACTGATAATTTGGAAATGTGGAAATCTTGATTAAATTAGGCCATATAATAAAAACTATTTGGGAAAGAAAAATTCTATTCTTTCAACTGGGCAAAAAAGTTCCATTCAAGCTGCTTCTTCGTTTCTGGTCAGATTACTACTG
Source organism: Periophthalmus magnuspinnatus (assembly GCF_009829125.3). Lineage (NCBI taxonomy): Eukaryota > Metazoa > Chordata > Actinopteri > Gobiiformes > Gobiidae > Periophthalmus > Periophthalmus magnuspinnatus. The sequence continues at coordinate 19,745,983 of NC_047129.1, read as the reverse complement.
GACACCGCCTTACATCTGTCTGAAGGGAGGAGCTAATGACACTGAAGCTAACACACCTGTTTGTTTATAGTTACTTTTTGTTAGTGGAGCTCAACAGGCCTATTAAAGTGTGAACTCTGCCTGAGCTATATTATGTATAATCGTTGAGGCTCCTAATGGGTGCTCTCACCTATTAGCATACTGGCTAGCCCTACTGTTTTCCTTGTTTAGCTTTATGATGGAGGTGTAAATAGGAGGTAGATGATGGCTAAGGTCCCCATTCATGATTTAGGCACAGTTCACACTTAGACTTAGCCAACAAACAGAAACTGTAAACAAACAGGTGTGTTGGCTTCAGTGTAGTAGCTCCTCCCTTCAGACAGATATAAGGCAGTGTCCAGCAGTAATCTGACCAGAACTGAAGAATTGGCTTGATTGAGCAGCCAAACGTCTTCACTCCTACAATGTTTTGTGCAGTTACAGAGTTGAATTTTTCTTTTACTATGGGTCACCCCTGGACGACTGAGAAACAGCTATTAGTAAGATTTTACACTATAAAAGTCATGTTCAATATTTGTGAATGTTATACTGAAAATTCTTTATACCGTACATAATTTAAATATATTTAGAAAAACTGTCTTGTCTTCACATCTTCTGACAGTTAATGATGAGAACAAAATTTTCTTTCATAAACAGCACTGTAAAAAAAAAAATCTAAATCAACAAGTTTATGAAACTGAAGTAATTATTTCCAACCACTTTTGCACCAAGTATTAACATGAGACGTGATGTTATTTCAAAGTGTCATCCTCGTGCCTCTGTCTTTTGTTCCAGATCATTTCCACTCCCATTGAAGTGGCCATTGAGGACATGCAGAAGAAGACACAGGAGCTGGCCTTTGCTACTCACCAGGACCCTGCTGACGCCAAGATGCTCCAGATGGTTCTACAGGGATCAGTGGGCACCACAGTCAACCAGGTGAGGGGCGGGTCGCTCTGTGGTGTGGAGCTTTTAAAGGCGCTGTACCTTTTTACTGTGTTATAAACATGAAAAACTTAATTCGTAATTTTAAACTTGCAGCTGTTCAAACATATGCCTCACTTTCCTAATGCTTTCCAAGTATTCTATTGTGTGAGTCAATTTTGTCATCACAGTAACACTAACAACATGCTAACAGTGCACCGACGTTTGCAATATATCTGAACTGGGACAAAAAACTCCTTTATTAGATGAAAAAAAACATTAAGAGGTAACTAAAGTCAACTTTGATTGCCCCATATATACATACGTTTTTAGTTATTTTGAGTAATACTGTTAGCATTTGTTCAATGTAAATGTTGGTCTTTTCCCAGGGTCCTTTAGAAGTAGCACAGGTTTTCCTGTCAGAGATCCCCAGTGACCCCAAACTGTACAGACACCACAACAAACTACGGCTCTGCTTCAAAGACTTCACCAAGAGGTACGTGACCGACCCACAGACCGTATAAAGATGTGGACTGAGTGAGTGTAACCACAGCGTTCAACTCCAGTCAAATGAAGTTCATCGAGGCTAGAGCAGTTATAGGGGACATTTTGGAGCAGAGTTCCATATTTGGAATTCTGACCCCAAGTATCATAGCAACCAAAGAGCCAATCAGGAGTGAGGCTGTTGAAGGTAACGCCCCTTCCCACCCACACCGCTGGTTTTTAGCAGGCAGTAGGCACTTAACAACGCTGTCAATCAAACTTGTTGCTAACGCTAGCAACCTCTGGGAAAGAAGGCACCTGATTTGTCTGTTTTTAATGTTCATATCTTGATTTACAGACACAATAGTGAAATTTAAAAAAAAACAGGATCGTGTAGAGCGGGTTGATACAAACATTTAAGAGCAAAATGATGAGTCTGACAGCAGCAGTTACAAAGAGAGGGGACACAGTTTTTACATAGAAAGTGAATTGGACTCGATGGAGCCAAAAGCGTGCACATGATCACTTCCTGCTTGTAACACGGTGGTTAGCATGTTAGTTATGTTCATTTATATAAACAGTCTATGGAGCAAAGTCATTGCAGAACCCTGAACACATCACATCAGAACAACACTGTCTCTGTTGTAAACTCAAAGGTGTGAGGACGCCCTGAGGAAGAACAAGAGTCTGATCGGGCCGGACCAGAAAGAGTACCAGAGGGAGCTAGAGAGGAACTACCACCGCCTGAAGGAGGCGCTACAACCTCTCATCAACAGGAAGATCCCACAGCTTTACAAACCTGTACTGCAGGTCAACACACACAGGTGAGACTGTACACACACACACAGGTGAGACTGTACACACACACACACAGGTGAGACTGTACACACACACACAGGTGAGACTGTACACACACAGGTGAGACTGTACACACACACACACAGGTGAGACTGTACACACACACACACACACCCCGGTGAGACTGTACACACACACAGGTGAGACTGTACACACACACACACACACACACACACACACACACACAAGTGAGACTGTACACACACACACAGGTGAGACTGTACACACACACACAGGTGAGACTGTACACACACACACACAGGTGAGACTGTACACACACACACAGGTGAGACTGTACACACACAAGTGAGACTGTACACACACACACAGGTGAGACTGTACACACACACACAGGTGAGACTGTACACACACAAGTGAGACTGTACACACACACACACACACACGTGAGACTGTACACACACACAGAGGTCACACAGACACACGACACACACTGGTGAGACTCTACAAACAGGTCATACACACACAGTGAGACTTTACACACAGACACACAGGTCAGACACACCACACACACTGGTGAGAATCTACATACAGGTCACACACATACACATACACACACACACACACACAGTTGAGACTTTACAAACAGGTCACACTTCAAACTCCACCCCTGCAGCCAGGTGTTTGTAATCAGAAACCTCTGGCTTTAATCAAGACATTCCTGTGTGATGTCACATAGTACTTGAAATAGCAACGGCCACTAGAGGCAGCATTTAAAACTGCAAATATATCTATATATATATATTTGCACTAGGATTGTCTCAAAGGACGAGGCACAGTGGACAGCGCTGTTCAAACACCACATACACAGTTTAAAGGGGGAAAGTCGGTTAAGTGTTTAGTTCCACTTTAAGAGGATGTTCCTGGTTTGAGCTCGTTTTAGTTCCTGTTTAGACTTGGTTTCGTCCTGTTTAGCCCTAGTCCAGGTTTAGTTCCGGGTTTAGTCCCAGTTTAGGCCTAATTTTTGTGTGTCTAAGTGCATTCACCCTTAATGAGTTGAAATGTTACTTTATTTAAGTTCAATTGTTTTATTTTACCTTTGTAACGACCCTGCAGCAAACGGACGACTTGAGCAGGTATTTTCATATTGTGGCTTGCCTCTGTGTGGTCAGTGGTCAGTGCTTCCTCGGCTTTGAAAGTCCAGCTCAAGTTTATCAGGCCACAGACGCCAAACGATGCATGTTACTGTTTAACATGGAGCAGTCATTATCTCATCAAATATGCATGTGGCCCAAAGTGTGCCCAAAGTGTGCCCAAAGTGTGCCCAAAGTGTGCCCAAAGTGTGCCCAAAGTGTGCCCAAAGTGTGCCCAAAGTGTGCCCAAAGTGTGCCCAAAGTGTGCCCAAAGTGTGCCCAAAGTGTGCCCAAAGTGTGCCCAGAGCCTGGAGACTACACACCGACTCAACATAACCCTGTGCTCCACGTTTTCCCGATGCCCAAAAAGATAAAAACTTGCACCTGAATCAAATGAAGAATCGATTTATGTGATTCTGTTTGTTCGTCCAAAGTGTTGACGTCATGAGCGTGTCACGACCTTCATGCATTTGCAGACTGCATGAGAACGTGCAACTTCTACAACGATAAACTATAGAAAACTCACCACCACAAAGAGAGAGAGAAACAGGCATAAATCTGTCAATCATCTGGATAAATATTAAATTACACTGCATCACTTAAAGGTCCATATTACTCTATCCTCTGATCTCTGTTTTAATGTTTCCTCATCACAAACAGACCTGGAGTTGTGTTTTGTTTCATCCACACGTTTAACACACAAACCCTGCAGACCACTTCATGACATCACAAGGTAGAACAGAGCATTTGGAGCTTTGAAGATGTAGACAGACTAATAATAAAGTGTTACTCAAACATGTGTGAATGAAACAAAACACAACTCCAGGTCTGTTTTTGAGGAGGAAACGGCATTAAAACATGGATTAAAGCTCCTAAGAGTCAGTTTTATGTGATATAGGACCTTTAAGAGTAAAAAAGTGTTATCGTATACACCAGAGAGCTTGTATAACTATTTACATGTATAGAAAGACTCTACTGGGCCTACTGCTAGCATACTTGAATTAACGAGCCAATTGCCGTGTTTCGGATGACATCACAACATTCTCTTGGCCAATCAGATTGAACACAGTCGAGGAGATTGTTAAAATGTAAAACAGTGAGTTCTAAAGAGACTAAACTATTATAGAAATGATCAGGTTCAACATTTGTGTGTTTACCTTTTGGCTTCTTCATGGCAAAGTGTATGTGATCAATAGAACTGTCTCCTGCCCCCATCTGGCTGTTAAGGGTATAACATCCATTTTTTATTTTATTTTTTTACATTTCCTAATTCTTTTTTTTTTTTTGTCTTTTTTGCAGAGATTCCTTCAGCCGTCTGAGTCTCCGTAAACTTGACATTTGAGGAGGAAGAGGGTGAACATGAGACACATTGCAATATTAATTTATTTGAGTGTAAATATGTTTTTTTTTTTCTTTTTTTTAAGTTGGTCTCTAGTATCTGAGTTTGGTACGTCATTCCAGTGTCTCGACTGTTAAACAATCAGAGGCTTGAACAAACGGATTTTTTACATGTTATAAAAAGTTTTCTTGACGTTTTATTTAAAGGTGTACTATGCAACTGGGGATATTACTGCTTTACCTGTAAGTAATGTTCCACAGTAGGGCATTAAACTTATCTTCTATAGAAACCCGGTTCGCCTACAACAGTGTCAGATCAGTCTGGAAAACCCCACTCGGAGAACGCTTGCATGTTTATCAAAGTCTTTCTGAGCAATAAAATGCAAAATAAATCTGTTTAATGCCATACCGCGAGACATTTAAAGCAAGAACGTCTCCATGGGGACCGGCACATGTCTCACCCCAACCGGAAAAGTTACATAGTGCACCTTTACAACTAGAGATAGACCGATATATCTATTGGCTGAGGTACTGGGCCAATATTGGGGCTTTTGGCTTTACATCTCCAGCTTAGGTCGTTTTATTTGTTTTGGTCGATCTGCTGCATAAAACATCCACACACAAAGTTTTATACTGACACTTTAAGATGAAGAGACGCTGCACGAAACATAAACTCACAGCTCTATGACTGACTTTATTCAGCTCTGCCCACTTTTTTCATAAGTACTTCCATTTAAGTAGGAATTCCAGTCCTTTCCATGAAGACCATATTTTGCAGACTATAAGTCGCATTTTTTGGAGAATTTCTCCAAAATCTGAAAAAAGATTTACAAAATCTGAGACCAAGAGCAGACATTTTATCTTTAAACGCAAGTTATAATAACAAAAAAATAGAGAACAACAGGCTGAATATCATTACAGCACGATAATGTAACATTTATATTTATTCAGTTACATGAAGCACAGACAGAACTGAACACGTGTCTGGTCTGTTAATGTAAGATATTAACAGTTAATCAGATAAATAAAGCATAAAAAACAAGCTAACAAGTTTATTCTGGATCTCACTCCAAATCACTAAATCCATTGAATTCTTCATCCTCTGTGTCGCTTCTGAACAACTCCACCAACTCCAGAGGAAGATGAAGAGCAGCTTCCTCTTCTGTGTGACTGTCACACTGGTACAAGCCTAGATTGTCCTCGCACAGTTGTCTGTGACGATAATGAAGAGGTGGAATTATATATTTTAATAATTTCACATATAAGTCACATCTAAGTATAAGTCACACCCCCGAACAAACTGAAAAAAGTGACACTTATAGTCTGGAAAATATGATAGGTTGATTTGTGTCATATGTTTAATGTTTATGTGCAACAAATCAACACAGAACCGATTCTCTGGAAGCTTCAAAACGGCTCTGTCCCTGTAGAACTTATTTGTGTCAAAATTGTCAGCCCCAATGTAAAATAATACAATAGAATAGGTTTCTGTAAAAAAAACAAAGGGGCTGAGGGTGAGTTTGTAGTAAATCGGTGCATTTTAACTGCAGAAAAAGCCCAAAATATCGACAGAGCTTATGGGCCACGTGTTGCTATGGATTTGGTATCGGTATCGGCCACGGAAAACCCCATATCGGTTGATCTCTACTTTAAACCAGTGTATTTTCTCTGATTGTTGCTACTTCAACAACTGCTGCCTTGAAGAGTGACTGAATGCAGAACCAGATATTTCTTTATCAGCTCATGAAAGTGCCAAAACTGTTTTTCTCGCCAAATGTTTCTGAATGAGGAACTATTGTAAAAAATCAAGGTGTCTTCTGAAGTTTCCATTGTACGAAGTGTCAAACTTATTTCATGTGTGACTTTTACAGTGTAGCAAAGCGTTTTTAGACTTGAAAGATGATGTAAACGATTATGTAAACGAGACGGTAAGGAAAAAAACATGCAAAAACGTGTTCTGTTATTTATCTCGATGCATCAGTGTTTTGTTTGGTACTTGCAACCTATTATTATTATTATTATTATTATTATTATTTTACATATTTTACTAAATAAATACTTTAATGTTCGATCAAAGTTGTCCCGTGTTATAATGCCAATTTCATAATAACAAAATATCCATAGTTTGTTTTTTTAAATCACATTTTTAAACATTTTTGAACTCTAGGTTATATTTAAAGGTCCTATATTACACAAAATGGACTCTTGTAGTTTAAGTCCTGTTCTAATGCTGTTTACTCCTCAAAAACAGACCTACAATAAGTGCAAATGAAACAAAACACAACTCCAGGTCTGAGAGGAAACAACATTAGAACAGATCAGTGTAATATGGACCTTTAAGTTTTCGATAACAGATTAATATTTTGTGGTGGTATTTACTTGATGTTAGTGTGGCCTGATACTAAAATTTCAAACTATTTCGATACTAAGGTACAGACTCAATACTCGACACCAATTCAGATACCGCAATAATAAATAAACCCTTTTAGACAATATGTATCTTGTATTTGTGTCTTATAGTTGCTTGACAAGAGGAAGGAGAGAAGGTAAAGGAATGAAGGAGTGGAGAGAGGAGGAAAGACAAGAGGAAAGAGGTGAGAGAGAAGGGAGGGATGGTGGGAGAGGAAGGAGGTAAAAGAATGAGGAGAAAGCGGGAGGAAAAGGAGAGGAAAGCAGAGGGGGAGGAAAGAGGGTAAAGGAATGGAGAGCGGAGGAAGGATGAGAGGAAAGGGGGGGTGTATACTAGTCTGTTTCTTTTACTTGTGAAAGTTACAGCTCATCATTATAAACAGATTCAGGAAAGGTTCATTTCTGTCAATGCGACTTTTAGTTTCGATACTTGTGTAAACTCTATTTGACATCAGATCGAAACAAAAATCCCAGGTATTGCTCTTTACAATCAAACAGAACACGTTGAATCTTTGAGGTAAATAGTTTTATTGCTGTGGCATCAGGTTTGGATGAAGTTGACATTACAGAGCTGGTATTATAAAAGGATATTTAAGCTTTCTGAACAGATCTGAGTTATAAATATGACAAAAACCAGAACTGAAACTGTACTGTCCTGAGAGGTGGTGCATTATATGGGCTAGCACGATGCTAACATGACTAGCAATACAAACATGGCTACAACACTTGAGAGGATTGGAAAAAAAAATTAAACAGAAATTAGCACAACATTCTGAAGATATACAGTAGTTTGAATGAAAGTATTGAACAGCTTTAAGGCACCTTTTATTTACATTAGCACGTGTCAACTAAATGTTAAAATGAACTAAAGGTCCTATATTACATAAAATGGACTCTTGTGAGCGTTAATCCATGTTCTGATGTTACTTCCACAAAAACAGACCTGGAGTTGTGTTTTGTTTCATTTGCACTTATTGTATGACCACATGATGACATCACAAGGTTGAACAAAGTGTTTTCTGTTTGAGAGAAGAACTCAGCCTAAATATGCAGGGTTTGTGTGTTAAACGTGTGAATGAAACAAAACACAACTCCAGGTCTGTTTTAAATGAGGAAACAACAGAACAGAGATCAGAAAATGGCGTCATGTCGGCTCTTAATGTTTTTATAATGAATTCTAAAAGTCCTCGTGTTGTTAAATTTGAACAGTTGCAAATATTCAAATTTACAACAAACTGGAAAACAAACTAATTCAAATAGAAAAGTAGAATTTGGTTTATTCCCTGTAGAGAAAAAGTAATTTGCTAAAGAGATACAAGAAAAACACTTGAAAGCCTGTGCATGACTACACCTACACACACCCACGCACGCACACAAAGAATAAAAAGAAAAATTCTACCAGATGGAATGAATATTCAAAGTGCTTTTCAAACTTGTAAAAAAAAACAACCAAAACATTAATATGGAACTGAGGAGACATAACGATATAAACAGTGACACAGTAAAAGCCACTGAACATAAAGCTGAACAACAGCAGACGACAGAAAAGGCCCTGGTTTAAACAAAATCACAAAAATAAATCACTTCAGCTTTGACACGAGTCCCTGGAAACGAGAGACGAGAGATTAACAGATGATCTGAAAACACTTCAGAAGAACTTTTTAGAGCTTTACATCATGAACAAAGACTTCAGACACTTTTTCCTCATGAACCAACGACTTAATGCATCAGTTCATAAACCCTGAACAGCGGCAGCAGCGAGCTCCAAAGTCTGATTAGCACTGAGTGCTCGTCGATGCTAGTGCTAACTTCTATTTAACCACTAAATGTAACAAAATAAATTTGTTGTCAGGACGACCCAATTATTTTTAGGTGTAGATTATTAAAGTTAAAAAGGCGCCATTTAAATATTTTTTAGACTCTGAAATTAGCTTTAGCATTAGCCCCGACACACAAAAACGAACCTTTACAAATGTGAGGAAAACTTCTGTGTTCAAAAGGTACATCTTTATATGTCAATGCTAATGCTAAGTTCTATTAAAACGTTAAATGTAACATAACAAAAATAATTGACTTAAATAATCTACTTAAAAATACTTGGATCGTTCTGATAGTGGCGTTATTTAAATATTTATTAGACTCCGAAATTAGCATTAGCGACTGTCCGTCTGGTTGGAGCTAGCCGGATGCCGCTGTGACAGACGATTACGCAGGAGTAACTAAGCCTGAATCACTGTTAACAATTTGTTCATTATGAATTAAACCTTTGTTCATCTTTAATTAGCTTAAATAAAGTGTTAGCTAACCTCTGCTGCAGCTTATGGCTTCAAATGTCAGATCCACAATATTGGCACTATCGTGTTAAAAAAGTCACCAGATCACCCAGGCAACAGTTACTACATCGACCACATCCCTCACTGTTTGGGCGTCCTTCTGTAGAACAGCAGGTATGGCGTGGACGAGGACGCCGTTTCAGGCGAGCAGGCTCTTAAAAACTCCTCTTCATCGAACATTCTCACCTCCGAGTCATCGAAGAGCATCCATTTTCCCTCGTACTCCATGAGTCTGCCTAGGGCGTGGCTTTCCGAGGCTTTCTCATTGGCCGTTTGCATTTCCGTCGCTTCCTGTGAGTCCGGCGGTTTCTTCAGTCCCGTTTCGATACTCTGTGCCACGCTCCCCAGCGTCTTCCTCCTTTTGGTCCCGTCCGTTGTGGCTTTACTGTTATTATCTTGTTTAAGTTCACATGCAGACAAACTCCTCTGCCCTCCCAAGAGCCCAACGCCTTCAGACGCCTTTTTACTCCTCGTTTTGGCCATGGCGCCCCCTGTCTGCGCTCTGGAGAATGCCACGTCTCCATCGTCGTAATCCGGGGCTTCTTCTTTAACCCTTTTCTCAGTCTGTTCCTCACTCTCCACCTCCTTCGTCCTCTGGTCTCGTGAGGTCCAGAGTTTGGCGTCCTGCAGGTGGCGCATGCGGACGAAGGCGGTGTAGTGGCCGCTGCTGATGGTGACGCCACTGTGCATGACCACGGCAAACAGCTCGTAGGTGTGGCCTTTAGCCGAGCGCCGCGTGCACCACTCGTCCAGACACAGGGTTAAGGGCGTCTGCAGAGGCGTGTTGACTTTGGAGAGGCCGGCGTACAAGTCCAGACTGGAGGAAAACCAGAGGAAAAATACATTTATTTACCTGTAAGTACTGCAATACAATACAAGTAAAAGTACAGACACTGGAGCAAAGAAATACTCATGTACAAGTAAAAGTATCACATGAAAAAATCTACTTTAGTAAAAATATTAAAGTACATACAAGTACATTAAAATGTCCTTTGAGTGAAAAGTAAAAGTATTTTCAGCAGATTCTTACAAAGCTTCAAATGTGCTGTTTTTATTTGTATATTTTTGTTTGTTCAAATTCTGAATGATGGATTCAATATTCAATATATATATTCAACATGTTTATTATTCTCACTGTGCATCTTTAAGGTAATATAATGTTCACTTTTATATTAATCACTCTTATAATGCATAAGTATATAAAGCATATAATATTAACTGTGTAATCTTTTATATGATTATTGCACTAATGTCTGTTTTTGGAGTTTTACAGACACTGTGTGATGTGAAATTTGCAGGACCATACATGCGGCTGGCTTAACACCAAAATAGGAAACACCTTGCACATTGAAGGAAGCGCAGTTAAGGAGTGACCGAGAGATATGCAGAAGCAAAATATATCTCAATGCGAACTGAGTAATATGTGTTTTCTCACTGCTTGCTACATATATCTCCCCCTCCCCTTGAGAGCTTTGTATTCTGTAACTAGGGACTCCTGATTCTTAATAAAAGAGGTGAAGGGCGGTGGAGACTTCAGAAGGAAGGGTACGGAGGTTGTAATCTGAAGGTTTTGCCTCTCCGTTCCTTCTCCTCAATATTGAGACAAAATAATCTCTCTTGTCTTTTCTCCTTTGAATTGTAATTTAGGTTTAAAAGGTGAACCTAACAACTTGGTCCTTCGAGCCGGATCCCAATACACCTGAGGACTCCAGCGGACGTCGGAGACCCAGGTGAGACTGATTCTACGGCGTTTGTCTGGAGTCTGAAGGTTGACGGGGTACCGAGGGAGAGAGACAAGACGAGTGAGTAGGCCTTGTTTTAAAAAACGGTATGACTGGGGGTCATGCGCGTAGAGAAACCCTAATTATCCTAGGCACCAATTAGGTGGTTATATTAAAAGGGATGGATGCGGAGTCCCGTTACCGGGTAAAATAGTGAAATTTTACTGGCAGGTACAAAACCATGGGGAAAAATAAGCGAAGTAAAAGTAAAAGCAAAAGTGTGTGAGAGACGTGTGAGTGGAGATTCTGAACCACTAGGTGACGAATCTCATACCAAAGAGGTTGGGACAATACGGTGTATTTCTGGGGATGCAGAGGCAAGATTTCTCCACCTATTGTGAGGTTAAAGTGAGAGATACCACACTAATATACCGTACCAACCTGTTGTTGTATTCCAGCGATAGAGACCTCCCTAGGAGTGAAAAGCTGGACTAAATTTGAGAAATAAAAATGGGAAATAAAAATACAAAACCTACTCCAAAAGATAAACTGCAGATAAAAGACTGGAAAGCCGTGCACGCAAAATATCCTGATAAATGTACGAAATTAGATTTGTGGGTGACAAAATATAAATTTGAGGGCGAGTTAAAATCTTCTAAAATAATGGAGCTCCAAAATACAATACAGAAGAAATGCAAACATAAAGAAAGTGATATGTGTAAACATGGCTACTATCATTTAGAAAAATGGTTGGAATTGGCAAAAGCAAGAGAAAAAGGACAAACAGAGGCAAAGCGTAAACAAATTATGCTTAGTACAAAGGAGGAAGATGATTTAACCACAGTAATAGCGGCTCAGCCGGACACGCCACCCATACAGCAAGCCCAAGAAGAGGAAGCAGGAGAAACAGCGGGAGGCGAGCAACCGCCCCCATACCAGCCTTATCAAAACCTACGAGATGAAGTAAGAGAGATATCAACCACTCAGACTAGGCAACAGGCAAGAGATAAAGGCATAAAAATTGAATTTAGTAAGACTATGGGAGCTGAACCTCTGGCTGTTATTACTCGCACACGAAAGCCCCAACAAGCATCAGAACAAAAGCCCGTCTTCATTACTCCTAGTGCCCCCATGGTACAACCCCCTAATATAGAGGAACAGGACACAGAGCTCTTCCCTATGAAACAGGTTGCAAATCCCAGAGCAGGACAATTATTAAATACTAAAGATGCAGCAGGTGGAAGACACCCAGAGACTATTCTAGTACACAGACCCTGGACAGAGAGTGACATAGATGATGCATTAAAGGCAATTGTTTCACCAACTGAGGATGTAACAGAATTTCTGGAAGCTATGGAACAATTGAGAATATCATATAATTTAAATGGACAACAAGTAGAAAGAGTGTACAGAAAGGCTGTGGGACATCACTGGGCATCTGTTAGAGGGGACTGGGACCATATGCAGGGTACTCCCCCAAATCAGGAAGTACTGCCACATAATGAACCAGAGCTTCAAACTAGATTGTCAGCGTTAAGAACAAGAATTCAAAACAGATTCACAAGGAGGGCAAATTATATGGAAATAAATCGAACAAAACAGAAGGAGGACGAAAGTTTTGAGGAGTTTAAACACAGACTGACAAAGGTGTTTAAAGTACATAGTGGACTTAAGGACGAAGAAGGCAATGACAACTGTGCATATAGACAACAGTTAAAGAATGTGTTACATGCTAATTCGACCACAGGAATTCATCATTGGATTGACAAACATTATATAAACTTTGCAACTGGGACATTGGACCAATATGTGGATCATGCAATGCATGCAGACAAAGTGATAAAAAACAAGCAGGAAAGGATGGTGCTCAAAGGAAAGATCATACGCATATGGAATTCAAGTTTGCATTCCAATTGGAACTATTACAATTACTATTCCTATGCGTAGTCTGGAAGCAGGAATTGAATATACTAATGATTACTGGTACATAACTAATGATATTCGAAATCAAGGATGGGACACATTAGTAGCTGACCAGGAAAACAAATGGACACCAACACAGGCGAAAACTGCTTGGGCAGGTAGGCAGGCAAAGCTTCTAACCTTAGCCAAAACCAAATCTAACCTATTGATAACAGTAAATAACATGAAAAGGAACTTAACTATTGATGGTCAAGGATGCTGGATGTTTCTGTTGAGAGCTCATGTAACAGGGACAGACCCCATTTATAAGTTAATAATATGTGAAATGAGCAATGTTGATACCCCTGAACCGGTTCTGGGTTTCTAGACTGCAAGGCAGTGGCATAAAAATTAAAGCAACAGCAACTTTTACTAAAGAACACGTTTTTAACATGGCAACTGGAGTATCTGATTTTGGGAATAATTGGTTGACAATGATAGAACAAGCATCTAAGTACATTAATAAGGACTGTGTTGCATGTATGGGACCCAGACCGCTTCTGAGAATGGTACCAACACCTCCTGAGTTAACAACACAATAGAAGATATTTTGACAAACACAGTACCAGGGACAGAATGCGCAGAGTGGGATGCAGTGTACCCACTAACTAGACCTGAGAAACAAAAAACAATATTTGAAGCCAAATTGCCAAAAGGAAATTATACCTGTATTAAACGTTGGAACTCCGAAATAAATGTTTTAGGTAAAATTGATGAAACACAGTGTGCAAGAAATTTGACTACTGATAGAGCACTGCTCAAGATGCACAGTGACATCTACTGGTACTGTGGAGGGAAAATACTTAGAGCAAATATACCCACTGAATTTACTGGAGTATGCGCTCTAGTTAATCTGATAATACCGGTAGAAGTAATGTCAATAGAACATGAACAATTAGTAGCATTGACTAAGCAAGAACCAATTGAAATTGAAAACCATACCAAAAGACCTAGAAGAGAATACAAGGGACGATGGGGAGAGAATGATCCTACGTACCCAGATGGGTTCCTGATAAATATAAATTAGCTGATCAAATCAAAATCATTTGAAAACATTCCTTTAATTAATCACTCTATAATTCCAATCACCCCCAATAAAAACGTAGACAGAATCAACTACATCCACTACAACGTACAGAAACTGGGAAACTACACACAGGAGGGGTTTGAAGCAGTGCACGAGCAATTAAGCGCCACCTCACTTATGGCATTTCAAAACCGCATAGCTGTTGACATGCTCCTGGCAGAACGAGGAGGAGTTTGTTCTGTTATTGGGGCCAGCTGTTGCGTTGTCATCCCCAACAATACCGCTGCAGATGGAAGCCTGACTAGAGCTATAGGCAGTCTGCGTGCGATGAACAGACGCTTAAAGGAGCAGTCTGGGTTGAGTACCCCCTTCTGGGATGACTGGCTAAGGGTGTTTGGGCGCTACAGAGCACTGGTCTCCTCGGTTCTAGTATCAATCTCTGTGTTTGTAGCTATTTTAACCTTGTGTGGATGCTGTTGTATTTCTTGTCTTCGTTCCCTGATCAATAGGTTAATAACCGCTGCCATCTCACCCGCACCTGAGGACAAAGGGGTGCAGATGTACCTATTGGAGGGCAGTGATGACGAGGAACCCTGAAGGAGCACTTCCAAAATTATTTCAAGAAACCTCCCAGGTGTAAGAATTAAAAATCCAAGTGAAGAAATTACATGGTGATGTGTGAGATGTCACAGTTCGATAAACAGGAGGGAATGATGGATTCAATATTCAATATATATATTCAACATATGTTTATTATTCACACTGTGCATCTTTAAGGTAATATAATGTTCACTTTTATATTAATCACTCTTATTATATGCTTTATATACTTATGCATTATATTAACTGTGTAATCTTTTATATGATTATTGCACTAATGTCTGTTTTTGGAGTTTTACAGACACTGTGTGATGTGAAATTTGCAGGACCATACATGCGGCTGGCTTAACACCAAAATAGGAAACACCTTGCACATTGAAGGAAGCGCAGTTAAGGAGTGACCGAGAGATATGCAGAAGCAAAATATATCTCAATGTGAACTGAGTAATATGTGTTTTCGCACTGCTTGCTACATACATCTCCGCCCTCCCCTTGAGAGCTTTGTATTCCGTAACTAGGGACTCCTGATTCTTAATAAAAGAGGTGAAGGACGGTGGAGACTTCAGAAGGAAGGGTACGGAGGTTGTAATCTGAAGGTTTTGCCTCCCCGTTCCTTCTCCTCAATATTGAGACAAAATAATCTCTCTTGTCTTTTCTCCTTTGAATTGTAATTTAGGTTTAAAAGGTGAACCTAATAATTTTCAGCAGATTCTTACAAAGCTTCAAATGTGCCGTTTTTTCCTGTTTTTATTTGTATATTTTTGTTTGTTCAAATTCTGAATGTGTTAAAAATAAACCCTCAGCCTTTTCAGCAAATCTCACACAATAATAAAAAATACTTTTACTTTTCAGTCCAGTTTAAAAATGTAGTGGAGTAGAAAGTACAGATACTGCTCTCAAATGTACTCAAGTAAAAGTAAAAAGAATACACTGTAAAAGTATGTTTTTAGGTATCTGTATTTTTCTTAAGTGCAGTACTTTACTACTTGTACTTCGTTACGTTCCACCACTGGCTTCATGACACAAAAACAGATATTACCAGGATTATTATTTAGGTCAAGTTTTGTCAGTGCAATAAAAACAACTACATTAAAAAAATGTTTTTATTTCCTAGTCTATTTTTGGATCAAAAGTTACAAACTGGTGCTTTAGTTAAAGTTAATGTCCAGGAGCATTCAAACATGAATTCAGACTAAAATATTAACTGAAAAATAAATTCTACCTTGGGTCCTCTCCAAGAAATGTTGTACAAATTTGTTGAATTTCATGCATTTTGGTGGATTTTTGAGGAGTTTTTAAAAAGCCCAACTGCTCCAGTAGGGGGCAGTAAACGCCTCTATTGGATGTCAAATTCATAAACAGCAAAGCAAAATGTGGAGAAATGTAAGCACAAAATATACATTTTCCAGGACATTTTGTCTTTTTCCATTTCTCACATTTTTTTTCCTGTCTGATAAACAGATTTTCCAGATTTTCCCAGAATTTCCAGAACGTGTAGGAACCCTAATAGTTCAGTCCTGCAAATGGGGACCCGGAGAGTTTGAGTGAGTGTTCAGAGCACTGGACTTGATCTGGTACATTTACACGGGTTTATTAATGTGCACTGACCTGTTAAATCAACTAATAATGAAGAAAAATATGTAAAACCCTGAATGTGGAAATCTGAGTTTTGTACTAGTGTCACAGGGATTCACTTACTCCAGAGCGTTTGCAGAGAAGCGTTTGAGGTGGATGGTGATGATCTCGGGGGTTTTGTCAAACAGCAGACTGCGCTCGGCCTCAGTGTAATGATGACACGTCTCACAGAAATACTTATCCTCTCCAAAGATGTGCTCCACTGACGCAAACTGACCGATCGCCCAGTTCAGAGTCTTCAGCTCCGGTTTGGGGTCTGGAGAGACTAAAGCAACAGGACACGGGTCTGTTAAACATCAGTTATGGGTAAGAAAAATGAATTTTAAGTTATTTAACTGTAGGTTTGATAATTTAGTAAATATTTTTAAATTCTTCTTCTGTTTTTAGTTTTCATTTTGTTTTATTTGCTAAATTAATTCACAAAATTGACTTGTAATACTAACACAATTTTGATATGCTCCAGTTGATAGACTTCAATACCACAATGACATAAAAAAAAAATATATATATATAATTTCCAACCCAACGTAATAAGTTTCTTTAATATTACCTTATGGTGTTATACTGGTTCTGATACAGATGAAGCCCACTCAAAACCTCATCAGGAAAGGTCCTCCCACTCAAAACCTCATCAGGAAAGGTCCTGTCGCCTTATTTATGTGATTTTCTTTAAGCAAACCCATTACACAAACTGTTCTGTTCAGATGTTTAAACATGTTCTAGTCGTTTCTTCTCATTGAGCCTCTGAAGTTGTATTTGGAGTGATTCATGTTTGAGTAATCTTTAAATTGACTATTTTCAAGACGCCATTTTTTCGATCTACCCCCGTTTAACTTCCATCTGTACACGCCCACTGTGACTTACTTCCTTCTCCTGTTTTATTTTCTTAATCAGTGATACTGGTCTGATTCGGCAGCGTCTCGTAGTTATTTTGGTACAACTGAAAAAAAAAAGTGCAACTATCCATAGGGGGCGCCGACAGCATGCGGCGCTTTGTTGTGATGACATTTACGGCAACATCAGCTTCCACTAGGCACTATGGACTTGTTTCTTTTATTAAGTCGTTTTAGATTAATATTGTGATTTAAAATGTGTAAATTATATCACATTGATCCACGAGTGTCAAAGATTATAACTATAGAGCGACACAAACACAATAGGACTGATTTCAGTATCAGAAAGTGTCTAGACTATTTTTGACCCTTTCCTCAGGGTCCAGGCTGTATGCTCTTACTTTCCGACAGCTCCTCGGGGCTGGGGGGGTTCTCCTCCAGCACTGGGACGCTGATGTCTTGGAATCCCTCTCTGCGCTCGGTGAAGCTCTCACACTCCAAACATCGAGTCCTCAAAACCAACTGCCCCTGGAACAACTGGGCCATCAGGTCCAACACAGCTGGACAGAGAAAAGAAGTGTTAAGACGGAATCAACGACATGATCACGAAGTACCAGGGATGGGATAATAATGTTTACACTGATCCAAACACGGCTATGATCCTCTTTCGTACCATCTGTCTTTGGAGCCTCCTCTTCAGCCTTTGTGTCCAGTGTGATCTCTTTACTGTCCTCCACGTTCTCTTCAGGCTTCTCCATCTCCTCTTTACCTCGATCCTTTCCTGTGGTAGAACTGACCCGTCCAACACTACGGAACTTTGAGAAGATACTCGGCTGTTTCTTGGAGGGTCTGAGCCAGCCGAGTTTAGCTCTCTTCTTCCTCTTCCCATCTGTCTCTTTGGCCGTTTTTCCACCCTCGTTTTCCTCTTCTGCGTTTGTGGTCTCCTGCACTCCGTCCTTGCCCTGAGCAGACTCTATTAAAGAATCAGTAGAACATTTCCTCTTGGGGTGAGTTTGTACGGTTGATCCGCTCTCCTTCTCCCCTTCCGGAGCTTTAGACGGGACAGATTTTGGCTTCTTCTTGGCATTCCCAGCTTCCGTATCACTCTTTCGTTTTCCATTGACTTGGCCCTCCTCTTCTGTGGAGGTTTTGGGATTTTCCAGGTTTAACTCAGACACAGCGTGTTTCCCCTTCTCCAGCTCCTGCTCTTTCTTTATGGTGTCACAGGCCTCGTGCAGGTATCCCAAGATGCACTGCAGCACCTCCTGCGCGTCATGTTGGAGGTAGCCTTCGTACATGGGGTTGAGCTGCCTGTGGTACATAAAACATACTAGGTTTTATTAAAATGTTCTAATCTTCAAGTAAAAATTCAAAGTCCATATGTGAGAAGACTATTTTAAACTTTCTAAGTAGCACCAGATCTAAACCAGGTCTGTAATAGGACGACTCCGAGTCTAAAGATGCACCGTCCTCTACTTGTTTGGTCCTGGTTTGAGCCCAGTCTAATTATGATGACTCTTTCAGGGGTCCCTGGCTTGGCTTGAAATAGTTTAAGGACTTTTCTAGGACACTTCTTATAACGTCAAACACAACATCTACAACTACATAATTAGAGACTGACCGATGTAATTGTGAAGGAAGAGATTCCAGACCAGGTAGAGAGATGAAAGAAGTTTATCTGATATCAGAGGAGTGTAGGTACCAACAGCAGGCACATGCATGTGAGTGTGAGCGTGTGTGTGTGAGGGAATGAGTGGGTGAGTGAGTGTGGTGAGAAAGGAGCCATCCAGTACTTACACCATCTATAGATGGTCCTATAAGGACTTAAACTAAATTTACATACTGTCCATACAAGGTCATAAATGGATATACTGTTAACATGAAGATAGGATATGTCACTAAAAAGATGCTTGCAGTCACTGAAAAGATGTATTACAAGACCTCTTGTCAATGGAAAGATGAATACCCAGAGCAAACGAAGGCCGATAAACTGCTGATATTTTTGAGCCGATATGTGGAGCTGATTTTGATGATTATCGGCAACTTACACAATTTAAATTTACTACAAACTCACCCACAACCCTTTTTTAGAGAGCTGTGTAGTCATGTTTTGTGTAACTTCGGTGTAATCCCTCATTCCAGGTACAATCCATGGTAAAAGAAAATTGAGTTCAGATAATAAGGTGAAGGGGTTTTGGTACATTCTGGTGGGTTTTAAATTAAAAAACACTGGAACTGCAGAGCAGCACCATCGTTAAAGAAACCAGGGAGATTGAAGAGAGATCCAATTTCTACTTAATTTGGTGGGATAAAACTTGTAAATATAAATTATATTTTTACACCACCACTAACCAAGAAGCAATTTGTAAAGAAAAGTTGAAACATATCTTGAAAATGACATGAAGTAAAGAGGTCTATATCAAACTGATGACATCCCACTGGGAGAATTCTGCCCAAAAGTTCAGCACAATTTACAAAAGAAATACATTTTTCTGATAGTTTAAACATTTTAAACCTATAAAAAACTGGGAAAACAATTGTGATTTTTTTTTTTTACAAAACATTAAATATAACAATCTTAACTGTGTTTAAGTGAAATGAGTGTCTAACCCCGTCACAGGCACTTTAAACTGAATCTGATGCCATGGAACTGGGGATCTGCCAGGCCCCTCTTTATTTAAAATGTCAACAGTTTTATTAGCCCAGGCTCATTATTAGCCCAGGCTCAGCCAGGTCTAAAATAGAACTGACTGTCCCTTCGACTTTCTGTTTGAATCCAGAAGCGTCTAGAATTGGACGATAAAGCGTGAAAATCCTCCAACCAGACGCTCATCTCCGCTAGAAAACTCTCCTACCCATGTTGTCTGTGTGTGTGTGTGTGTTTTGTTTTGTTTTTAATGAAAGGCACCATTTTGTTTTTGTGACTGTAATGTTATTTGAGAGGGACTTGTTTAACTGCACAAATCAGCTGACCTGTTGTAGTTCCAGCTAAGTACACTGTATCTGGTCAGATTGTGTTAAAACAAAGCTCAGATTAAAGTCTAACTTGAGTAACAGAGCTTCAGATAGAGCAGTGCCTACAGTTAGCCTCACACCCCCAGGGACTGACAGTATCAATACTGTGTAAAGTTACGCTGACCTGAGGGTGTTGAGTATCTTCCGAGGGGGCGTGGCTAAGTCTCCCTCGGTGAAGCCGTCAGGATTGAGCAGAAAACTGGACTGCAGCTCTTCCACTGAAGTGATGAGGCTCATGAAGCTGCAGAGCAGGTCTATGTGGGGCGGAGCAGACTCCTCTTCTGTCTAAAAACAAAATAAAACACAAACTTTAGAAATGAAAAATACAATAAACACGACTTATTGTGACACGTGAAGCTTTGCACCAACCTCTTCAGCTTTCTCACTCTCATCCTTTGCTTTCTCCTTGTTCTTGCAGAGGCTGTGCAGTTTCTTGATGCCCTCTCTGAGCCCTGGACAGTGATACAGCACCTACAACACAAATGACAAACAGATAATCTAAATCTTAAAATCAACATGAGCTTAAAAACAGAAAAGGCAGATTCTAATAAATACTTCAAAAATAAATAAATATGACTGAAAATGTAAGAGATTAGATTTGTGATTTGGTCAAGAATCTAAATTTGCAAAATGAATTATATAGACAAAAACAGGAAACACTGTATTTAAAAAAAACTGAATGTGCAGTTCATAAGTGTGCAGAGTGCATTGTGGGTATTAGGACAGGATCATGGTACAGGCTCAAATATTTCATACTATAAATATCAGATTTCAGAGCCTAAAGGTGAAATACAATCCTCCCTCTGACAAATACAGCTGTAACAAAGTGGGAAAAAAAGAAGTTGATTCAAACAGGTGCTGTGTGTGTGTTTAGACGTGTTTAACTGTAGGAACAAAAACCACAGAGACAATCTGATAAGAACTCACAGCTCCAGACTCCAAACGTCTGAAATGTTTTGTTTTTTTTCCATTTGTTTTGCACCAGAACCAGCCGCTTATTTAAACCATACATCATCCTTAAATTACCTCAACATTAAGGGCTAAATAAGTCATGTTGTTAGATACTTTTACCTGGATATACAATTCATATTGTAAACCAGTGGTGGATTAAGTACTCAATTTTGTTACTTAAGTAAAAGTACAGATGCACAGGTAAAAAGTTACTCAAGTAAAAGTATTGCATGAAAAAAATGTACTTAAGTAAAAGTATCAAAGTACCTGTTTAAAAAATGAACAACTTGTGTGAAATACTTTTAACTCTAAAAGTACATTTTAAAGTGTAAATGTAGTAATATTGATACAAAATTATTAATATTTTGTTAAACAATACAAATCCATTTCTTAAATTTTCTTATGAATTTTGTGTTGTATTTGAGAGAGGATTTTTATTTGCATTGGGCAAAAATGTAGGCACCTAGAACGGTCAGTCTGGAGCCCCGAGTCCAACAAAACATCATGAAAAAACTGAGCATACAACAGCTTAGCAACACAGCAGCTACATTCTTAAACCAGGACAGAGCTGCAGAAAACAGAGCTGCCTCTAAACCTGCACAAATCTCGAGGTGTCAGTGTTACCTGCAGCACGCTGTTCAAATAGCAGGTGTTTCCCAGATTGTTGAAGCCAATGAACGGCAGCAGGTTTTCCTTCTTCTCCTGAGACAGGAGCAGGCTGGGAGAGGGCGGGCAGGGCACTACCTGGTCACAGCTGCTAGAAGCACAAATGTAAAGATTATTATTTATGTGGACGATAAACAAACCTGATGTGTAGAAATAAAACATGCACAAGGTGAGAGGGTTTTCTACATCACAATAAAATGGTAATTTTGGATGTACACAAAAGTCTGGGCACACTCTCTCAGTCTACATACATTTCCTGTCTTCTGTGTGAATATAAAATGTACAAAGTTGTTTAAAAATAAATAAAGAATATAATTTAAAAAAACATGGCATGAGAGGGTGTGTCCACACTTTGGGCTGGTACTGTATTTATAGCGTTGAATTGTCCACTATTATTAAAGAGACGAAAATGAAACTGGCAGTGTAATCTTTCAAATGACAGAAAGGAACATTCTAGCACTTTGCAGTGTACAACATTACAACATAAACCAAGATAATTACATGCATCTTTCAAATGGAAGAAAAGATCAACACCACAATGATTTCCAAAGCAAATCATAAAATACCATCTTTCTACAGTACACTGTGGTCTTGCATTACTTCTGATATAGCTTAAAAAAAAAAAAAAAAAAAAAAAAAAAATCTCAGTGATATTTTCATATTGTTACTTGTTCAAGTTACTATTTAGTTTTGACTAGATTTAGCATTGATTAAATTATAATTTAAGGGTTTCAGCATTTTTGGTAACGCTAGTATCTTTATTCATGTATTCATTTCATATGAGAA
This sequence comes from Periophthalmus magnuspinnatus, assembly GCF_009829125.3. Classification (NCBI taxonomy): domain Eukaryota; kingdom Metazoa; phylum Chordata; class Actinopteri; order Gobiiformes; family Gobiidae; genus Periophthalmus; species Periophthalmus magnuspinnatus. The sequence continues at coordinate 19,723,333 of NC_047129.1, read as the reverse complement.
ATTTATATTTTATTTGTTTTGCACTCATAATATATAACAATAAAAAGACACTGTATGTAAAAAGCAGGTGCAGGAAGAGTAAAAAAAACTCCAAAAATTGGCTTATATTAAAGCCTCCATCTTAAGAATAAATGAAGTTGAACATTTTAGCCATGCATTAGTTAAAATATTACATTTATGCACCTTAAAAAAGCATCAGGGCTGTCTAAAAATACCAAGATAGTCCTATTTTTTCCTCCAAAATCCTCTAGAACACAGTATTTTGTCTTGGATTGCGTTGTCCTTAAATAACACACCTATACAAAGCCATTACAGGCATAAAGTGTTCAGTATTTTTGACTGTCCCACACCCGGGCTCACCTCGGCTCCTGCTCCACTGGTTCTCCCGTCTTGGGTTCATCAGGGGCGGGTTCAGAGAAGTCCAAAGCCCGCTTAGTCTCCTTCTTATGGAAAAACCTCAGGGACAGTCTATTTTTCTTAATGGGGCTCCCCAGCGTCGCAACAACCGTATCCCCCTGAACTACTGGCATCTTTTCTGACCTCTGTGAAGCCTGGGCCCGTTCACACCGCAGCAACAGCGCCCCCGACTGTCCAAAAGTGGAAATACAACATCAGTATATTAGGCGCCATCGAGAGTTTGGGGCGTGTAAAGTCGAACAAATCTAACATATACACGTGTTTCTACCCGCAAGAACCGTTGTTTAAAGCGCTATTCTGTCCAAACTTCGAAACAGCCAGACTCCTGTATTATTACATAACAGGTTAGCATGCTAAAGCTAACTTTCTGTTTCATTGTCCGAGCAACAATTCTATCAAACTGCTCCGTCCTGGCGGCTACCAGCGAAACAAGTGAACTGATCGCTTCACTATGTGTTAAATAATGCTCGCAAACCAGGTCTAATTCACAAAAATAGCACGTTTGGCGCATAACCAGGCAACTAAAGTGGGTCAAAGCGGTAAAGCGGTGGAGAGGCGCGAGGAGGAGAGCGCGAGAGGCGTACGGCGCGAGGAGGCGACACGCTGCTCCACACAACACGAACAAGCCCGGAAACAGCAACAAAAATAGGTGTAACTCTCAAACTCTTACCACAATTTGTCATCTCAGTAGATCTTATCCCACATCGTCGCCAAATTAAGTGTATTTTTGATCAAATTTCAGAGATGCCGCAGAAGTTGGCGCTTTTTCCCGCGGCAAGGACCCAAACGTCCCCAACCGCCGAACACACGCCGGTCACGTAGACAAAATACTCGACAAAAACGCGATAATAACAGTCACATCTGTAGATACACGTGTTATAATTCGTCACATATATATATATAAAACGAGTCGGTAAATAGCATAAAAGGAATGAATCAAAAAATACACGGCGTAATTCTGCAGGCACAACTGGAGGCGCTTACGGGGGGTCCTTTGAGGAAGCCATTTTTGTAGTTTTTTAAGTAGCGATAAGCATCATAACGTGTTTTACTTGCTTATACAAACTTTATGTGTTTAAGGTTTGCATGGTAGAAATATAAATATCATGCAATCTGAAAATAGCTTTTTAATTTAACCATATTTAGCATTTTAACAGCTATTACACTTATATCTATGTTACTATTTTTATTTCTTGCAGTCACTATCCCTTAACACGCAAATGCACAGTATCATAACTTCTTTTAGCTTTTAATTCCCAGATGTGCAAAAGGTCCCGTCGCGTCATGTGCAAAAGCCTGCTACCTGCGCATCACGTCCAGAAGGGGGCGATATTCTCCATGAAACGCTGGCCGAAAGTGTCGAGCATCCTTCCCTCCTTCCCTTCAGCATCTTCCATCTGACAGTGCACACTACCCCGCCACGGTTTCACGGTAAGATACTATTTATATTTTCTCCCCTTAAACGCGTTTGCAGGGTTTAGGACTTGCGCTTGTTTTTGCGTCAATGCACAGTCAAATGCGCTGCTGTTTACATTATTGAAGTGTTTCGACTGGCGTGTGTTTTTACGCGAAGGGGAGGATCGCAGTTGCTGAAGGGATGCAGGTGTGTCGTCTCCCCTTTGCACATAATCCGAGTGTTTGTGCACAGGAGGCTGGGTTGTGTTTGCAGGCTCCAGCCCAAAGGCATGCTGCTGCAGAGACTGGGTCCTTGCTTGGTCAGCAGGGAAGGATGCATCGCTGTACATGGAGGGAGCTCTTTATCCTTCTATCTGCTGTCAGGATTCGTGGGGTTGTGTGAAGTGGCGTAGCAGTAAAGAGTCTGATGGGAAATGTGATGTGATAGTTTAGATATAGGGGCTTGTCTTGGTTAGTGTTCACTTTCTTGCACGTCTTTCTGTTTTCAGTTTTCTCCAGGTCTGTGCTGGCTTCAGTAGGATGCTTTTTAGGTCAGTGAATACTACAGCAGCACGCCACAGCTCTGGCTCATAGTGTTAAATACAAACTCGACTCTAAATGTGTCCCAGCAGGTGATTCATTCAGATTTCAAACAGAGCCTCGTGTAGGTGGTACTTTCTTTACATTTGAAACCAAGACTTTATTATAGCTGGAATGGATTCGCCTTTCAACTCATGTTAACCCTTTTCTCCTGGGACAAAGTTTTTTATAGAACATGGAGTGCTTTCTGCTGCAAGTCTCTGGTTAACTGAAATTTCAACTTAAAGACAGGGGAAGTGTATTTGTACAGCACAACTGGTACACAGAGTAATTCAAAGTGTTTACAGAATAATAAAGAAATTAAAATCACAATACAACAAATTAAAACAAATAATCATCATAAAAGTAACATTAAAAGAGAAGAGGCAGAATAAAACCCTTTCAGTCGTATGCACAGCTAAACAGCTCCATTTTGAGTCTGGATTTAAACATTGTCAAAGTAGAGGCCTGTCTCACATCTTCAGGAAGAATGTTCCAGGCTTTAACCGTACAAAACTCACAACGCTGATTCCCCATGTTTAGTCCTGGTTCAGTCCTGGTTTAGACCTGGTTTAGTTGTGGTTCAGTCCTGGTTTAGTCCTCTTCAGTTCCGTTTTAGTCCCGCTTTAGTCCTGATTCAGTCCTGGTTTAGTCCCACTTTATTCCTGTTTTAGTCCTGGTTTAGTCCTCAGAGTGTGAGATGGTTCATGTGGCACTAACATGTCGAAGATGTAACTTAAAGGCGAACTGTGTAACTTTTCCGATGGATGCTTGCTTGTAGTGTCTCTTTGGAAATGCTATTGCTTTGCCTGGAATGTTCCACAGTATGTCTTTAAACTGATCTGTCTTGCATTTATTCAGTCACAGCAGCTCAAACGTTGAAAAACACGCATTTTTACAGTATGCACGGTCGCTCCGCCAAAAAACTGACCTGTAACTTGACCTAGTAGTGTTGTCATTTTGTTTCCATGGCGATGTTATTGTGTTTGTGGATGCAAGTCTGTCATGATATATGGGTAAAGAAAATATAGACAATAAACGATATTATTGAAACTCATTGATGCCACGGACACGATGAGCCTAAAGCTGGATTTCCCCAAAGAAACTGTTCGAGGTGAGAAGTATTTTTAATGTGCAGTTTTTAATGAACATGAGCCACAACATGTCAATGAAACACTTAATGAGTCATAGAAGTTTTTTTTTTTTTTTTTTTCTGAAGATTTGAGCAGTAAAAGGTTTTATAAATAAGACAAATTTCCCCAGGATAAATATTGCACCCCTCCCTCTCTCTGTCTCTCTCTGTCTCTCTCTGTCCTCTTCTCCCTCTCTCTCTATCCCCTTCCCTTTCTCTCCTTCTCTCTCTCCCTGTCTCTCTCTGTCACTCTCCCGCTCTCCCTCCCTCTCTCTGTCTGTCTCTCTGTTTATCTCTGTCCTTTTCTCCCTCTATTTCTTTCTCTTCACCCCTTTCTCTCTTCCTTTCTCTCCCTCTCTCTGTCTCCTCACTCTATCTCTCTCCCTCTCTCTCTGCCTGTCTCTCCCGCTCTCTCTCTTGCTCTCCCTCCCTCCCTCCCTCTCTCTTTTTCTCCTCCCCCTCACAAAAAGTACTTGTCCTTTCTGCTTTCTCATCCTGTCCATGAGGGACAGTAAACCGCATAAACTTGTTTTACCAGTTCATTTGCATTTTATTTCAAAACACAGATTCCTTCTTAGATCTCAAGGGCGCCACCTACAGGCAGCTCCGTGAAGAATTTAACCCTTAACCTGAGTTAGTAATGAGCACCACTCTTACGCACCTCCCTCCGTTTGAGAAATCTGGGCCCTGATGAAGGCGGGCTTTGTCCCCAGAGACTACGGCGTCTCAGGGCCGAGCTGGAGGAGGTGGTGGTAGCTGGAGGCCTTGGAGACCACCCCCCTCAGTTGACTCCTCTGTCTCCCAGAAAAGAGGGGCACTGCGGGGGTGAACTGAGGGTCTGCTGCACAAGAATGAGAAGTATGTCCAGTTTACGGCCCAACAACAGGCTCCTTTATGCCCAGACAGACTGGAGTTTTAATGAAAGTCACTCGAGATCACGATTATACCTGAGATCACGATTATACCTGATTCATGCTGAGGTTCTGCTGGAATTAAACAGTTTATGACAAAACCTGATGGTGTTTAAGTAGATTTTTAGTTTTTTATGTGGACTTTTGTGCTTCAAGATCTTTCCAGGTTTGGTTAACGAGGGGGTATTTTACTTCTATGGGGTATCACCTGTAACACATCACATATTTAGATCTCCATGTTTCCTTTTATTGTTTTGAAAATGCTCTATTCACCCAAAACAAAGTATTAACATATTTTACAAGTTTCACTTTTGTTTTTGGCGCCCTGAGTCCAACGCCCCGCCCACTTCACAGCGCTATCACATTACAATCAGTGTTAATGAAACTACTGCACATCACACCAGGTTTGTGAAGCTGTAGTGTATTGTTTTGTATCATGTTTTTGTATATTTATGGCGAATTGTCGTGTGAGAGCATGGGAGATGTAAGCTTGTGGGCGGAGCGTTGTGCAGAATCATAGCGCTAAACGTAAGGAGGGTTTGAATAGGGCCTGGGAGAGATCGCTAGATTACTCAAACATGCATGGATGACATCTAAAACATCTTCAGGCAGGTTTTTGATGAAGGAATAACATTAGAAAATGCGATTTGGCATAATACCCCCTCTTTAAAGGACATATCTGACTGTGCAAGTGCTGGTGAAGCTGAGAAGGATTTTGAGCGGTTGAGGTGGCTGTTACTTCTGCTGCTGCGGTGAAGATGGAGTGGAGGAAGTCTGACACAGAGAGAGAGAGAGTTGTAAGAATGGTTTATATTGAGAGTATGTTGTTTAATGCCAACAGCTGCTGCAATAATAAAACACATACCTTATTCTTGTTGGGATATTGCATTTCATTAAGTTAGGGAGTTACCTCTAGTTTTTACGTGCCCTCCCAGTCCCCAGCTACATTAAGATGTTCAGAATCGTTGTTTAGAATCGTTGTCTCACCAGATTATATTAGATTAAATTACCTTTTTATTTTACACATCTGAAGTGATCCACAGTTTAGCCCAGCAGATTACAGAGAACTTAGTCTGAGCTCTAAATCACACAAACAGAGCCGCGGCTGTGAGGCGGATTATGCTCTGATACCGTTCATTTTGTTTATCTTTTTGAAACCGTGGCAACAGGGAGTAGCGTTCATGTATTTTTACTGCACTGGAGTAAGTTATTAAAGGTCCGATATTCTGCAAAATGGGGATTTTAGACGTGTTCTAATGGTTTTCCCTCTTCAAAAACAGACCTGGAGTTGTGTTTTGTTTCATTCACACATGTTTGAGTAGCACTGCATTAACAGAAAAAAGATGGATAGATGCATCCCTAAACCTGACCTCACATTAATGTACATCTGCCCTCTCGCTCCCTCTCTCCCCACTACTCCCTCTCTTCTCTCTCCCTTTGTCTCCCTTTCTCTCTCTCACTCTCCCTCTCTCCCTCGCTCCCTTCATTCTTTCTGTCTATCTCTCTCTGTCCTCTTCTTCCTGTATCGCTCTCTCCTCCCTTTCTCCCTCCCTCGCCTCTCCATCTTTCCTTCTGTCTCTCCCACCCCTTCCCTCTTCCTCCCTTCCTTCCTCCCTCTCCTTCTCTCTCCCTCTCTTTTCTTTCCCTCCATCTATCCCCCTCTCTCTTTTCTCTCCTTCCCTCCCTCCCTTCCTCTCTTCTCTCTCCCCTCTCTTCTCTGCCTCTCTCTCTCCCTCCCTCCATTTCTTTACATCCTCTAAACATCATCTCTCACCTCTCTCCCTCCCTCTTCCCCCCCTTCTCTCCCTCTCTCCGTTTCTTTACATCCTCTAAACTCTGTGCGTGCTTCTCTCCTCTCTCCCTCGCTCTCTTCTCTCTCTCTCATTCCCTCCCTCTCTCTTCTCTCCCTCTCCTCTCTCTTCTCTCCCTCTCCTCTCCCTCCGTTTCTTTACATCCTCTAAACCCAGTGCGTTCTTATTTGCTGGTCTGGAGGTGGGTGTATCCAGGGAGCCTGTGTGATTTGCAGATTCCTTCCTCCTCAGTCTGCTCTTGTGTCTGAACGCGGGGACGCCTGCTCTGTAGCGCTCTCTCCTCTTTCACGCCGTCTCATCCGCCGCCAGGATATATTTACTCAGCCCACGCAGGTAGACACGGCGCTCCGCTCGCTGACTCAAACCCGCTCTTTTGGCTTTGTGACAACCTCACTGGGAAAAGTTTGGAGTTTATGTTTATGTGGCGTTACTAAAGAGACTCAACTGGACAAACGCAGAGGTACGGCCAGAGGTGAGGTCAGGGACGACAAACGCACAGAGGTGAGGTCAGGGACGACAAACGCACAGAGGTGAGGTCAGGGACGATAAACGCACAGGTGAGGTCAGGGACGACAAACGCACAGGTGAGGTCAGGGACAAACACCGGGATGGGGAAGAATACTGCAAAAATTGTACTCAGATACAGAATACTAATAACAAACAGAGCCAGAGAGTACTGTGTTCTGTATATTTGGAATACTTTTACACAAAGATGCATTATACATAATATCACATGGACTTACAAATGACTTTATTTTTGTTGCCCTTTTTGTTACAGTAGGTATTTATTTATGACTAATTTGATTAAAACACACACACTGTTAGAGTTGTCTTTTATATTTTTCTCTAATACTGTGCAGTTCAAAGCCGGTACTGCAATGTATTCATTTTAATTTAGTACATTAACTGTACTCTGAATACAGGTACTACAGTTAGTATTCTGAAACAGTATTTTCAGTTCATGTAGTCAGTTATGTCCCATCCAAACGTCATTATAATCACTGTATCGAGTTGTTGTTCAAATCATAACAGACAGAACCATCATTTTTGGGGGTCAGTTTTTATCGTGGGACTTTTTCTTTCACTACTAATATTTTTGTTTATTTTTCTGTTGTTAAATGAGATTTGAGCTGTAGAAGTTTGAATTCTGAACCTGTATGACTCATGATGATACAAATTCACATTTTTTATTTATTTTTTTTTACATTTTGTAGATTTAGAATTCTGTTTTATGTTTTGGTTTTGGTTTTAATATTATAATTTATTGTCTATATTTACCTCAGCCATCATCATTCTGCAGTTTTTTTGTTGCTATTTAAAACTGATTCACTGCGATTGTCTTTGTTCGTAGCAGGAAGTAGTTTCAGCATTATCATTTATTGCAATATTCTGTTTTGCTGCAACAGTGGAGGCTCCTCTGTTTGTACCATAGACTGTTTATATAAAATGGACATAGCTAATCTGCTAGCTGCTACGTTCCAAACAGGAAGTGATCATAGGAGCACTTCCAGCTCCACTGATTCTGACTCCAATTAATTTTCTATTGATAAACTGTGTCCCCTCTCTCTGTAACTGCTGCTGTCAGACTCGTCATTTTGGTCTTAAATGTTCGTATTAACCCGCTCTACATGATCCTGGGGTTTTTATTTCACTATTGTGTCTGTAAATCAAGATATGAACATTAATAACAGACAAATCAGGCGCCTTCTTTCCCCGAGGTCACTCCCGCTAGTGTTAGCAACAAGTTTGATTGACAACATTGCTAAGCGCCCGCTCTCTGCTAAACGTTACCTTCAACAGCCTCTCTCCAGATTGGCTGTTTGGTTGCTATGATACTTGTGGTCAGAATTCCAAATAAGGAACTCGGCACCAAATTCACTCATATAGCTGCTAGCTTCGATGAGGGTAGTAGTAGTAGTCGTAGTAGTAGTAGTTCAGACCTTGTTTTGCCTTTTTTGATGTTTTGCGATGGACATTTAACAGTACTCATAACATTGTGCCAGTGTGATCTCCACAGACTTCACACAGACTAATGCAGACTGTGGTTGTGTTATTTTGAACTGCTGTTGAAATGTTGTTTTGTTGGAGCCGTGGAGTAAATCGCAGCGGGGATTACACAGGCGATGATCCCCAGCTCCATTTCCGTCTAATCGACATGGAGAATTACTGTTATTAAACACTTCTTAAATCTTAATTCTGTGGCATTAATGATGATAGCACCAAGATATTATCAGGAAAAGGCAATTCTACCAGACTGTTTCATTTCAATTATTTTAGGATTTGCACATTATTAATATACTTTTTGTCACATAGTAATGAACAAGTTATAAAAGAGTAGACTGAAGCAGAAGTTTAAGTATGCCTAACCCCACAGACTGTATGAAGAAGTGGACTAAGTGAGTGTGACGTCACCCCCAGCGTTCAGATCCAGTTAAATGAAGCTCATTAGTTATATGGTCCAAGTAAGAGCTGAGCTTTGTTTTAACACAATCTGATCATAAAGAACTTACTTATCTGCACTACAACAGGTGAGCTGATTTATGCTGTTAAACAAGTCGACAGATTATGATTAGGAATTGCATATGCCCCTAATTTGTAGTAATTCTACTGGCAAATATTTTCTTGGGTTTGAAACATAGATTGTAAATATAAATGAACCTGCTAGCTGCCATGTTCCAAACAGGAAGTGATCATGGGCGCGCTCCATCGACTCTGGCTTCAATTCACTTTCTATGTAAAAACTGTGTCCCCTCTCTCTGTAACAGCTGCTGTCAGATTCGTCATTTTGGTCTTAAATGTTCATATTAACCCACTTTACATGATCTTGGGTTTTTTATTTCACTATTGTGTCTGTACATTATATGAACATTAATAACAGACAAATCACTCCCGCTAGCGTTAGCAACAGGTTTGATTGACCGCGTTGCTAAGCGCCCACACCCTGGGGGTAAGGGGTGTTACCTTCAACAGCCTCACTTGAGATTGGCTCTTTGGTTGCTATGATACTCAGAGTCAGAACTACAGATATGGTACTCTGCTCCACATTGGCTTCTATAACTTCTAGCCTTGATGAGCTTGATTTGGAGTTGAACACTGTGGGTGACGTCACACTCACTTAATCCACTTCTTTACGCAGTCTGTGGTGTGAACATTTTGAGAGTCACTAGTTTTCAGTGTTGATTTCTGAAGTGTGCTTTGTGAATTTGAGCTATATTCTGTTAAAATCATCATATTTACCGACTCACACACCGCCGTGTCAACACATTCCAGGGGCACCGCGATGGCTCTTGCTTTTATCATTCCTCCTGTGGTTGTTTTTCCCTTTGAGCTTTGGGATCTCTTCAGCATCTGTTTGATCATCCAAGGCAGGAGACAGCCGGGCGTGCATAGACTTACTGTATTACAAACACATACATGTAAACACAACATAGGAACAACATGCTGTTTCACACAGCTTTTACTTGAGTTAGAGCTTATGAAAAAAAAATATGGCTGTCACCTTTAGGTCACAATATTTATATGTTTGCTGCAGGAAGGAATACAAGTACCTTATTTACATTATATAAGTGAAAAAAAACAAGCAAAAAGCAAATTTAGCATGTAAATGTCTGCACACAGACACATGCGTGCACTTGTTCTCACATATATACACAATTACTACATATGCACCAATCTGATTCTGGTATCCGATATTGGCATCGATACTGAGAAAATAGCATCACATATCATCTTCCAGATATCAGTTCAGTCGATATCCTGGTTGAACATTTACACGGATGGAATAAGATTATTTGATAGTCGGCCTAGAAAGTTTCAGAATGTTTGATATTTTATTTGGTTGTCTGTGGTTTTCTATGTTTTTGACTGTCTGTTTGCCTGTGTGTTCGTCTGTGCATTTGCCTGCGTTTTTACCTGTGCGGTTGTCTGCGTGACCGTCTACGTACTTGTCTGCGTGCTTGTGTGTTTGTGTTTGCCCGTGAGGTTGTCTGCGCGCTTGTCTGCGTTCTGGTCAGTGTGTTTGTCTGCGTAGTTGAGTGTGTGTTTGCCCGTGTGTTTATCTGTGTGGCTGTCTGCGCCCTTGTTTACGTGCTTGTCTGCGTGTTTGCTCGTGTGTTTGTCTGCATATCTGCCTGCGTGGTTGCCTGTGTGTTCGCCCGTGTGGTTGCTTGCATGCATGTCTGTGTAGTTGTCTTTGTGTTTGTCCATGTGTTCGCCCATGTTGTTGCCTGCCTGTTTGCCCGTGTGCGTGTCCGTGTGTTCGCCCGTGTGGTTGCCTGCGTGCATGTCTGTGTGGTTGTGTTTGTGGTTGTGCGTGTGTTCGCCCGTGTGGTTGCCTGCGTGCTTGTCTGTGTGGTTGTGTTTGTGGTTGTGCGTGTGTTCGCCCGTGTGGTTGCCTGCGTGCTTGTCTGTGTGGTTGTGTTTGTGGTTATGCGTGTGTTCGCCCGTGTGGTTGCCTGCGTGCATGTCTGTGTGGTTGCCTGTGGTTCTCCGGTCTCTTTAGGGCAGCCCTGTCTGGAAGCATCCCTCTGAAGCGCTTCGTTAGCTGGGCACATTTCAGTGGATTTCCCTGCTGGCCTGACTAATGTGTTTCAGCTGGAGCCTGATGGGAGCACATGTGCGTTCCATTACTGTACACACTGTTACAAGCACAGAGAGGAGGGTAAATGAGACTGAAGGCTGTCGGCTGAGGCCTGGGTCAGTACATTAGATTTCATAGTGATTTGTCTGCGATTGTACTGGAAATATTGGAAAAAATATTCAAATGTGATGTTGTTTTAGATCATTTGCAGTTTAGAATCGAAAATTTGGAGGACTGTTTTTTTTTATTCACAAGGAATAACTTATAAAAGTTGTCTTCTGCAAGCTTCTCCATTTGGATATTATTGCTTTGCCTGTAATGTTACGCAGTATGGCATTAAACTAACCTGGCAGTCTGGCATGTATTCTATTGCAGGGTTTTTATTTCTTACAAATGCAGTGGGCTCAGTTCTACACAGATCTGACCTGGTTCTATCAGGTGCTTGTCTCCATGGAGATAGATAAGTTACTACCACGCTGTTTAAATCAGCCCTATTGTGCTTGTGTCTCTATAGTTCTCATCTCTGACCCCTGTGGACCATTATGTTATAATTTACACATTTTAAATCACAATATTCATCTAAAATGACTTCATAAAAAGAAACAAGTCCACGTCAGAAAACTGCGGTGCTCGTTGGGAGCTGTCGTCGCTGTAAACGTCATCACAACAAAGTGCCTCATGCTGTCGGCGCCCCCTATGGATAGCTGCACATCAGTTTTGGGCCTGGATTTAAATATTGTCAATTTTATCACCATATTGCCAAGCCCGACAGCCTTATTTTTCCCTTTGTAAGATAAAGTAAGTTTATTTGTACAGCATAGTTGGCACACAGTAATTCAAAGTGCTTTACAGAATAAGAAAGACATTATAAAATCTCAATACAACAAATCAAAACAAATAATCAACATAAAATTAACATAAAAAGAAAAGAGGCAGAATAAAACCCTTTCAGTCGTATGCACAGCTAAACAGAACCGTTTGAGCCTGGATTTAAACATTGTCAAAGTAGAGGCCTGTCTCACATCTTCAGGAAAACTGTTCCAGGCTTTAACCGTACAAAACTCACAACGCTGATTCAACATGTTTAGTCCTGACTCTGAAACCAGCAGGAGGTCGGGATTAAACTTGGACTGAACCAGGACTGAACCGGGACTGAACCGGGACTAAACCAGGACTAAACCAGGTCTAGAGCAGGTCCCTGAGATGGTTCGTGTGGGTCTAACATGTGGGAGATGTACATTTGCGCTAAGCCGTGAAGAGATTCGTTCTCTCTGTGCTGATTCTGCTCATGTTTAACGTGCTCCTGTTAACTCCAGCTCCAGCTCCATCACGAGTCCTTTCTCCTCTGCAAACCTCATCAGCGTCTCTGCTCATTTGCAGCCGGCACACACTCGCTCTGGGTCTTGGTCAGCGCTCGGCCTGACTGTCACTGAGGATACTCCACGGTTGGCTGAATAACCGCAGCTACACGACGTTAAAAAGCCCACGTTTTCCTGTTCCGTGCGTTCTGTTTACACGCTCTCACACTAAAGGCTGCATGTTCACACAACAAGAGAGTCCCAGCCCTGCAGATGTTAAAGGGCAGATTACGGCTGACACTTACACACAGCAGGCTCCCAGACACACGTGACCCACATGACCCACATTATAACCACTGTCCTCCTCTCGCTCCTTGTGTGTATTCATTACAGTATGGGGACTTAAATCTATATCTAGGAATATCTTGGAAGTCGATGTCCCATTTTGGTCTGTAAAGTGGTGTAAAAAGACTGCCCAGCGTTTCCCCAAAACATCTCATAATATTAAACCTGCATTTTTACCCTCTGCTGTTTGTGTCTAAAGTAAATAAATGCTATATTCAGTCTCTGCACTGGTATCGGTTCAGTTGGTAGAGTGTCTGTCCAGTGATGAGAAGGTTGGTGGTGCAATTCCATCTCTGACAAATTAATGCTGTTGTTGTGTCCTTGGGCAAGACAGTTATCCCACCTTGCCCCCAGTGTCTGTGTACACTGGTGTATGAATGTGTGTGTGAATGGGTGAGTGGTTCTTGATGTAAAGCGCTCTGAGCCTTGAAGGTGGTAAAGCTCTGTTTAAAAGTCTGACCATTTACCAGGTATGTGTGGACGTATGTTGTGACCTAAAATGGCTGATCACCAAATAATGTTGACGACCCTAATTAAGCTTAAGGTCAGGATCAGTGTCCAGGAAATGAATTTATGCCATTGTTATGTCCCCACTATGCATGGAAGCCTAATGTGCGTGTGTGTTTGTTTGCGTGTCAGTGTGTGTGTGTGTCTGCGTGTCAGTGTGTGTGTTACTCTGAGGTGCTGACTCATGGCGTTCAGTCTGGTGGGTATAAGACCGACTCTCTGTACTGACGCCGTCCGTGATGTGAGATCTGCAAATCGACACTGACTCTGTGAAATGTCGGCTTTTCAGGAGGAGAAACAGCAGCCATTTTCTAGATGTGATTTGTATTCTGGTTATTTTTGGTTTGTTTAAGTTTGCAACTGAGGCACGAAAAAAATGGTGATGCTTGAAATACAAAAACCAGCTGTAAATGAAAGGTCAAAATTTATTAGGACTGTGTAAAGAAGTGACTAAGTGAGTGTGATGACACCCAAAGTGTTCGGCTCCAAATGAAGCTCATCGAGGGTAGTAGTTACTGGGGCCAAAAATGAGTATCTAAGTATCATAGCAACCAAAGAGCCAATCTGGAGCGAGGCTGTTCAAGGTAACGGCTCTTCCCGCCCACACCGCTGGTTTAGCAGGGAGCAGGCAATTAGCAACGCTGTTAATCAAACCTGTTACTAACGCGGTCTGGAGCAACCTTAGGGAAAGAAGGCACCTGATTTGTCGATTATATCTTGATTTACAGACACAATAGTTAAATAAAACGTTTACAGAACATTTTAAGACCAACGTGATGAGTCTGACAGTAGCACTTACAGAGAGAGGGGCCACAGTTTTTCAATGTAAAGTGAACTGGAGCCAGAGTCTATGGAGCTGGAAGCGCACCCATGATCACTTCCTGTTTGGAACGCGGCGGTTAGCGGGTTAGCCAGGTCCCGTTATACATACAGTCTATGGTACAGCTCCATCAGACCCTGCGCTGTGGGTATTTAAACCTATGGAGGAATCTTTAACAGGCTAATCTAATGTAAAGTGCACTGGAGCACACCAGCTCTGCGCTCGGGGACGCTTCACTGAGCATGTGCGGAGGGCTGTTCTCTTTGTCTCTTTGAATAACCTAAGACATGGTTCCTCCGCTGGCCACACACACAGCTCTGGTCATGGGTTTGGTCATGAGGATAATTACTGAAGTTTATGTTTTAAAAGATGGCTGTCTGCATGAGAGGAGACACCAGACAAACCCATATGGTCCAGCAGATGACAACAGCACACGGTCATGACGGGGTTAAAGTGGGCTGGTATGTGCCTCGTGATATCCCTGTGTTTTTATATTCACATTCAGACAGTAACATGAAGAAGTCAGATCTGTTTATTTCAGTGACATGTGAAAAAATGTCATCTTTGGTCATGTATGATGTAAAGAGCCCATATGACACTATTTTCTGATCTCTGTTCTAACTTTCCCTCATCATAAACAGACCTGGAGTCGTGTTTTGTTTCATCCACACATTAATACACACCTTGCATATTTAGACCTTGTGATGTCAACATGTGGTAATACAGGAAGTGCTCCACTGTGTTTTAAAACTCCATAGACCTTCACAAGAATCATTTGGATCATTTCAGACCTGGAATTGCCAATCTCTACTGAACTAAAGATACAAGGAGCTGATAACTTAAAAACTATCACTTCATGACATCACAAGGTGGAACAGAGTTTTTTGAGGTTTGGAGATGTACAGACTAATAATAAAGTCTCACTGAAACATGTTTGAATGAAACAAAACACAACTCCAGGTCTGTTTTTTGAGGAGGTAACAGCATTAGAACATGACTCAAAGATCTTATATTACGTGAAATTGACTCGTATGTGCTTTAAGTTACAGTGGTTCCTCGTTTATCGCGGGGGTTTACGTTCTAAAAATAACCTGGAATAGGCGAAAGTAGTCAGCTTTACAATTATTCTATATGTGTTGCAGCTGTAAAACCCCTCACCACACACTTTATACACTTTTCTCAGACAGGCATTAACATTTTCTCACATTTCTCTCTTGTTTAAACTCTCTCAAAGTTCAAACCTTCGTAGGCGCCTTTGTCGGTGCAGAACGTTTCATTGACATTGTGGGTTTTGTTGGGGTAGAAAACTTGCAAACATACAGCACTTCAGAGTCACACTGTGATTGAACATTTATGTAAATTTGACTGAACACATTCTGTACTGTACAGGAGACATGGCACAGAGGAGACTGATGGACAATGGTCCACAGTCCCTTAGCAAAAATTTAGCACAATTGCATAAAAAAAATCTGCATAACACCAAGGTGAACTGCTTTATAGTGAGGGATAACTGTAACAGGAATCCGTAGTTTTTAAGTTCCCTGCGATGTTTGTTTTCTTTGGTTTTTCCTCATAAGCAGGCATATTTGTTTTGAAACCGACATGCCATGTGTCCCCCTGATTGGATACTCACAACCATCTTAATTTGGGCACATAACCATAATCTCCTCTTCATAAAGTAATGGAGAAGTGTGCATTCTGGGGGTTTTTCTGTGACTGGTATGCGTCTGTACCAGTCCATTCCAGTCCATGCCAGGCTGCGCTAACTGGCCTGGTGCCCACTAATCCCATATGCTCCTGAACATCTCCCAGACCTTCACATCACCTGCTCCTCACATGGTCGAGCTCAGCCTGTATTGAATTAAGTTATTTTATTATTGTGTCTTGCTTACAAAAATGCCAAGCTCTTTAATGGGCTTATAAGACGCCATTAACAAAATACAATCAAATACAATAGGCCAGTTATAAACACCAACAGACTCATTTAAACAAACTCATTTGCCGCTTTTTCCAGGCTTTACAGAGAAATGATGCCAACTTATAAACATTAGAACGAAACACCATCCAACCATTTCATCTTGTTGTCGTCATTACACCAGAACATATCAGGGGATTGGGTGAACATTTCATCAAATAAACGATGGACAATACAACAAAAAATTAGCTTCACTTTCCACTTCTCTCATCTCACATAAACCACAAAGTCTTTCTTCTTCAGGGGCTTGAGAAAACCTCCCAGCTTCAAAGGCCAGGAGAAGGATCCCTGTCGCAGCTGTGCCATCGACCATCTTTGAATCCTGCTCAAATTTGCTTAAAGTCTGTAATAGTCTTTAATACTGGTGTTTAACTCTCATTTATAGAGCATGTGTTTGTTGATGGCTTAAAGCTGTACGTGTAATAGCTCCATGTTGCCTGTAACGATGATCAGAAACAGACTGCTTTAAATCGTTAAATCTCTGCTCATGTTTGGACCCCGATGTTGGCAGTAATTTAAGAAATCAGCTGGACCTGCTCCTGTCAAACTGATCCAAATATACTGGACTGTGCTAAAAAGTATTGTTTCGGGTATCGAAGACATAATATTGGTTCAGTTCATATAATAACACTATTTCCAGGCTGATTTTGCTCCAGAATGTTTCATAATATTTAAACTTTTATTCATACAAAGCTGTTCTGGACATGTTTGAAAGATAAGTAACAGCTGCATAACGTAATTAGATCTGTAATAACTTCATTGCGTGTTCAGTGATTAAGTGTCATTTTCAGTCACTGTTCTGGTATCAGTTGATATCAGGTACTGGTAGATACATGAACTCAAAGTATCGATATCAGTATCATTAATAGCCAGTTAATTGTCTTTTTAGATAATTTCATTGACCTTAAAATTACCTCAGTTTAAGGAACAGATACAGTTCACAGCCATGTTATATTCAGGATCTTTTAACACATATTTCTTTTAACTTGAACCGGATGAACTTCTCTGACCATTACTCCTACTCTACTGCCTCCTGTTTGCGTACTCTACCCACATTTGCGTACTCTACCTCCTTTGCGTCGTCTACCCTCCTTTGCGTATTCTACCCTCCCGTTTGCATACTGTATCATCGTTTTTATACTCTACTCTCCTGTTTGCGTACTCTACCGTCCCATTTGCGTACTCTACCCTCCCGTTTGCATACTCTACCCTCCTGTTTGCGTACTCTACTCACCCGTTTGCGTACTCTACCCTCGTTTGCGTACTGTACCCTCGTTTGTGTACTCTACCCTTCCGTTTGCATACTCTACCCTCCCGTTTGCATACTTTACTCTCATTTGCATACTTTACTCTCGTTTACATACTTTACTCTCGTTTGCATAATTTACTCTCGTTTGCATACTCTACTCTCCTGTTTGCGTACTCTACCCACCTGTTTGCGTACTCTACCCGCCCGTTTGCATACTCTATCCTCCCGTTTGAATACTCTACCCTCCTTTGCGTACTCTATCCTCCCGTTTGCGCACTCTACCCACGCGTTTGCATACTCTATGCTCGTTTTCATTCTCTACTCCTGTTTGCGTACTCTACTCACCCGTTTGCGTACTCTACCCTCGTTTGTGTACTCTACCCACCCGTTTGCATACTCTACCCTCCCTTTTGCATACTTTACTCTTGTTTGCATACTTTACTCTCGTTTGCATACTCTACCCACCCGTTTGCGTACTCTTCCCACCCGTTTGCGTACTCTTCCCACCCGTTTGCGTACTCTACCCACCCGTTTGCGTACTCTACCCTCCCTTTTGCATACTTTACTCTTGTTTGCATACTTTACTCTCGTTTGCATACTCTACCCACCCGTTTGTGTACTCTACCCGCCCGTTTGCGTACTCTACCCGCCCGTTTGCGTACTCTACCCTCCCATTTGCGTACTCTACCCTCCCGTTTGCATACTCTACCCTTGTTTGCATACTTTACTCTCGTTTGCATACTCTACCCACCCGTTTGCGTACTCTTCCCACCCGTTTGCGTACTCTACCCGCCCGTTTGCGTACTCTACCCGCCCGTTTGCGTACTCTACCCGCCCGTTTGCGTACTCTACCCTCCCATTTGCGTACTCTACCCTCCCGTTTGCATACTCTACCCTTGTTTGCATACTCTACTTTCCTGTTTGCGTACTCTACCCGCCCGTTTGCGTACTCTACCCACATTTGTGTACTCTACACTTGTTTGCGTACTCTATCCTCGTTTGCAGTTTAAATGTTTGCCTTTTCCTTTTTTTTATTACGACAGGATTAAGTGTCGTTCCTTCATGAAAAACCATCAGAGCTCTGAGTGTTTTGCTGTAGGCGATGGGGACTCCCTGAACCATGTGAGCCAAAAAGATCTAAACCCAAGTAGGAGAGAAAGATATACACACACTCACACAGATACACACACACACACACACACACCCCGACAGACAGACACACACACGCACACACAGATACACGCGCAGACAGGCATACACATACGCATACACACACACTGATGTAGGAGAGACAATAGTCTACACACACAGATGCACACAGACGCACACAGATACATACACACACACACATACATGCAGACACATGCACACACACCCCTGCACACACACACACACACACACAAACACATGCATACACAGACACACACAGATCTAGGAGAGGCAGTAGTTTACACACACGTAAACACACAAATAAAGGTACAGACACATGGATATATGGATACAGCCACATACGCACGGAGACACACAAACACATAGCTCTAGGAGACCTGGTAGTCCATACACACATGCACGCACACACATTCACACACACAAACATACACAGAAATCTAGGAGAGGTAATAATCTACACACACACAGATACAGATACACACACACAGACACACAAGTGCCCTGGGATAGCACTACTAATCTCGTGTTTTGTTGACACACGGCGCTGAGCTGGGCCCTGCTCTCTCTCCTCACTCCACGTTGGCGCCTCACGGTGAGAACTGCAGCCGCCACTATCAGAGCCGCAGGACACGTTCCCATTGGCTGAGAGCGGAGGAGACGCTCCCATTGGCTGAGAGTGAACACACTTTGAGCACCTGAAGAACATCTGCTCTGGGACTCTGCTTCACACTGTTTGTTTTAAAGAGCCTGTGTGTAAACATATGCACAGTATTGATGCGAAAACTGTAAGGGAACACTGTGTAACTTTTCTGATGGAGGGTCTGCTACACTTATTTAATTTATCTCCATGGAGACGAGCAGGTGAGGCGTACAGGTCAGGGGTGTCATTTATAAAAGAGTATATTAGTGTGATTAAGATGAGCAGTGGACTTGCTGCAGAAGTTTTAAAGGTGCACTGTGTAACTTTGCCACCTGCTTGTCTCCATGGAGATGTTATTGCTTTACCTAGAATGTTCCATCCAGCTTATCTATCTCCATGTCGACAAGCAGGTGAGGCCTAAAAGAACGGAGAATCCACAAGAACTCATGTTTTTTAAGATATTTATCAAAAACACCTCAAATGGAAAACTTTCAGATAAAAAAAAAAACATTCCAGGCCAAGCAATAACATCTCCATGGAGACAAACCGGTGGCGGAAAAGTTCCATAAAGCATCTTTATCTAAAGTAAAAGTTTAAAATACATTAAGGCTTTTTTGTTTTTATTTTGTTTGTTGTTGTTTTTTTCCTTTTCAAACATAAACTAATTAACAGTAACGTAATTGTGGTTTTCAAAAGGCGGATGCAACGGTTCATTATATGACAGTTTTTTGGGGGCCCAGAATTGGAACCGCAGCTATAGATTTACATTAGAAGACATATCAGTCTTCTTGCCCCAGGCCCCCGAATTTCTGTTGACGGGCCTGCATAACATACAGCTATGAAAAAAAATGACATCATAAATACTTTTTAATGGAAAAAATAAGGAGTGAACAAATATGAGATTAGTGCATTTTAAGAAGTAACATTATAGACCATGGAGTAAACGTGCTCCTAGCCTCACAGGGACTTTTCACAGCAGACCTTCAGTACTTTAACTTTAAAACCAGCCCTAAACACATGGACAGAGGGCACCCAAAGGACCCCTGCCTTTACACCGGGTCATGTTTAGCTCCTTTAAAATCTCTATTCCTTTGTCTGGAAACAGTGGACGACATTTTTGTTATTGTCTTGTTTCATTGTGATTTATGAACTGGTGGATTTGCAGATAAACCTATAAGTTCCCCATATGTTTTCTTTGTCTAGAATGTTCCACAGTATAAAGCTTTCTGTCTTTTATTTAGTCAGTTAAAGGTGTTTTATTGGCAAACATGTACTTGGTTTGGTGTCTTGTGTCTATAGTGATCACCAAGTTTAAAGGTCCTATATTGCGGAACTTTGACTCTTGTGAGATATAAGCCATGTTCTAATGTTGTCTCTTCATCACAAACAGACCTGGAGTTGTGTTTTGTTTCATTCACACATGTTTAACACACTCTGTTTGTGATGAGGAAACAACAGTAGAACACAGATCAGAGAATAGTGTAACACAGCCTCTTTAAGATCTACATAAATGATCCTAAACATCTTTTTTGAAGCTGTTCTAAAGTGAAGAGGATCTGGTGTGTCTGTAGTAGCTCTGAGACTTGTTTTGGACAGGAGCCAATGTTGAAGTCAATGCCAAGGTGGGCAGATGTGTGTCTTGGCTATAAAAACACATTAAGGATCTGAAGGAATGTGGGCGGGTTCAGCTGTTCAGATAGTGGGCTCCTGGTGCTACAGAAATCTCACTGGGAGCATTAGATGTTATTTGGATGCATGTTTGTATGTAAAGAGGGGGTATTTACTTCTATGTGGTATTAAAGAGGAGGTATTTGACTTCTATGGGGTATTAATTGTAACACATCACATATTTAGATCTCCATGTTTCCTTTTATTGTTTTGAAAACGCAATATTTACCCAAAAACATATTAACATGTTTTGATATGCTTCCCTCCCTTTGCTCTCTGTGTTAAGTTGCTCCCCTTCAGAGCACTATCACAACACAATCAGCTGCATCCCACTAATGAAACTACTGCACATCGCACCAGGTTTGTGAAGTTGTAGCGTTCAGTTTTGTATAACGTTTTTGTATATTTATGGAGAATTGTCATGTGGGAGCATGGGTGATGTAGGCTTGTGGGCGGAGCCTTGTACAGAATCTTACAGTTAAACGTAACAAGGGTTTGAATAGAGCCTGGGAGAGATCTTTTAGATTACTCAGACATGCATGGATGACATCTAAAACCTCTTCAGGAATGTTTTCGATGCAGAATAGCCCACTATTTCTTTTTTGTTACGCGTCACAGCAGCACAGATGCACTGAGACGGAGGAGAGTCCACTGCTGAATCTTTTATGAGGTGATTTCGATTAGGACCCCGAGCGACACAGGTCAGACTCGCTCATGAAGAAACAGTGTTTTCTTTCACAACTAAATATATTTGAAAAGATTAAGAGCGGATTTACACCAACATGTCGACGCTTCAGCCTAAAATATAAAACCAGCCTAAACCTGATTGTAAACCAATGCCAACCCATTAATCAAACTGTCCCACCTTCAAGGCTCAAAGCTCAAAACTCAAAAACTCAAAAATGATCGATCCTCAGAGACTAAACCAGTATCAGTATGTGAATATGAACAAACTCATTTGAACTATATCCAGTACTGCTTAATCATTTACATTTAAAACAGGTCATGTGATCAGGGGCTATTAGCAAAAGAGAGAAGGAGAAGTGGACGGGTACAAAAGGAGTGAGAGAGAGGAGGAGGGGAGAAGGAGGAAGAGGGAGTGAGAGAGAGAAGAAGGGAGAGAGGGAGTGAGAAAGAGAAGGAGAGAGGGGGGAGCTGGAATCACAGCGCCAACCTGTGGGTCAGTGGACCTGACCACTCAACCAATGATGTTTCTGTCACATCAGATTTGTGAAGTTGTACTGTATTGTTTTCTATCATGTTTTTGTATATTTATGGAGAACTGTCATGTGGGAGCATGGGTGATGTAGGCTTGTGGGCGGAGCCTTGGACAGAATCTTACAGCTAAACGTCAGGAGGGTTTGAATAGGGCCTTAGAGAGATCGCTAGATTACTCAAACATGCATGGATGACATCTGAAACTTCTTCAGGCATGTTTTTGATAAAGGAATAACATAACATGGCAGAAAGCTGCAGAAAGTCGATTTTGCATAATGTTTTTTAAATAAAGTCAGACAAAAGGTCCACCTCTCCATGAACTTTTGCAGAGTTAGATTCAGATAAAGGCGTGTGTTTTGGTTTTGTGCCAATGTGGGAGTGAGAGAATGCGACTGGAGCGGAGCTGACTGAGGTGGGCTGGAGTTCACTGTGGGGGGAGTATGGAAATTGATTAAACAATACAAGGCTGTGTTTTGCTCATTGCCTTTTGCTCTGGCTGCCAACACTGTATTGTGGTCACGTTTTTGAGTGAAAAATCGAATATAATGCAGGACAGTGACGTTAGCGATGACGATTTGGCTAAAAACAGAGCCATCATTCACTGGGGAACATTTTTAGGTGAAGCTAGTAGCTGCGTCCCACTTAGCATCTTCACATAAAGAAACAAACTGGCTTGGATGAACAATAGAGGTGCATCCTTACATTGTCCTGCTTCGCTATGGGTTCCGCGTCGTTCCTTAAAGGGGTTCCTGGCATTGACAGGCAGGAAAAAACACAGTCTTGTCGTGAGGGAGGAGAGTGCTACGGGGAACGTGGGATTTCCTTAATGGAACCTTGGGCTGTGTCGGGATTGGTTGGCATCTGGAGGCAGGAACTTCCTGTCGAAGTGGTGTTGGAAGTGACCGCTCCCTGCAAGAAGTCAAACCTGTTGCGTTAACTTCCTACACTGAAGTGCTTCATGCAGGAGTTGGTTTTGAGAGTTTGGCGAAAGGTCAGGTTCACTGAAAAGACAAAGTGGAATGACAAATGAAAAATGTGAAAATCTCTACAAAGATGAGACTGTATAAAGTGGACTAAGTGAGTGTCACGTTACACACAGCTTTCGGCTCCAAATGAAGTTCATCAAGGCTAGCAGTTATAGGGGCCAATTTGGAGCAGAATTCCATATTTGGAATTCCGACTGCGAGTATCATATCAACCAAAGAGCCAATCCAGAGCGAGGTTGTTGAACATAATGCCCCTTCCCAGCTGCACCACTGGTTTAACAGGGAGTGTGCACTTAGCAACACTGTCAATCAAACCTGTTGCTAACACCAGCGGGATTGACCTCAGGGACATAAAGCAGCTGATTTGTCTGTTATTAATGTTCATATCTTGATTTACTGACACAATAGTGAAATAAAAACCCCAGGATCATGTAGAGCGGGTTAATACGAACATTCCAAGTCTAAAATGACAAGTCTGGCAGCAGCAGTTACAGAGAGAGGGGACACAGATGGAGCTGGAAGCGATCCTATGATCACTTACTATTTGAAACGCGGTAGCTAGCAGGTTAGCTATGCCCCATAACTGCTAGCCTCGATGAGCTTCATCTGGAGCGAAACGCTGCGGGTGACGTCACACTCATTTAGTCCACATCTTTATACAGTCTGTGATACTGACACACAGACAAATAGAGTCGAGAGGAAACATCATCTTGTCTTTAATGGAGTTTTGTCTCCTGCAGTTTGTGCATTATATGTTCAACAACATCACAACTGGCATCAGAGGGCTCCCTGTGGAACTGAACACAGAGAATGAGAGTGAGAGAGGAAGGGAGAGACAGACAGTGACACTTCACATAGAGAGAGAATGAGAGGGAGGGGGGAGGGAGAGAGAGTGAGAGACAGAGAGTGCTCCCTGTGGCACTGCACAGAACACAGAGAGCGAACGAGCCTGAACCGCAGCTCATAGAAGGAGAGAGAGGGAAGAGGGAAAGAGAGGGAGAGAAAGAGAGACAGACAGAGAGAGAGGGCCTCTGGAGCTGTCACTGAGGCCGTTGTGGAGTTTGTTTTTGTTTCCAACATTTCTGAGATGATTTAGTTCAGTGTCTGTAGAGAAACGAGACGACCTTTTACTGTCATTTAGGGAGGCACCGATCCAGCTTTTTCAGTTTCGATATCGATTTCGATATCATAGCTTTAAAGATCTGCAGCGCCAACGTATGATGAAATGCAGAATGCTTTCAGTCAGTGATTTACTGGAGCAGCATTGACTCAAATCAATCAAATCCTGATCCATGTCAGTTCTGAGCTATAGGAGCTTTTACACTGAGGGGTCTGTGGCCATAAGAGAATGTTTTATGGAAAAGAGTTTGTCCTGTTTATGTTCATGAAATTAAAACTGAGAAGTAAAATATCGTCTCTTTAATAATGACATAGCTTTGGTGGTCCCTGGCAAACCGCTGGCTGTGTGAGTGTGGAGCTGCAAACTGAGCGTCATCATTACACTTGTCTGGTTGGTTCAAACGTTGCTCTAGACTAAGCTCTTTCTCAGATCTGCCACGTCGGCCATTACAGATGCTTTATACGTCGTAATAAGTCAGCTTCCTTCACTCCCGGCGCTGGATCGGCTCCTGCGCCGTCTGCAGATAGAGGAGTGCGCAGTGACAGCGGCGTCCCGGCCTGTTGTGTGTGGTTTATGCCGCTCGTGGGGCTGTATTTATGACGGGGCAGGGGTAGTAAATTGAATCCTGAAGTCTCGCTGTTGGAGATGGGATAAGACAACATCAGACCTGTGTCTTTATTTGTTACTCCAGCCATATTTCAAACTGGGTCAGTGGTAGGATTTTGGTTCCTTCAGAGTTTTGAAATGGTTGATTTATGTTTTAGGTTGAATGTTATTTTGTAAAGTCCAGTACTTTTTAAAAACAATACTAAGACAAGTATAGAAACGACATTTGAGTAACTATCGGCAGGGAAATTGGACTATTCCCGAGTAAATGGTGAATACATTTTTACATAGAACTTTTCCACCTTCAAGACTCAAACACTTTGCATCAAGGAACCGCTCACCTGCAATCGCACCACCAACCTGTGGGTCGGTGACCGCTCTACCAGTGATGTTTATGTTGAGAGCAGGATTTGAACTGCCAACCTTCAGACCTGTGGACAAATGCTCTACCAACTGAGCCGCTGTTTCCCATTGTGGTTTTCATTTGGCCTTTATCTAGTTTTTATCAGAACTAGTACAAAATAGAATGGTAAAATTAAACTAAGAATTAATATTACATTCTGTTGTCCAAAGAAAGTTATAAAAAAAAATCATCATTGTGATATTGAAATCTGTAATTGTGAAGGAAGCGATTGCAGAAAGTTTGGAAGAAGTTTTATCTGTGTAGGTACAAACAGCAGGCACATGTGTTAGATTACAACAGAGCTTTTCTAGTACTTATACCCTGAGAAAGGTACTATCTACAGAAGGCTGGTACTGTAAGAACTTAAACTAATTTTACATAGTGTCCATACAGGGTCATAAATGGATATACCATTAACTATTTATATGTAAAATATGCCACTAAAAAGACGCTTGGAGTCACTGAAAAGAAATTACAAGACCTCCTGTCAACCTGAAAATGAAGATCTATACCCTGTAACCGAAGTACCAGGTTCCAGTGTAGACATCT
Source organism: Periophthalmus magnuspinnatus (assembly GCF_009829125.3). Classification (NCBI taxonomy): domain Eukaryota; kingdom Metazoa; phylum Chordata; class Actinopteri; order Gobiiformes; family Gobiidae; genus Periophthalmus; species Periophthalmus magnuspinnatus. The sequence goes on along the minus strand of NC_047129.1, from coordinate 19,697,955 downwards.
TAAAATAAGTATTTGTTGCATTCTTACTGAGAAACAAGTTCACCTCAGTGTTGTAACACACAGTATTCAACACCAGGTTTAAGAGTAAAATGCTTTCAAAATCTGTACGAGCCTTTTACTTGGTCTTTTTTATTGAGTTGTTTTTATCACAGGCCAGGCTTTACTCTCCCTACAATTTATCTGACCAGCACACCAACTAACTAACTAACACTTTATCTGATAAAAAAGTCTAAAAAGTTACTTGTTTTTGCTTCTAAAAATGGCCAAAATTACACTGTATTTATTTCATATACAGCCAAACAGCCCTTACACATTCATCGATCACAACACTGAATTCATTTACATTTTTTATTATTATTATTATTGTTATTATTATTATTATTGTTGTTATTAGGCCCGAGCCTGGGACAACATCCCCAGCGGGGGATTAATTAAAACCGCGTCCAAAGCCCGGAAAATGTCAAAAATCAAGTAGTAAACACGACCCGAGATGCCAGTAACAGGTATAAAAAATTTGAACTCTATGAGCTGTAACTGTCACCAAAGACCCCAAGAAAAAATAACAAAAGACAACTTGGTTGTGCCACCTCAAACTTTTTATTTTCATTTTTGCAATTCATTTTTAAAATGATTGAAAATTGACTCCATAGCGCCCTCAAACAACTCCAATGCAATTTTATGCAAAGTTTCTCATAGGCAATTGAAATTTGGCACATACATCCTCCTTGACATGCTGATTAAAAAAGCCAACGAGGACTTGCATCTATTTTTAACCATGTTACCATGGCAACGTCCAACATCTGTCATAGAAATACATGGGTTTTGGTTAAATGGGATGAAAAAAAAAAGTTTTTTCATAGACCATTGAAATTTGGTACACATATTCCACTCATTATATTGAACAAAAAAGCCAAAGAAGACATTCCTCTAATTTCACCTGTGCGGGCATAAAAATGTCATAAATGGTCTCATTAGAATGAATGCTGAATTTGGGGGGAGGGGCGATGTAAGTGGGAACGAGAGGCAGGATCTTCATGTTGGCGTGTACCCCGAGGTCGCAAAGGGTGGCGAGGGCCTTTATCACTGCTTGCAGTTTTTATTATTATAATAATAACAATATTATTATTAGATATTTATTTTTTAATTTTATTTTTCTATTTTTTTTATCCATTTACATTCTCTATACCTTCTTTTCTCATTTACAAATTACTAGTACTAGTGCTCTCCACCTTCACCTTACCCCCTCCAAAACGCAGACTTGTCACATACAATTATAAATAGCTGTTACGTCTACAAACCATGTTATGTCTTGGCATGTCTAAATAAAACAAAAACAAAATGAGAAGCCTGACCGCAGCAGAGAGGGGCCACAATTTCTTAATACAGTGATCAAGCTGGGAGCGCCCATGCTCACTTCCTGTTTGGAAAGCGGTGGCTACCAGGTTAGCTATGTCCATTTATATAAACAGTCTATGGTTCTGATACAGCTCAAGATCATCCTAAAGCTCTTCAGGAAAGGTTCATTTCTGTCCTGTTGATGTGACTTGTTGAAAGGAGTGTCTAGTTTCGATATTAGTTTTATTTTGACAGCCCTAACACTGTCATCTTGGCTTTGAGATATTATTCTGTAGCTGCTTATAGTTTTGAGTTTGTTGTGATTTTCCTTGTGAAGGTGTGAGTGCTCTTATTCTCAGGATGCACGCCTCTCTGAATCTGACATCTTATTCCTCCAATAAAACTTTAATGCCTTCCATCTGCCAAAGAGAACTCTTTCAGTTATGGCTTCCTCTGCAGTTTTCCCTCGCACACAGAACATCACGTGATCAGAGTACGAGTAGTTGTTGTTAGAAAAGGTTCCCTGGGGTCAGAGGCGCACTTTGGAAGTAATGCGCAAGGAAAGAGGTGGAACAGGCAAAGCAAAAATAACTCGAAGAACTTGGATAGAGAAGACAAGACACCAGCCTGTGTTGGGAATGGTGAAGACATGTTCAGAGTGTCCTGGAGTGAAGTGGCCATAAACTGTATAAAGAAGTGTACTAAAAGAGTGTGACGTCACCCACAGCATTCGGCTCCAGTCAAATGAAGCTCATGAGCAGTTATAGGGGCCAATTTGGAGCCGAGTTCCACTTTTGAAATTCTGACCGTGAGTATCATAGCAACCAAAGAGCCAATCCGGAGCGAGGCTGTTTAAGGTAAGGATCCTGCACTGCTGTGACTCAAACCTGTTGCTAACGCTAGCAGGAGTGACCTTGGGGAAAGGAGGCGCCTGAGTTGTCTGTGATTTGTCAATGTTCATATCTTGATTTACAGACACAACAGTGAAATAAAAACTCGGATCATGCAGAGCAGGTTAATACAAACATTTTAAGACCAAAATAACGAGTCTGACAGCAGCAGTTACAGAGAGAGGGGCCACAGTTTTTCAATTTACTAAATGACAACAATTTCAATTATTGATTAACTGCAAATTAACTCATAAGCTGTTTCAGCCTTGTTTATACTGTGTGGACTTACAAACCCCGAGGCTGGTAGAGAGCAGAATATAAATGTGTCCCTGACATTCACACAACTCTATACGACCATGGATAAACAGAAGAAGCTGTGCTGTAATGGTGTTAATGGTGTAAATGTACAGATGTGCAGGTGTGCAGATTTGTAGATGTGGAGTTGTGCAGGTGTGCTGATGTGCGGGTGTGCTAATGTGTAGGCGTGCTGATGTGCAGGCGTGCTAATGTGTAGGCGTGCTGATGTGCAGGCGTGCTAATGTGCAGGTGTGCAGATGTGCAGGTGAGCTGATGTGCAGGTGTGCTGCAGGTGGGAGAGTGAGATGGGGTCCAGAGTGTTTGGCTCCTCAGAGCCGCTGTGTGACTGATCTTTAACACCAGTCTGCGGCGCCACCTCTGTCTGAGCAGAGCTGCTACAGCACATTTCACAGTAGTCAGACACTGCCTCGTCTGTGGAGAGTTAACACATGGCACTTTCTGTGTCGTCCCTCCTCAATACACAGACGAGCATCAGCTTTAGCTGCAGGAAGGATTTAAGAGAGCGTTCACACACACTAATTACACAGTAAAATTGAGACTACAGTAGGACTACAGCCAGCTAAACCAGGACTACACCAGGACTCGATCAGGACTAAACCAGGACTAGAGCAGGACTAGAGCAGGACTAGAGCAGGACTAGAGCAGGACCAGAGCAGTACTAGAGCAGTACTAGAGCAGTACTAGAGCAGTACTAGAGCAGGACTAGAGCAGGACTAGAGCAGGACTAGAGCAGGACTAGAGCAGGACTAGAGCAGGACTAGAGCAGGACTAGAGCAGGACTAGAGCAGGACTAGAGCAGGACTAGAGCAGGACTAGACCAGGACTAGACCAGGACTAGACCGGGACTAGAAGAGGCCCAAACTAAGTCTACATGTAAGGACTAAAACAGTGTTACTCTTGCTCCTGTGTAATCTGCTTATAACAGGGTCCTACAAACTGAAAATACTTCACTTTTAAATCCGAACCTTCTCACTCACCGTAGTTTAACTGAACTCAAACTAGGACCAAACAAGGACAAGTGTGGACGTATTCTCAGCTGTAGAAATAACAGTGTGAACAGAACATGTCTTGGTGTATATGAAATGCACACTTCAGTTCAGTTCTGTTCTGATCTAAACGGCTGCAGTGTCTTTGTAACACATGTGGATAAGTGCAGCTAATGGTCCATAACAGACAACAACAGAACAATATTATTGCACTGAACGAACGTTTTACTGTTGGAGGATTTCAGATGCTAGAATGTGATGATAGAGTCAATTTTTCCTATTGGTAACACTGTATTTTGCCATGAAATATCCAAAAATGTACAAACGTTGAACCTGATCATTGCTGTTTGTCACTAAACCCAAGAAGTCTCTGTGTTATAACAGAAATCTGCATTTTTACACTATTCATTTAAGCTGCCCCTATCTGTGTTCTGTATCAGCCTATAGAATGTTGTGATGAAATCCAGCAGCACACTACAGTACACTACTCAGCAATACTGATACTTCGCAGCTGATGTCAATCTTAAAACTTTTTTGCCAGTGTTTGCTAATGTGTGCATCGCGTCACCATGGTAACTGCTGAACGTTTCAACATTTCAACACAACATGCGGACTATAGCATTATTACCGTTGTGTTGTTGTGGAGCAGAAACCCCCCTGTGAGCAAAAACACGGCTGTCCTCATTTACCTGTGTGAAAATGATCCATGAGCACATTTACAAAGGCTTGTCTCACAGTCAGCCACATGCAGCGGAGCTCAGCTGAACAGGACTGCAGAGCTGGCAGGCCGAGCGCACACAGCTGGCAGGAGAAGAGCCGGTTTCACTCAGCAGAATACTAAATATGAGGAAACGAGGATGTGTTTCTGTTAGAGGCTCAAGATTAATCGCAGTTGAATCGAAACTTGAATTTGACGCAATTAGCAAATCGCAAACCTTGTCTCCTGTTTTATTCTGCTTAAAGTGCCTCCTTTCTCTGAGGTCGCTCCCACTAGCGTTAGCAACAGGTTTGATTGACAGTGTTGCTAAGCGCCCACTTCCTGCTAAACTAGCGGTGCGGGTGGGAAGAGGCGTTATCTTCAACAGCCTCACTCTGGATTGGCTCTTTATTTGCTATGATAGTCACGGTCTGAATTCCAAATATGGGACTCGGCTCCAAATTGGCCCCGATAACTGCTCTAGCCTCGCTGAGTTTCATTTGACTGGAGCTGAACGCTGTGGTTGACGTCACACTCACTTAGACACTTCTTTACATAGACTATGTAATCCCTCAGTGTCCAGTAGGTTCACAGTGGCCCATGACTGTATACTAGTCTATTCGTCTTATACTTGTGAAAGATACAGCTGAAAATCATTATAAACACATTCAGGCAAGGTTCACATCTGTCCTGCGAATGTGCTCAAATGAGTTTCTAGTTTCGATACAAGTTTGAGGATCGATTAGTATCCGATTGTCGATACTTTTGACAACCCTACAGCTGACTACTCTGTGAATGAGCAGAGGAGGAGGAGGACGCAGAGGAGGAGGAGGAGGCAGAGGGAGGTGCAGGTGTCAGTGAAGCACAATCAGACGAGATTGCAGCACTTGAACTGGCACACCCTCCATGAATGACTCCAATCAGTCCCTCATCATCACACAGCTCCTCTCGATGTCACTCAAGACACTCTTTAAAAAGCCAGAGCCGCAAAACTAAATCCACCAAACATCCAACTAATTTCACCATTGCTCAGGGGAAAAACACACAAATGCTTATATGTTGTGGATTTTTAGCCAAGACCCATCTTTCATCGTTCTGCTTGTTTTGGAGAGTATGGAGCCCCCTCAACCCAAAACTCAGATCAGCTTTAAGAATGTCAAAAGTATCGAAAATCAGATTGTAACCGATATTAAAACTTTGCTGGTATCAACACTAAAAGTCACACCAACAGGACAGAAATGAACCTTTCCTGAATGTCTTTATAATGATGTCTCTCTATATGTATAAGACACATAGACTAGTACACACCCATGACCCACTATGAACCTACTGCACACTGAGGGATTACACACATATAAGGACACATGGGAATATGAAAGAAATATTTATCGAGTCTATTCCTTAGTATCGAAATGAAGTTTGTGATCAGTCTCTCTCCTCTGGTTTGATCTTAGCTCTGTTTAAGTCGAGATTGAAGGCGCCCCTCTTTTACCTGACCTGTGACACAAGCTGACAGAACTTCTTGGTGTTTTATTTTATACTTTAGCTTGTGTGCTTTTCCAATGTGTGGTGTTACTCGCATTGTGTGTAGCACTTTGCTCAGCTGAAGTTGTTTTAAAGGTCCTATATCACACAAAAAGGACACTTGTGAGCTTTAAGCCATGTTATAATGCTGATCCCTCCTCAAAAACAGACTTGGAGTTGTGTTTTGTTTCATTCACACGTTTGAGTAAGACTTTATTATTAGTCTGTCTACATCTCCAAAGCTTAAATGCTCTGTTCCACCTTGTGATGTCATTAAGTAGTAGTTTTTTAGTTAACGGCTCCTTTTACCTTTAGTCCAGTAGAGATTGACAATTCCAGGGCTGAAATGATTTGAATGATTCTAGTGAAGGTGTATGGAGAGTAAAAACACAGTGGAACATGATGACATCACAACGTGGAGTGTTGGAGTGGAGTGTTTTCAGTTTGAGATAAGAACTCAGCCTAAATATACAGGGTTTGTGTGTTAAACATGTGTGAATGAAACAAAACACAACTCCAGGTTTGTTTGTGATGAGGAAACAACATTAGAACAGAGATCAGAGAATAGTGTAACATGGGCCCTTTAAATGTGCTATGTATGAATAATGGGTGAAAACTTGCTGTGTTGCTGACACAGTGGCATGAAGTCATGGGTCAGTCCATTTTGCAGTACTTAGCAGTTTGCCAAACAATGAGCCACTGCTGCCTTATGATTCTGCTAATTATGTGTCAAGGCTAAGTGAACCAAAATGGCATGATGGGAAAATACGCAATGAGGAAAAACAAAATGGGACATAGACGTTATATAGTGAAGTTAAAGTGTTTAAACTTAAAGCAAAATGTTTAGGTTGAACCACAGAAGTGGATTAAGTGAGTGTGATGTCACCCACAGCGTTCAGGTCCAAATTAACACTCATGGAGGCTAGCAGTTATAGTGGCTAATTTAGGAATTCCAAGGAATTCCAATCATGAGTATCATAACAACCAAAGAACCAATCTGGAGTGCAGCTGTTGAGGGTAACGCCCCTTCTCGCCCCCACCGCTGGTTTAGCAGGGAGCGGGTGCTTAGCAACGCTGTCAATCAAACCAGTTGCTAATACTAGCGGGAGCGAGGGTAAAAGAAGGCGCCCAATTTGTCTGTTATTAATGTTCATATCTTGATTTACAGACATAATAGTGATATAAAATCCCCAGGATCATGTAGAGCAGGTTAATATGAACATTTAAGACCAAAATGATGAGTCTGACAGCAGCAGTTGCAGAGAGAGAAGCCACAGTTTTTCAATGTGAAGTGAATTGAAGCCAGAGTTGACGGAGCCTGGAGTGCGCCCATGATCACTTCCTATTTGGAACCTGCCAGCTAGCACGTTAGCTATGTCCAGTTATATATACAGTCTGTGGGTTGAATTGTACGAGATGCTTCATGAAGTTAGAAAAGATTGTCAGTTTCAGATTGGTTGGTGATTGCATCCAAATGTTGTTTTCTTAAACATCATGTTACCCTCCAAATGAAGAATCAAAAATCGTTGCCAGGTTTAGTTCCATACAGTGTTCCTGTCTATTACCAGCTGTGTAATTAACAGACCTGTACCTGATTTTTTTCCATGTATTTGAGCAGAATTTGTCTCTCCCCAAACAGCACAGATATACAGTATTATACAAGGAAATGCACTGTTAGCATGCTAGTTGTTGTTAGCATAACTCTGACAGCTCGGAAATTTGTGAAAAGTGCTTACAAACTCATCACAGTGAATAATTGCTTGTAATGCTTAGGGTTGGTATGGAATTACTTTGGATTGAACCGTTTAAAATGACGATTTTTTTAGTTTGAGTTCTACAAGGTGCTTACTAAACCTGTAATGTATTGCCACGTTAGTTTATCTTTTACACAAAATTGCATATAATTTTCCCATGTTTGACCAATTGAGCCATTATTGTTCCCACATATTTAGTCTCTCCATCCCCGCTCGTCTCTCATCCCGTCTCAGCCAGAACTTGCTGACACTGTGCCATTAGCTCCTCATTCCTCCCCAGTAACTAAAACCCAAGGATCGCTCCGGTGCACGTCGGCCAATCAGATTACAGGCAGCCCCCCGCTCTCCAGTCCTTTTCATGTGCGCCGCCACAGAGCGTTTTGCTAGACAGATATCATCCTGGAGTGTGTTTACTCTCTGAAGAATGGGACATAATGGGAGAAGATGAGAAAGATACTAGGAACAATCCGTCCTCGTGGTCACGGATCGAGGAGAGTTAAAAGAAGGAATGATGATAGGAAATGTCTGGGAAGATTTAGGGCTGTCCCATATGGGAATTTAGAGATTATTTCAAGAGTTTCGGAATGTTGATAACTAATATATTGGCCATGCGGTCTGATTTAGGGCTACAACGAAAGATTAATGTAGTTATCGATAAATCCTGGGAATGTGAGATTTTTTAAAATTTGACTGAGAAAAATGGCTAGCTCAACGCTGTGGGTGACGTCACACTCACTTCATCCACTTTTTTACACAGTCTGTAAATGACTCCAACCATTGAATTTTGGAGAACTTAAAACTGATGTCAGAGAGTCCAAACTTTGTGTCCAGGGCAGGCGTGATTGCCTCAGTGGCAAAAGTTAGGTTGATATTTTCCCCTGCGTCCTTTCGCTCTTTACTCGTTGATGGAGGTCAGGTCCACATGTGAGACTCTGTGTTTCTTTTATCTGCCTCTGCCTCCAAATCAGATATTTCTATCAGCACGACTTCCTGAAACAGACTTTTTCTGAGATTTGTCAAATCAGATGGAGAAAAGGAAGAGAGGCTGACAAAGAGAGGAAGACGGGCCTGTTTCTTTGATCTACACGAGCAGTCACTTTCTCAGTCCTGTTTCCTCTTACACTGTAGATTCTCACTGAAGCATCAAAACTATGAATGACACATGTGGATGTAGTGAACAAAAATAAACTCAATATAACTCAAGGCTTGTTTTACATTCAATTAAAATATATGTTTTCTTTGAACCCTGGTTTGCACTTTTGTCATTTCTTGATCTGACACAGCTTTTTTCTTTACTACAAAATCCCATATTCATATTTTTGATGTCTTCTGTGTGTAGTAGTAGTAAAGTAGTAGAGGGAGTGTCCAAACTTTTGTGTATGTGCCAACCCAAACATACGGCTGCATGGGCAAAGAACTGTGTTCTGTTATTTAAAGGAGACATGTGCCAACTTGGCTTTTCTGAAGTTGTATTATTGTATTTTATGCTGTGCCGCCATATATTTATTTGATTTCATTCTAGAAATCAACTGATATGAGGCTTTTTTGTGGCCAGGGCCTTTATTTTGTGTAGAAACCAGAACAATCAAAGCCTGATAAACTTCCAATATTCTTGTGTATATATGTTGATGTGCCAGTAAATAGGGCTGATTTTACTACATTAGTTCCAATTGCATCTAATTATCCATTTCACTGCTGTCTCTCGGCTGGCCTGGGAATGTCTTGGGGTTCCCCTGGAGGAGGTGGAGGAAGTGTCTGGGTTGATGGGAAGTTTGAGAGTTCCTTCTTAGACTGCTGCCCTCGCGACCCGGCCACAGATAAGCAGAAGAAGATGGACAGATGCATCCATTTCACAGAAAACCCATAATCTTGTGCAGTAACTTCTTCACTCTTGTGTTCACATAAAGCTAATTGTGTTTCCTTTAGTCACTTCAGCAGAAACAGCAGATCGGACTCTGTTGGAGTTTTAAGGCTGATAACTAAGCTAAAAAGTGCAAATATCAACAAACTTGCCTATATCCTTTTTATTTCATTCACAGATGTGCTGCAGTGCTTTGTTTTACTGCTCTCCTCTGTCAATAAGCCTCTCCATTGTTGAAGCAAGTTTAGCATTTTGTCTTGGATGTAAGTGTAGAAGAAGAGAAGAAGATTCCTCCTCTAATCAACCCTTTAAATTCTGTCCTTAATGGTCCTATATTACACAAAACTGACTCATGTGAGCTTTAATCCATGTTCTAATGCTGTTAACTCCTCAAAAACAGACCTGGAGGTGTGTTTTGTTTCATTCACACATGTTTGAGTAACACTTTATTATTAGTCTGGCTACATCTCCATCTTGTGATGTCATGACGTGGTAGTTTTTTAAGTTAACAGCTCCTTTTGCCTTGCGCTGCGATTGACAATTCCAGGGCTGAAATGATCCAAATGATACTAGTGAAGGTGGAGTTTAAAAACATGGCAGAGCACTTCCTGTATTACCACATGATGACATCACAAGGTGGAACAGAGTGTTTTCAGTTTGAGAGAAGAACTAAATATGCAGGGTTTGTGTGTTAAACATGTGTGAATGAAACAAAACACACCTCCAGGTCTGTTTGTGATGAGGAAACAACATTAGAACCCAGATCAGAGAATCATACGGGCCCTTTAAGTTCAGGTCTGGGGCATTATTCCGAGTAACACTTAGTAATTCTAAACTAATACAAACATGGCTGTCAATCTGCAACTATGACCTCCTCACCTAGGCTCACTAGTTTAAAACATTGAAAATAGCTGCTTGTGTCTTGCCCAAGGACACAACAACGGCACTAAGCAAGGCCTGTATCAGTGATTGAACTGCTAGCTTTTCAAATTTGCAGCATTTATACCAGCAGGAAAGAATGAAAACCTGTCAGTAGTTTGTCCAAATACAAAGCCACAGAAAGTGCTTTATTTGTGGCACCACACTGATGATTGTGGGTCTGCGTCGTTCTTGTTTTCCTCCAGCACGACAAGTCCAGATCCGTGTTTCCTGCTCCAACGAGGCTGAAACGAGGCCGCACGGTCATGTGTCTCACTGAATCACTTCAACCATCAAAAAGCCTCAGACCAGACTGAAGCACGACAGGTTCACAGACAGATACACGTCTGCAGTAGGACGGACTGATGTTTGGAGAGAGAGGGCGGAAGGATGGTATGGAGAGACAGTGTGGAGGGATAGTATGGAATAATAGTATAGAGGGATGGTGTGGAGTGATAGTATGGAGAGGGACAGTATGGAGGGATAGCATGGAGGGATTGGTGGGGGGATGGTATGGAGTGATAATATGGTGGGGTTGATGGTATGGAGGGATTGTATGGAGAGTGATGGTATGGAGAGATAGTGTGGAGGGATGGTACGGGCAGGGATGGTATGGAGGGATAGTACGAAGGGAATCAGGGATAGTGTGGAGGGATGGCATGGAGGAACAAGTATGAAGGCATGGTATGGAGGGATCGTATGGAGAGGGATGGTGTGGAGGGATGGTATGGAGTGATAATATGGAGGGATGGCATGGAGGTATAGTACAGAGGGATAGTGTGGAGGGGTTGTATGGAGGGATGGAGGGATGACATGGAGCAGGCTAATCAGCAAATAAATAGATGCCAATCACAGGCTCTGCGTGGTGTGTGAACGCAGCCCTGAGGCTTGTGTAATGAAAATGAGACTGTTATGTTTTAAAATTTAATCAGTTCTGGCTGGAGTATCACATTTCCATATTCATGTTTGCAAACTCACTCTCCAAAGATGACATTTAGGTGACGCTCGCGTTTTAGGTCATTTTGATCCTAAATGTTGCTAATAAAATATTAATAGGTGGATATTATGTTTGGCATTATAACTTTGAAATATATTTATTTTTATAGATTTGTTTTCCAGACCAAGGCTTAGTTTGTTTTCATCCATGACAGTCTGGACTGCTCACTAGCGCCTTGAGTGAGCGAGTGGTTACGTGATGTTACTGTGATGTTTCCAGTCAGCTAATTTAAGCTAATTTAAACAGGTTTTGGCCATAGATTGTATATATAAATGGACATAGCTAACCTGCTAGCCGCCGCATTCTAAACAGGAAGTGATCATGGGTGCGCTTCCGGCTCGATTGACTCCAATTCACTTTCTATTGAAAAACTGTGTCCCCTCTCACTGCTGCTGTCAGACTTAAATATTCACTCTTAAATGTTTGTATTAACCCGGTCTACATGATCCTGGGGTTTTTATTTCATTATTGTGTCTGTAAATCAAGATATGAACAATAATAACAGACAAATCAGGCACTTCTTTCCCAGAGGTCACTATATTTTATGTTTTAGAATATAATATAATTGTAATTAGCAAAAATAAAGTCTACAGTAGATGTAATGGACTATGAGAAGATAGTGAAAACTACGATTCTTCCCAATACTAAAATCCAAAGGTGAATTTTGATACTAAGGGCAAGGCTGAATACTTTTGACACCACAGTGATAATCCAGGACACATTTCTTCAGACAGTAGAATGTCATTTTCTTCTCAACAGTTGCTTCATGTTACACTGTGGTCTTAAACTAGTTTGAGATTGAGAAAATTCAAAACATTCTGAAACGCTCTAGTCCTGTCCAAATTTTGTAACTCTTGTCAGTATTGATACTTATTCAAATGAGTATCTACTTGCAATCATAAACTGTACATACACTGCTGGCCGAAAACAGACACAAAAAAAGGTCTAATGTTTAATTGGACCACCTTTATCTTTGATTACAGCATGCATTCACTGTTGCATTGTTTCGATTTCACTTCTGCAATGTCAAAAGATTTATTTCCATCCAGTGTTGCATTCATCTTTGCATCTTTGATGATGGTAGAGTCTGACTGCTGCACAAAGTCTTCTCCAGCACATCCCAAAGATTCTCAATGGGGTTAAGGTCTGGACTCTGTGGTGGACAATCCATGTGTGAAAATGATGTCTCATGCTCCCTGTCCTGGCATTGTCGTCTTGGAATATGCCCGTGCCATCAGGGAAGAAAAAAATCAATTTATGAAATAACCTGGTCATTCAGTATATTCAGGTGTCAGCTGACCTCATTCTTTGAGCACAGACTGTTGCTGAACCAAGACCTGACCAACTAGGCTATTGGCTTAATTAAATCCAGGTGGCGACTTTTTTTTTGGCCGGGCAGTGTATACATGGACATAGCTAACCTGCTAACCGCTGCGTTGCAAACAGGAAGTGATCATGGGTGCGCTTCCACCTCCATCAACTCTGCCTTCAATTCACTTTCTCTGTAAAAACTGTGTTCCTGGGGTTTTTATTTCACTATTGTGTCTGTAAATCAAGATATGAACATTAATAACAGACAAATCTGGCGCCTTCTTTCCCTGAGGTCACTCCTGCTAGTGTTGTGGCCGAGAAGGGGCGTTACCTTCATCATCCTCGCTCCGGATTGGCTCTTTGGTTGCTATGATACTCGTGGTTGGAATTCGAAATAGGGAACTCGGCTCCAAATTGGCCCCTATAACTGCTCTAGCCTCGATGAGCTTCATTTGGAGCTGAACGCTGTGGGTGATGTCACACTCACTTAGTCCACTTCTTTATACAGTTTATGCTTGCAATACTAGGGTTAGTGTCGATTAGTGTCTAGGTACTGATTTTTTGTTGATAATCCTAAAGAAAACTGTCACTGTGGGATTTTAAGGATAAAAATATTTTGCAACCCGCAGATGTGTTTCAGCGGCTTGAAGTCTGTTGTCAAAATGCATGTCTTGTTTCTGATTGGCATCCAGCTCCTCTGAATGCAAAATATAAAAACAGCTGTACCTCATGTTTCTGCACAATGAGAATGTCAGGACAGCCCACTGGGTTTGTGTGTTTTCGGCTGTGGACATTTTGCTTTGGGGGGCATTATTTCCACATTGTTAAAAATAAGTGTAGTGTTTGTCTGTTTCTGGTCCTGGCTTCATCCCAGTTGGCATTTGAGATCGATGCAAGTGCAGCAGTTTTCTATGTGGGCAGAAGGACAACAGCCCCTTCCACTGTATTAAGCCTCAAAGACCTGTCAGTATTGTGGACCATGAAAGGGATCTGACTCTCTTTGTTTGGGATTTTGGCTCGTTTTCGCAGTTTAAATCTTTGTCATGGTTTATCAGCAAGCCATAGTTGCTTAATTCTTGGTATATGTCAGCTAGAGGCAAACAACAGAAGAACAGAGGCAACAAGAGATTTCTGTGGGGGAGGTACACAGATCAAATCTCTCAATTTTTTTTAGCACTATTATTACAAATATTATACAATGTAATTTAAAAGTCAAAATACATTTAGATTCTTTAGTATAAGGTAACGCCCCCTTCTGCCCACACAGCTGGGCGCTTAGGAACACTGTCAATCAAACCTGCTGCTAAAGCTAGTGGGAGCGGGATTTGTCTGTTATTAATGTTCATATCTTGATTTACAGACACAATAGTAAAATAAAAGACCTCAGAATCATGTAGAGCAGGTTAATACAAACATTTTAAGACCAAAATAACAAGCCTGTATTGGAGCCAGAGTTCCAAATAGGAAGCACACCCATGTTCACTTCCTAGTTGGAATGTGGCGGCTACCCATTAACTCCAAATCACATTAAGATTAGAGTTAGGGTTTAGGGATCAGAGGTTAAGGTTGGAGTTAGGGCTGCCTGCTTTGCTGCTGCTGCACAAACGTATCCAAATTTTAATCTATAAAATGTTTGATCAATATGCTCTGTCCTTGACGGTGCCCACCTCGTCTGGGAATCAAACCTGCCAACACAGTACCTCTTCGTAGTGAGACAAGAGTGCTAAAAACACGATTTACTGCTACAAACTTCGTCTGGCGTTCCTCGCTGTGTGGCCATTCATTTCCCAGGGTCCCCGGCGCGTCCTTCTGCGACTCGCCTTATGACTCCAACAAACCAATACTGCCCTTCTGATTGTTTTTGTGTGTCATGATTCCACATTGTCCGCAGCTTGCTAAGCCCCTCAAATCTCCCTGTGCGACGCAGACACTTGGAGCCAACCCAGAGCTCCCGTTTTCAGCCATTTTAGTTGGACACATCTCCTCAGCCAACTGTGGTTTGCACACAGCGAGGAAATAGCCAGCTTGACTAACAAGCCCGATTTGTCTGTACACAGTTGTAGCAGATGTACACTGTTCAGTACTTTGTCTTATATGTGTTATTTATGTAAGGACTTACACGCAGGTCTTACAGGGCCTTGAGCTGAGACTCCTGGAGGTTGATGAGGATTTCTAGACAAACTGGCATTTGGACATCTGGGATTAGGTTTTTGGTTTGACCGGGCAGCATGGTTTTGGAAGGATTGGAATATATGTTTTTAAAAAGTAGAGTTCAGAGTTCACATTGTAAACAAGTTCAGAGGCAATAACATCTGAAAGACTGAAAAATGAATCCACCACAATGAGTTCAGAACATGTTTGTAGAGGTCTAAACTTGGGATGAACCAACACGATCCCATTTTGGTGAATAAAATGGTGTAATAAGGTATTGGCCCAGAATCTCGGAACGATTTTTACAAAGCTGTTCTGTCGTTACAAAACACAATTGGACCAGTTTTACCTGACACTCTTTGTGTTTAAAGGAAATTAACTATCTCTTCAGTCTCTGTATCGGCTGATATCAGGTGTCAGTAGACCGTGGCTCAATTGGTAGAGCGTTTGTCCAATGATCCAAACGGTGGTTCGAATCCCACTCTCGACACAAACCTTATTGGTTGAGTGGTCAGATTCACTGACCCACAGGTTGGTGGTGCAATTCCAGCTCCCACAGATGAATGCTGTTGTTGTGTAGGCCTGTCAGAAACACATTTTTAAGTGTGATATTTTGCTGAAGTAAATATAGACGCTAAACGATACTGAAACCAAACCATAAACCAGAAGTATTCACAAAAACTATTTTAAATTCACATATTTATTACTAAATATTGTGGATTTGTGTAAATGAACAGCAGAATGCAACAATAAGTCATTAGTTTGTTTATTTTACAGTTCAAATCTGATCATACTGCAGAAAAAATCAACAAAAATCTTCCGCTAGTTCAAATAAAATGTCCCATGATAAATACTAACCCCAAAAATGATTGTTCCATTTGTTATATATTGAACGATAAGTCGATATAGTGATTATTGTAACAGGGCTATTGTTGTGTGCTTGGGCAAGACACTTAACCCCCCTCGCCCCCATGTCTGTGTACACTGGTGTATGAATGTGTGTGAGTGGGTGAGTGGTTCCAGTGCTATATAAAAATGTGACTATTTACCATCGACTTAAAGCCAAAATATCGATATCGTATCAGAAAAAGTTGGATCGGTGTATCTGTCGTCTAAACTATAGATACAACTCGATTTTCAATAAAAAGACGTGGATATTGCTTTCTATTGTCTGAATAACTGCAGCCTTGCTAACTTACTCTGGTTCGTTCTGCTTGTGTTGTTGCGTTGGCCTGATGTTTGGGTTGTTTTCTTATCTACGGCCGAGCTGTGGTCCCGTTTGTGCACATAAATACATGCACGCTCAAATCGATGGAGCCATGGAAAAAACATGTTCCTGGAATAACGTTATTTTTACCCTGAGCCGTTATGAGATCTGTGCTTGTCTTCAGCTTTATATTTAGTGTCCCTCTGTGTAGTGTTGTGTTCTCTGTCAGTTCACGCAGGGCTGCAGCCCAGTGACACAAAAGGAACAAGAATTAAACTCCATCATGTTTTCAAAATGTAAATATGAATGGGAATAAATGATTGTCTTAACAGTGTAAAAAGACTTGGACTTACAACACTTTCATTGTTATTCAGTCAATCTGTGTAATCATTAGGTTATGGATCCTTTCAGCTAAACTTTAAATTCAGGAGTAATGCAACAGACACAAGACAAAAAATACAGAGATATTGTCGGGGGTTTTTTTCTGTTGCATGAAGACCAGGCGCAGAGGCAGGAGGATCGTTCTGTAGATCTTTATTGTCGGTTACAGCAATACAGTCTGGTTAAAGGCAGCGTCCAGTAAAATTCAAAGCAGAGTCAAGCGAGTAGTGTCTTAAACAATGTCCAGAACAGAGTCTGATGCAGTCTTGTAGAGTCTGGTAGAGTCGTTTGCAGATTCTGGTGCAGTCTGGTAGAGTCTGACAGGGTGAGATTATACCAGAGTTTTTACCCATAACAACGTGAGCGTCTTATAACCCTCCCATTCCCGAGATGAGAGGGGCCACAGACAACCAAACAGACAGCTGCCATCTTCCCCAGTGCGACATATGGACACAGATGCGAGGGAAACAGAATTTTGCACCTTTGTAAGAAAATAAACAATGTATTATATTTGTTAATTGTCCACAGTATTTATTGATACTAAAAACAACGTACTGAGGCTAGATACTCATTTAAGCAGGTATCAATCATAGACTGTATATATAAATGGTCATAGCTAACCTGCTAGCCGCCGCGTTCGAAATAGGCAATGATCATGGCCGCACTTCCCGCTCCATCGACTGGCTTTACATTCAAAAATTGTTGCCTGGTCTTAAAATGCTTGTATTAACCTGCTCTACGTGATCCTGGTGTTTTTATTTCACTGTTGTGTCTGTAAATCAAGATTAATAACAGACCAATCAGGCCCCTTCTAGATTTTTCATGTGATACTTTTACTTGCGTATTTCTTTGCTCCAGTATCTGTACTTGTACTTAAGTAACAGAATGGAGTACTTCTTCTACCTCTGGCATCATGAACTCTATGCAAATGGGGGAACCTTGAAAATTGGATGAGAATTATCTCCTCTCTTCCATCTAAATCCGGTAAATATTGTCGGAGCGAGTGCGTCATCTGAAGCCGCTTAATATTCCACAAACAGAGGAAGGTTTGGGCTTCCTGTCTCCAGTGGATTCGGATTTGGAGAAAAAGCCAAGAGGCTAAACTCTGAAAGAACTTCTGACAATTCTCCACATGCATTTTTAATCAAAATAGCCCAAAGCTTCAGACACACTGTTCTGTAGCCACACGTTTATTTAACTGAGCAGATCACTGTGTACATCACCACATTTACACACAACAAATCATATTATATAACTGTTAAATAATTCACTTTAATTAATAACTTTAAATTACTCTTTTGACCTTATTCTGCCCCTTTTCCCATTAACTGTGCTATCTTTGTGGTGGTACCTCCAGTTATGTGGGAATCCCGTTTCGTTCAGTGGAGAATTTGGAGGTTTTACAGCTAGAATCTGATATAAAATAGATTGATTTGTGTAAAACGTTCTATGATCATGTGACCAACAAGTGAAGACTGACCCGATTCTCTGGAGGGTTCAAAATGGCTCTGTCCCAAAAGAACATGTTTACTGTCACGATCTGCCCCATGCAAAATAATACAACCCCAAAGACATTATCCAAATGATTCTAGTGAAGGTGTATGGAGTTTAAAAACGGTGGAGCACTTCCTGTGTTATCACGTGATGACATCACAAGGTGGAACAGAGTGTTTTCAGTTTGAGAGAAGAACTCAGCCTAAATATGCAGGATTTGTGTGTTAAACATGTGTGAATGAAACAAAACACAACTCCGCGTCTGTTTGTGATGAGGAAACAACATTAGAACAGAGATCAGGAAACAGTGTTTATTTCCTTTAATCAAAAGTAAAATAAGACAAAACTCATTCAAATGTGTTATGTAGCTGTTATTCATTTAGCTCTTTTATGTTTATCTCTTTGTATAATTAAAATTCAAACATTCTGAGACTTTCTGGGTGACTACAGCCAGTAAATAGTTTTATTACATCAGTGTATCTGTCCAACCAGGATATTGACTGAAGCGATATTTGGAAGCCAATATTTAATCTAGCACATTTTTCAGTATCGGCGCCTATATCTGATACCAGCATCAACTCGGTGCACCCTTAGTAGTGCAGGGCGTTGGCTCCAGTAAAATGAAGCTTGTTGAGGCTTCATTTGACTGGATATTTGGATTTCCGATTGCGAGTATCACAGCAACCAAAGAGCCAATCCAGAGCGAGGCTGTTGAAGGTAACAGCCCTTCCCACCCTTCCCGCTGGTTTAGCAGGGAGTGGGCGCTTAGCAACGCTGTCAATTAAACCTGTTGCTAACGCTAGCAGGAGCAACCTCGGGAAAAGCGCCTGATTTGCCTGTTATTAATGTCCATATCTGGATTTACAGACACAATAGTGAAATAAAAAGTCCAGGATCATGTAGAGCGAGTTAATACAAACATTTAAGACCAAAATGATGAGTCTGACAGCAGCAGTTACAGAGAGAGGGTGACAATTTTTCAATAGAAAGTGAATTGGGGCCAGAGATGGACCTGGAAGCGCGTCCATGATCACTTCCTATTTAGAACATGACGGCTAGCAGGTTAGCTATGTCCATTTATATATACAGTCTATGATCTGACATTAAAATCCGTAGTGACATTCATTTGGGTGCTCTTTAAATTGAAGTGTTTTTAAAATGGCAGCGTCTCGGCGGACTCCACGGCCTCATCTCCTGGTGCCGCTCCCTCTTGACACCCGCCTTTGTGGGTGTCGAGCACGGGGCTGAATGGGAGCGTGGATAAACTGACAGAAAGAGCCCCCCTTTGATGGGATTAGCACAGTAGCAGACAGGGACTAGTGCTTTAGATTGATTAAAGTGTAATCCTGGGGGATAATCATTTCTCCCGATGTGGCCTGTGTGATCAGCAGCTCTCAGCCGGTGTGGTCAGCCTCGGCCAGGGTGGTCAGCAGCTCTCGGCTGGTGTGGTCAGCAGCTCTCAGCCCTTGAGGTCAGCAGCTCTCAGCCTGCAAACATCTGGAGAATCATTAACACCTGCAGCGTTCCAGTTCCACTTCTATTGATTGGTTCCTGATTATGTTTGGCTCTCTGCGGTGTCCAGGGAAAGGTGGAGGGATGGAGAGGAGGTGGAGGGATGCAGAGGGGGTGGAGGGTTAGAGGGAGGGAGATGGAGGGTTGGAGGAAGGTGCATGGATGGAGGGAGGTGGAGGGATGGAGAGGAGATGGAGGGATGGAGGGAGGTGGAGAGGGAGTGGAGGGAGGGAGGAGAGATGAGCTCTGACTTCATGTGACATGACTTGAGGAGATTTGGCGGATTGGGAGGAGCTTAGGAGCTTCATCTACTGGAAAATTGGTTTTCTTCATTCCACCTTTGTGATTTAGGGATAATCTAAAAAGGAATTACGTCGTTCCAGACATAATTTATTTCATTGGTAAAATATAAATCTGGAGGGAAAGAATTGTGCAGTCCTCAAGACCCATTCTTCACTGTCACCGGAAAACCTGGAGCAGAGAGAAGTGACGACGGACGCTTCATCTCAGTCGTATTTAAAGGTCCTATATTACACAAAATGGACTCTTGTGAGGTTTAAGTGATGTTCTAATGTTGTTACCTCCTCAGAAACAGACCTGGAGTTGTGTTTTGTTTCATTCACACATGTTTGAGTAACACTTTATTATTAGTCTGTTACAGCTCCAAAGCTCAAAATGCTCTGTTCCACCTTGTGATGTCATGAAGTGGTAGTTTTCAAGTTAACAGCTCCTTTTACCTTCAGTGTTTCCAGTTTGAGAGAAGAACTCAGCCTAAATATGCAGGTTTGTTTGTGTGTTAAACATGTGTGAATGAAACAAAACACAACTCCAGGTCTGTTTGTGATGAGGAAATAACATTAGAAAAGAGATCAGAGAATAGTGTAACATGGGCCCTTTAACTAGACCTGGCTGGTCAGAAAAAGCACAATGAGATCTTTTTCTCCGGAGCCGTTTCAGCCCTACCAGCTCCGTGTTTTTGGTTTGTTTCTGTTTTAGGCTGATGGTTTAATCCTGAATTCTTGTTGAAGGCACTTTTGACCTGCCTCGCCTGGGAAGAAAAACCCACAGTCCCACATGAGCTAGAGGTTTTTAAATATAAAGTTGTTTATTTTTTTCTGCGTAAAACTTTGAGGTCGTCAAAAGGTCGTTCTATTTTTGACTCTTTTTTTTATCTGGTTTCCACTTGTTCATAATGACGACGTGCTGATCAAACCAGGCCGTCACCTTCAGATCCTCAACAAAGATACAAGAGTTTTTTTCATTTTAATTTAGATGTTGACACAGTAGTTTAAATCACAGGGGCAAGTGCTCATAATAGCTCAGGGAGTAGATGTCATCAACGTGCCCTCGGGGTGTGATGCTAACTGAAGGCATTGCTCTGTCTGAAGCTCTGTTAGACTTTAATCTGAGTTTTGTTTTAACACAATCTGACCAGAAAGAATGTGCTTAGATGAAACTACGACAGGTGAGGTGATTTGTGCTGTTAAACAAGTCCCTCTCAAATAACATTACAGTCACAAGCTAGTTAGCATTAGCATTAGCCAACTGTTTGCTGCTTTTTGTGCAGAGTCAAACTCCTAAACAGGACCGTGAACGCTCAGATTAATCACAGGCTCCTGAAAATGTGCTGTTTACGTCACTTGTATTTTTTTCTTTAGCTTCCAGATCATCTTAAAACATTTTAGCATGTGTTTGCTAATGTGTGCCCTGTGTCTCCATGGTAACTGCTGTACATTCCGCAGTAGACATGCATGCAGAACACCCCCAGCGTGATGTCACTTCAAATTATTAAAAAAAGATGGAGGTGTAAACAGAGACTGTATAAAGAAGTGGACTCAGTGTGACGTCACCCACAGTGTTCAGCTCCAAATGAAGCTCATCGAGGCTAGAGCAGTTACAGGGGCCAATTTGGAGCCGAGTTCCAGTTTTAGAATTCTGACCGCGATTATCATAGCAACAAAACAGCCAATCTGGGGTGAAGCTGTTGAAGGTAACGCCCTTTCCCTTACCAACAGCTTAGCAACGCTGTCACTCAAACCTGTTGTTAATGCTAGTGGGAGCAACCTTGGGTAAATAAGGCACCTCATTTGTCTGTTATTAATGTTCATATCTTGATTTATGGACAAAATAGTGAAATAAAACCCCAAGGATCATGTAGAGCGGGTTAATACGAACATTTTAAGACCAAAATGGTGAGTCTGACAGCAGCAGTTACAGAGAGAGGGGACACAGTTTTTCAATAGATAGTGAATTGGAGCCAGAGTCAAAGGAGCCAGTGGAGCCAGCGCCCATGATCACTTCCTATTTGGAACTTGCAGGTTAGCTATGTCCATTTATATAAACAGTCTATGGTTGTAAAGGCCAAGAATAAACATTTATTTTATGGCATAAATTACATACGTTCACACAGATTATTATATAAACTATCTGTTGTGTAAGTCATTGTCGTGACAGAAATAGCCGCCCTGTAGGTCAGAGTTGACCCGTTCAGGCCGTGTGCCGTCCATTAGTATGGTAACAGATGAAGTACGAGAATGGATGGCCAGTTTCCATTCCCGTGTTCCCATGTGTGTGATTCATGGGAACGTTTGGAAGCGTGGGGGACGGCAACGGTGTGAGACTTTGGTTCGGCGAAACGGAGAGCCCCATTAATGTGATGGGAAAGGAAATGTGCTGGGTTTGTCCACAGGAGCCTGCCTCCAGCCTCCATTGTATTTCTGTGGGGTTTACACAAGCAGCCAGCAGAGACAGGTGCAGTGAGGTCCCGCACGATCCCCGTGAGGACGCCGATTGTGCCGTTTATTTTCACTATCTGGACGACTTATCTGTCATTCATGGAGAGCTGTGCGAGGAAATGATGTCGGAGAGGAGACAGGGGCAGAAGGGAAGAGACAGGGTGGATGAGATAAACATTATGACTCATACAAACTAATGTCTCAGCTGTGCAATGCAAACAGGGAAACAGCGTTGGTTTGGGACGTGTGGATTTGGCCTTAACAATTTGGCAAAATAGCTAATTTTTCTGACAAACATGGAGATTATGATAAGATTTGAGATTTACATTTTAAAGGGTCCGTATTGCACTGTTTTCTGCTCTGTTATAATGTTGTTTCCTCATCATAAACAAAGAGTCAGTTTTGTGTGATATAAGACCTTTAACAGTTGGAGTTACATGATGTATTCTGTGTACTGCCCTGGTTTCTTGTACCTTGGTTTTGTTCCGTTGGCAGAACATGCCTCCCACCATTTTATGTAAAAATCCTTGAATATTTTGGCTCTGGAATAAAAAGCCAAACATCTATTTTGACTTCTTGCGATTGTTTTATATGAGTTTTATCTTTTAGTGAATAAGACACAGAACAGTGGATTCTGTTCTCCCCGACAAACCGTTAAAACATATATAATAACTGTAAAAAAATATAAAGCTGACTATTTTGTGGATTTTACCTATTGCGGGCTATTTTTAGAATGTAATCCCCGTGATAAATGAGGGACCACTGTAAAACGCTTTGAGCCTTGAAGGTGTATAAAATCTGACCATTGACCAGAACAGGTCCGAGGTTTTCACTAGAAACCCTAGTGGCACATTTGAAGTCCTGATTCCTCAGTCCCACCTCCTTCCGGATCCTGTTTCCTCAGCTGTACTAAACTGTTCATGTTGTTTTTTATGTGATGTCTGCACCACCAGAGTTCATGTGACTCCACCTCTACCATCTGCTCCATTTACTCCAGACACGAGGCAAACGCTCTGACACCTTCACCCAAAACACACGTTACACATTTTGACTTTGCTTTTCATTGCATCATTCAGCCAGTGACGGAAAGACTACAAACAGATGGAAGATGGGCGGGGCAATGGACCTGAGGGGTGGGGTTAACGGGACTGTAACATAACGACCATTAAGGGTGGCACGATTTTTTTTTGAAAAAAAAATAAAAATAAATTATATATATTTATATACATATATACGCATATATATATATATATACATACATATATATATATATATATATATATATATATACACATACATATATACATATACATATGTACATATGTACACATATATACACACACACATATATATGTATATATGTGTGTATATATATATATATATATATATATATATATATATATATATATATATATATATATATATATATATATATACATACACACATATATATATACACTTGTGATTTTTTTGACATATTGTAAATTTGTAATGCAGGTAGAGACTCCAGGAGCAATAGGGGGTATTTACGTCGCTGGGGTATTAAAGAGGGGGTATTTGACTTCTATGGGGTACTAACAGTAACACATAACATATTTACATCACCATGTTTCCTTTTATTGTTTTGAGAATACTATATTCGGCCAAAACAAAGTAATACAATTTTTAACACAAGTTTTATAAGTTTCACTTTTGTTTCTGAGTCCAAAGCCCCGCCCCCTTCACAGCCCTATCACATTGCAATCAGCGTTAATGAAACTACTGCACATCACACCAGGTTTGTGAAGTTGTAGTGTTTCGTGTTTTTGTATATTCATGGAGAATTGTCGTGTGGGAACATGGGTGATGTAGGCTTGTGGGCGGAGCCTTACAGAATCTCACAGCTAAACGTAAGGAGGGTTTGAATAGGGCCTGGGAGAGATCGCTAGATTACTCAACATGCATGGATGACATCTAAAACTTTTTCAGGCATGTTTTTGATGAGGAAACAACATTACAACATGAGAGCTCAAAAAATAGATTTTGAAGAATACCTCTTCAAAAATCTGAATCTGAATGGATCTCAGAACATTTGCTGTTTGTAGAGGTTCAAACTGTTGTTCATTGCAGACGGTTATGTTATCCACATAATTGCAGCTTTTTGTTTTTTTATTTTACCAATTCAACTCAAAATATTGTGCATCCCTATAATACACTGATGAAAATCTCGATTACATTTGTTAGTGAGCGCAGCACTGGAGCGACATTCACTGAGGCCAGATGCGCTGGACCTTAGCATTATTAGTATTATTGCAGACCATATGGACGGCATCGCCTCAGTTCAGCAGCTGTCGATTGGTTGGATTGGTCTGGGTTTCTAAGTCCACGTGGCGGCTGTGATGTCATACACAACCCCTGGCTGTGTGGACTCGTGGGAAAACATCATGGCCAACATCCAGTCTGCTCAAGTTCACTGAGGCGAAAGAGCTGCCAGACACTGGGACATACAGGGAGGAAAGGCATCTTATGGAGTATATATGAGTATTTATGCTGCTAATTTCACATATATTTTTATACTTTATTCATTAGTCCATAAAACTGATATGAAAAGACATAATAATTTTAGCAGATCTAATGACTTTAGTTCCAGGATGTCCCAAAGTCTGAATTAAGAAAAAGAACAGGGCTGTGGTGGGCTGAGATCATAGACTGCTCTTTGAGGCTAGCAGTTACAGGGACCAAAAAGACAATCCAGAGCGAGGCTTCCTGTCCACACCGCTGGTTTAACAGGGAGCAGGTGCTTAGCAATGCTGTCAATCAAACCTGTTGCTAACGCTAGCGAGAGCAACCTCAGGGAAAGAAGGCGCTTGATTTGTCTGTTATTAATGTTCATATCTTGATTTACAGACACAATAGTGAAATAAAATCCCCAGGATCATGTAGATTAGAGAACTGTCGAGTCTGACAGCAGCAGTTACAGTGAGAGGGGTGACAATTTTTTAATAGAAAGTGAATTGGAGCCAAAGTCGATGGAGCCGGAAGTGCGCCCATGATCCCTTCCTATTTAGAACACGGCGGCTAACAGGTTAGCTATGTCCATTTATATAAACAGTCTATGACTGAGATAGGGATGAATTGAAAACTGAAATTTTCTTTGCAAGCTTCAAACGCAGGACAACAGGGTTATTTAAACATGTGTGAATCCCTCAAAATACATGTTCAAATAAACTAAAGATGAGGGAACGGCTAAAAGCCCACAAAGGTCATTTTGACCTGCTCAGATAAGTATCTAGTTGGGCTGTGTGATTTTGCGTGAAAATAAAATAGTGGATTTTTTTCCATGTCCCACTGGGAGGAGGCCCGACCCAGGACACACTGGAGGGACTATGTCTCTCAGCTGGCCTGGGAACGCCTTGAGGTCCCACCGAAGGAGCTGGAGGAAGTGTCCGGGGTGGAGGAGGTCTGGGAGATCCTGCGGATCTGGGACGAAATGGATTTGAATTTTTTTTCTTTTTTTCTCAAATAATTCAATTTGGATTTGACTTTGGATTTGTTCTTCTTCACTAAAATGTTCTGCTCCAGAAAATGGTCAAAAGTGAAAAGATGTTATTCACTGATTATATTTAACCCATTGGCCACTGGGGAAATCTTTTATTAATGAGACAAAACATTAAACATGCCGCTCCAACATTTCATTTGAGGTCAGTGATTTCAGAGCAGTCAGCGTTGCTTCGGCCTGTGCACGGCTCTGTGCACGGCTCTGTGCACGGCTCTGTGCACAACCTCATGCACGATGTTGTACACTGCTCTGTGCTAAACTCTGCTCCCTGTGAATTTCATATATCTTCAGAGCTACTTCCAATACAAGAAATAGTAAAAATAAAGCCCTAGTATCTAGTTTTCGATACTTTTGACAACCGCAGTATTTAGTCTCAGACCTGCTCATATATGGATCATAACTGCACATTTTGTTCATTGTAAACCACAGTATTGATCTGAAAGTCCATAATGATACAAAAGGCTCCATTCACTTCCTGTTCAAACTCAAGAGCTGATTCTGCTGCCGTGTTCACTAAGGGGATTTTTATGTTTGAGTAAGGGGACTATGCAACAATATGAAATCTATTTCTTAAACCCAAAGTCTGAGTTTGAAAACTACAGAGCTCTGGGCTGAGACAGGAGCCAAATGAAAACTGAAACATTCTCAGCATAAGCTTCAAATGCAGAACAACAACAGGATCATTCAAACAAATGTGAATCACTCAAAATGCAGGTTCAAGCTAATGCTTTAACACACCTCTGTATGGGCCCCTCAGATGTTCTTGGCTCTCTTCTCTTTCTTCTCACCGTCCCTGTCTCCACACATTTCTTGTGTCATGCACAACTTGACGGAGGTGATGGTGGACTTCTTCCATACTTTGTTCTGTAGTTTCATTGAGTCTGTGTCTCCCATTTTGTGTCAATAAACCGTGATCCACACTGTGCCTTCTCTCGAGAAGGAGCCATTTCTTAGGGGTTCATTCAAAATTATGCCTCTTTAATCAACAGGATGCCTGAAATACACAAATGCAAAGTGATTAAAAACCTTTATAACCACTGAGAACAGCAGAACAAATCTAATTCATATATTTTATAAATTGCCTTTGTCATTAAATTTTAAAAGTACTTTATGGACACTCTGTATTACACCATAGGCACATAAAGGTTATTCTGCACTATATGGCTTGTTTAATGTTTCACCTTTTACCTTTGTGACCAGTATTTTTGGGAGTAAAGTATGGAAATAGCTCCATCTAATTAAAGCATTTGTTTTGCTGCAGTTTATACGGCCAGATACAGATGGAAAAAAAATGCAAATTATGATTTTTGAAGTAAGAATATCTGAAGTTGTGTTCTGTCGTTATGTCCTTGAGCCTGAGCCACGTACAGCTTAAAGTCTGAGTCTGAATATTTTAACATAATCATGTTTTTATTTTTCAAAGCCATTTACTGTACACAGCCAGCAAGAGGCAAAAGAGACACAAAGGAACAGACTCAATACTCAATACTGATCCCGATACCACAATGATAATAAAAAGAGCTTTCTTTAAACAATACACTGTGATTTCCTCAAGATCATTCTAAAGCTATTCAGGAAAGGTCAATTTCTGTCCCGTTAATGTTACTTTTTTCAGTATCAATACCTGCGAACAATGAGTGCATTTTTGATACAAGTTTTAGTTTCGATTCATTTATGATTTTTGATTATTTTGGCAACGCTTCTCACTACACACACTGCTCAAACAAGAGTAACATGGACAAAAATGGAGTTGGAAAAGCACAAGGCTGTCAGCTCCCACAATGCATTGCTTTTGTCCGCAGATAGATCCTCTTGCATGTATCGTATCATTGTGACCTTGAGCCTTGAGACAAACAGAACAAGACCAGGAGATCCCAGACACCGGAGTGGACGGTGAGGATGTGTGGTCCCCGTCCGAGTCCATTCTGTGTGTGGACGTCTGTATGATGCAATAGGACTTCTGTTTATCCTGCTCAAATCTTTGTGATGAGCAGCTGTTTTGGGGATGGTCAGCTCTAATGCTGACCGTTCACTGCACCCACAACAGCAGCATAAACTATTGTGTAACTGTGGCTTTTATCTTTACAGCAAAGGCTTACCTCTTTATCTTTTCACACACATCAAAACCTCAGGAAAACCTTAAATAAGAGTTTGTTGTTTTGACTGGTCTCAGAGCCAGAGCCTCTCTTATTACAGAGCTGAGTGTGTGGGTGTGTGTGTGCGTGTGTGTGTGTGTGTGTGTGTGCGTGTGTGTGTGTGTGTGGGGGGGGGGGGGGGGGGGGGGGGTGTACTCTGAGCCACAACAGACACGACCACTGCCTCCTCACAAACTGTGTCCTGCTCTTCCCTGTTTGTCTGCCTCTGTCTGCTTTCTGCTCCTGTCTGCTCTGCTTCTTTCTGCTCTCTCTGCTCTGTCTGCTCTCTCTGCTCTGCTTCTGTCTGTTCTCTCTGCTTCTGTCAGCTCTGCTTCTGTCTGCTCTCTCTGCTTCTGTCAGCTCTGTTTCTGTCTGCTCTCTCTGCTCAGTGTCTGCTCTGTCTGCTCTGTCTGCTCTGCATCTGCTCTGCTTCTGTCTGCTCTCTCTGCTTCTGTTTGCTCTCTCTGCTTCTGTCTGCTCTCTCTGCTCTGTCTGCTCTGCATCGGCTCTGCTTCTGTCTGTTCTCTCTGCTTCTGTCAGCTCTGCTTCTGTCTGCTCTCTCTGCTCAGTGTCTGCTCTGTCTGCTTCTGTCTGCTCTGTTTGCTCTGTCTGCCCTGTGTCTGCTTTGTCTGCTCTGTGTCTGCTCTGTGTCTGCTCTGCTTCTGTCTGCTCTCTCTGCTCTGCTTCTGTCTGCTCTCTATGCTCTGCTTCTCTCTGCTCTCTCTGCTCTGCTTCCGTCTGCTCTCTCTGTTCTGTGTCTGCTCTATCTGCTTCTGTCTGCTCTGTGTCTGCTTTGTCTGCTCTGTGTCTGCTCTGTGTCTGCTCTGTGTCTGCTCTGTGTCTGCTCTGCTTCTGTCTGCTCTCTCTGCTTCTGCCCATGACACTTGTCCTTTGTTTTCCCAGAGCTGTAACTTTTTCAGCTTACAAAACAGGGTTGCACAATTTTAGGAAAATAGTTGAACTGCAATTATTGTGACAAATATTATGATTTATGTATATTTATTTATTTTCATTTAAAATACTTCCAAGATCATTTGATTTGAAAAGAATACTGTACTACAAATATCTAATCTAAGACAAGAACTCCATGCATTTATTGCAATACTTAGACCATGTTTGAGGTCTAAGTATTGCACTTGTGGTTAGTTTTGCAGTTTATATATAAATAAGTGGTTTTGTTCAAAGAGCTAATTTCAGATATATTTAGGATTGTTTGATATGAGATAAGACTGGAATATGAACGTCTAAACTAACTCAACAAACACATGCATTTCAGAACATGTTTACAGAGGTTTAAAAACTACAGATTGAGCAGCTTTTTATTCAATAACAGAACAGCTTATTGTTCAGAGTCATCCTATTACCCCAACCCTAAAACCCTATGAACCCAGTCTGAGTGCACTTTTGGAACAGACTAATGAGTCAAATTTCAGCTGTATGTGACACAAACATTCACAAATGACTTTAAATCTCAGATAAATACATTTTGTTATTAATTTTACAATAGTGAAAAATTTATTTGTGATTGTTACCTCAGTTTAAAGGTCCTTTATCACACAAAACTGACTCTTAATGAGCTTTAAATCATGTTTAACGCTGTTACCTCCTCAAAAACAGACCTGGAGTTGTGTTTTATTTCATTCACACATGTTTGAGTAACACTTTATTATTAGTCTGTCTACATCTCCAAAGCTCAAAATGCTCTGTTCCACCTTGTGATGTCATGAAGTGGAGGTTTTCAAGTTAACAGTTCCTTTTACCTTTAGTTCAGTAGAGATTGACAATTCCAGGTCTGAAATGATCCAAATGATTCTAGTGAAGGTGGATGGAGTTTAAAAACACAATGGAGCATTTCCTGTATTACCACATGATGACATCACAAGGTGGAACAGAGTGTTTTCAGTTTGAGAGAAGAACTCAGCCTAAATATGCAGGGTTTGTGTGTTAAACATGTGTGAATGAAACAAAACACAACTTCAGGTCTGTTTATGACGAGGAAACAACATTAGAACAGAGATCAGAGAATACTGTAATATGGGCCCTTTAAGCTAAATATCGGTATCGGCTCAAAAAACATCCATATCGACCCGTCTCTCATTGTGATTCATTTGCGTTATACAGTGCTGCCTCTGGTCCAAAAGCTGCTTCGCTGTTAGCTTCCGCAGACGTGTTTTCTAAACCTTAGACACTGCATTATTCTCCAGTTAATTTGCATTGTACCTTATATGTAAACACCTGCTAGCAAAGCGCACCGTCAGCTGTTTAGTGTTAGCGTTAGCGTCTGTTAGCTCCTCTTGTCCAGTTGTTTTTTAATGAGCGTTCCAGAAGCCAGAGCATATTATTTTGAGGTTTATGTTGCGTGTCCTTGGATGACTGAAGTTTTGTTCCATATCTTTGTTGGCGGTAGTGCTATATGTGGACACGCTAGAGGCAAATTCTGTTTTTAGAGCTACAAGAAGCTTCTACAGCAAATGGAGGTTAAGGGAAAACCCCTGTGTCAACATACTGAAGTGTAGAGTCTTGTTTTTATAACATTATATAATTCAAACTTGAAGCACTTCACTCTAGTTCTTTGTTCATACTTTGCAGTGACATCATGCAGGGGGTGTTCTACATGCATCTCTATAGTGGAATATTCAGCATTTACCATGGACAAACAATGCACACATTAGCAAACACTGGCAAATAAGTTTTAAGATCATCCAGAAACTCAAGAAAAAATACAAAAGTGATTTAAAAAGCACATTTTCAGGAGCCTATGATCAGTCCGAGCGCTCATTGTCCTCTTTAGGAGTTTGATTTTACACAAAAAGGTGAGAGTGACTCACTGAAAATCTGTTGGCTAATGCTAATGCTAGCTAGCTTGTGACTATAATGTTATTTAAGAGAGACTTGTTTAACAACACAAATCAGCTCACCTTATGGTCCAATTGTGTTAAGACAAAGCTCAGATTAAAGTCTAACAGAGCTTCAAACAGAACAATACTGTCAATCAAACCTGTTGCTAACACTAGCGGGAGTGACCTCAGGGAAAGAACGCGCCTCATTGGTATGTTATTAATGTTCATATCTTGATTTAAAGACACAATAGTGAAATAAAAACACCAAGATCATGTAGAGCTGGTTTTCATGATCACTTCCTATTTGGAACGCGGCGGCTAACAGCTTAGCTATGTCCATTTAAACATACAGTCTATAGGTTTCCATTGTCAACCCAAAACATGCACAAAAGCTCAAATCCTGCAGCTGAGATCGTCCTGACCAACTTTTTCTGTTGCACAAAATGCATCTTTCTTGTTTACTAAATATCATAATTCAGATCGTGTTACTCCATTCACAGATGTCTTCTGGTTTCCCTCCTCCGCTCCGCTCAGATCCCCAGGCACTGTGAGTCTTTGAGCTGGTGACATGGCGCTGACAGTTTCAGCTACAACCCAACTGTCTCTGAGCCTTTAAACATGCTTCAGAGAGGTTTCCCTTCATGTTCGCTTCAGCGTGTTCTAATATATAACAGACATCTCCAATGAAGTGCGTAACTATGGCAATGATTCTACACATCCCAAAACGCTTTTAAATTCACTGTTTGTAATGTGTTTTTTTCGTTCCCCAAATCGTTCCCTTGTATTGGTTTTCTTTGCATGTAAAGGGCCCATAATACACTATTTAAAGGGCCCATATTACACTATTCTCTGATCTCTGTTCTAATGTTGTTTCCTCATCACAAACAGACCTGGAGTTATGTTTTGTTTCATTCACACATGTTTAACACACAAATCCTGCATATCTAGTTCTTCTCTCACACTGAAAACACTCTGTTCCACCTTGTGATGTCACTATGTGGTAATACAGGAAGTGCTCCACTGTGTTTTTAAACTCCATACACCTTCACTAGAATCATTTGGATAATTTCAGACCTGGAATTGTCAATCTCTGCTGAACTAAAGGTAAAAGGAGCTGTTAACTTCAAATGTTATCTTGAAAACAACCACTTCATGACATCACAAGGTGTAACAGAGCATTTTGAGCTTTGGAGATGTAGACAGACTAATAACATGTGTGAATGAAACAAAACATGACTCCAGGTCTGTTTTAGAGATGGTAACAGCAATATAACATGGTTTAAATCTCCATTTTGTGTAATATAGGATCTTTGAGGCACAACAGCGCTCCCCATGTGTTTGTGTTTGTTTCAGTATCACTTTTTCTGCTGCCTTCTAGGAAAGTCTAAACACTCCATTTCGTCTTCACCATTTCGCTGTTTTGACTATTTCTAGAAGCCAGTAATTTGGTGAGCTTTGGAAACACAACAATGCCCCAGAGAAGGCCCGACATGGGAACAGAAAGAACGATGTTTTATGGGGAAGATGTTTTGAAATTGTCGGCTCTGTTTGTGAGGCGCGTTTATATCGCCGTGTTTTTCATTCTCAAGGCAAAGAGGACGGTTCGTTGTTGTTGTCTACTATTTTGAACAAGCATCTGATTTGGAGCAGAGTTCAAACTGTAAAGTTATTGAAGCCATTAAAATTCTATATAATAAACGCTCGTACAGATGAATATGGCTTTTATATTGTTTATTTTTGTCGTGCACGTCATCACCATCAGAGCTTAAAACATAAAACATGAAATAGTTTACACCCAAGACAATAGAATTATCAATTCTCGCCTTTAAACTACGCGCTATTCCTTAGGAGACATTCCCAGTCCATCTGCCTTCCCGTCCCCCACCATGACACGCCACTAGGAAAACAGGAAGTGACGCCAGCCCCACACTGGCAACAACGATAAAGGAGCAGTTACTGAGTGAGTGAGCTGAACATTTGGTCTTTATCTGTAAAAAATCTGATTAAACTCATGATTCACCTGTTTAATCTGTTTTATATTAATACATTCTTTCTGCATAAATAGTAGTTTTTGCATGAGCTCCCCCTGCAGGTGTAGTCTTTCAAGTGCAGTTTGGGTCAGATACAGAGAAAGTCGGAATAGTTTTGAGAGTTTTTTTCCACGCCTCCTTTTTAGTCATCCAATCGATCGGCAGCACATGTCTTCAGTCCAACAAGAATGTGTATTTTGTATCTATGAGCTTCATGCACCAGTAATACAATACACTGTACAGTTAATTACACAGGTGTACTGCAGTGGCCGGTGTGTGTATGAAGAAACGATCAGAGAGCACTGACCCCTGACCTCGGCCTTATCTCAGCTCTTCAGGCCTCAAAACTGGACTCTTGTAGAGATAAACGCTCTTTCCAATCCAATGAGCCAGAACGCTGTCCAGAGCAGCGCAAAAATGATACAGACAGTGAATTATTTCTACTTTTATGTCTAATCTTTGACCAGAACAATATATCTAAAAAATATTTCCAACACTTGTTATATTTCACTATTGCTAATGCTAGGGGGAGTGACCTCTGGAAAAGAACACAGTTAATTTCTCTTGTTGAGTTACAGAAACAACACTGAAATAAAAACCCCAGGATCATGTTGAGTGAGTTATATGAACATTTTAAAACCAAAACAAGTCTGACAGCAGCAGTTACAGAGAGAGGGGACACAGTTTTCTAATGTAAAGTAAATTAGAGCCAGAGTCAATGGAGCTGGAAGTGCGCCCATGATCACTTCCTGTTTGGAGCACGGTGGCTAGCAGGTTAGCGCTGTCCATTTATGTATATGGTCTATGGCTTGAAGAGATAAAAATTGCATTGTGGGAGTTTGACACTGGATCGTGGCCTCCCTGTCAGCTCCGTTTCCCTGTTTGTGACGCAGGTGCTCCGTTGACATGCTCTTGGGTGTTGACACGTTCTGACACCTCCATAATGAGACACAGCGGGCTTTTCTTCTGCTCCTATCCAATTTCATATCACTCCCATAAGGCTGCACAACGCACAAGGAATCAATTTTGCACTTTACATTTAAATGATCATTTTAGTCAGGTCCCAGCAAAATACAATTCCGAGTAGAAGAATTTTACAAAAGACGTTTAAAGCAGTTTGAGTGGAGTGTCAGACCTGTCATAGACCTAATCACTTCAGTTTTCTTGGTGTTTTTTGACAATCATATTATTATAACTTCATATTCCATCAGATCAATGCTGTGTTCGATTTTAACCTCGATCCTTCCTTCAGCTCGTCTGCTCATAAATGTGGAGCTAAAGACAGAAATGTGAAGATTAAACAACAAGATGAACATTACACTCATAGGCTATATATATAAATGGACTCGTCGTTTTGGTCTTAAATGTTCGTATTAACCCGCTCTACATGATCCTGGGGTTTTTATTTCACTATTGTGTCTGTAAATCAAGATATGAACATTAATAACAGACAAATCAGACGCCTTCTTTCCCTGAGGTCCCTCCCACTAGCGTTAGTAACAGGTTTGATTGACAGCATTGCTAAGCTGTTGCTAAGGGAAGGGACATTACCTTCAACAGCCTCACTCCGGATTGGCTCTTTGGTTGCTATGATACTCGCTTTTTGAACTGGGCTCCATATTCGCCACTATAACTGCTCTAGCCTCGATGAGCTTCATTTGACTGGAGCCGAACGCTGTGAGTGACGTCACACTCTCTTAGTCCACTTCCTTAACAGTCTATGGTTACACTGATATAATACACGACAAGGCTGTACTTAAGTAGAATTTTGAGGTATCTGTACTTTACTTAAGTACATTTTACAATGTGTACTTTTTACTTTTACTTCAGTACATTTGAGAGCAGTATCTGTACTTTCTACTCCACTACATTTTTGAACAGGACTGAAAAGTAAAAAGTACTTTTCATATGATTTGAGGGGTTATTTTTACGATGTTTGTAGAAACATCCTGACTAGTTTTCGAGTTCAAGCTTCAGCTTTGAGCAAAAATGAATACACAAAATTCATAAGAAAAATTAAGAAACTGATTCGTATTGTTACTGTGACCAAAATATGTGTCATTTTGGATAAGTATCACTACATTTACACTTTAACAAATTAACAACTCTTGCGTAAAATACTTTTACTTTTTACCCTCACAGTATATTTTTAAAAGGGTATTTAAATACTTTTACTTAAGTAGATTTTTTTATGTGATACTTTTACTTAAGTAACAAAAGAGAGTACAAGTGACGTGGCGGCTAGCAGGTTAGCAGGTTAGCTATGTCCATTTACATATACGTCTACGGGATTCCCACAGCAGCAGGTAAACAGATGAAGTACTGTTAGGAGGGACTAGCTTCAGATGAAAGGGAAATAACGAATGCTTTGAACATCCACAGACAGACATAAGGTTCAGGTTAAAACTATTTTGTGTTCGTAGGGCCCTGGTATAAGCGGATTAAACAGCAGAGCAGGAGTTACACAGTTTTTACCCCTCACTTCCTCGATGTTTAATCCTGACACAGTCCATCAGATCAATGCTGCCGACCGGATTGATTTTACCCTTGGTCGCTGGTTTGACCCACGGCTCATAACTGCGGTGGTGGAAAGAGCAAAAGGACGATTGCATTGATATTATTCAATACACTGGGCTCTTAATCAGCCTAGATCCTGACGCTCAGAACTCGCTCCCCATGTGGTGAGCGGAGGAGCATAATTGGTGGGTTTCAGATTAGAGAATGTGATGATGTCATACTCTGAGATGGGGCAAGAGGAAGTTTTTAAATATAGATTACATTGTACTTTGCCTTGAAATATCTGAAAAGGTAAATGCACAAATATTGAAAAGGATCATTTCTATTAATTACTGGACCCAAGAACTCAGTGTTACAACAACATTATTAAATTTAGCTTCCTCCATCTGTGCTAAATATTAGAATTGTAGATTTATTTAGACATCTGACACGGCACGGAGGAGATTGATTGACAATGGTCAACACAGAGCACAAAGCACGTTCATACGCTGTAAATAAAGTATGCATAATTGCACTTAAAAAATCTGCAAAACAGCAAGGCCGCAAAAGGTAAACCGCGATATAGTGAGGGACAACTATACAAAATCTGACCCTAAAGAGCTGACTTATTTGATCAACAAAGGGTGAACTGATTTGTGCTGTTAAACACGTCCCTCTCAGATAACATTACAATCACAAGCTAGCTAACATTAGCATTAGCCAAGAGTTTTTCAGTCACCTTTTTGTTGAAAATCTAACTCCTAAACAGGACCATAAACGCTCGAATTGATCACAGGAAAATGAAAATGTGCCCTTTAAATCACTTTTGGATTTTTTGTTGAGTTTTCAGACGATCTTAAGACTTGCTAATGTGTGCATTGTGTCTCCATGGTAACTGCTGAACATTCCACCATAGGCATGCATGTAGAATAACACCCCCAATGTGATTGATCATGTTCGTATCAATAATGTTACGTATTTCAAAAAGTCCAGATGTGTTTGTGTCTTTACTTTTCGCTGCAGAAGTGGACTGGCCGTTCACTCTACATCATCTGTCGCCTTTGCAAATGAAAGTTATTTAAGAGTTTATATTTTCTCACTTGAGTTTTAATTTAGACTTTAATTAGAAGTACTGTGTTGGTGCAAAGGTTATTTTTTTACTTTGCAAAGCTAATTCAGTGTTAGACTTAAAATCCCTGAGCCTGGTGAGAATCCATCACGTTCTTCATAAACCCAAGAATTTATCGCGCATTTATGGACAAAGTCTCCAAATGGGAACTGAGTCAAAAAAATCTATAACCAGATAATAATTAAAACTTAAAGTATTATTGGAGCTAGATTAAACAGTGGGTATTTACTTCTATGGGGTATTAAAGAGGGGGTATTTACTTCTATGGGGTATTAACTGTAACACATCACATATTTAGATCATCATCCTTTCATTGTTTTGAAAATGCTATATTCATCCAAAACAACGTATTAACATGTTTTATAAGTTCCACTTTCATTTTTCATGCTCTGAGTCCCCTCTCTTTGCTCTCTATGCTAAGTCACTCCCCATTCACAGTACTATCACAACACAATCAGCTGCATCCCACTAATAAAACTACTGCACATCACATCAGGTTTGTGAAGTTGTAGTGTACAGTTTTGTATCATTCTTTTGTATAGTTGTGAAGAATTATTGTGTGGGAGCATGGGTGATGTTGGCTTGTGGGCGGAGTCTTGTACAGAATCTTTGTTTTTTATTTTGCGATCTTTATTTGGAGCTAAAGATCCCAAAAAACCTCAAACATGCCTTCTGCGTTAGAAAACTGCGGTGCCCAATGGGAGCTGATGTCGCCCTAAACGTAATCACAACAAAGCGCCTCATGCACATCACACTAGCGAGCGACACTTTTTTTTCATTTGTACCAAAATTACTACATGATGCTGCCGAATCCTACGACTATCACCGATTAAGAAAATAAAACTGAATTCAATTCAATTCAATTCATTTATTTTTGTAACGCCCAAAATCACAACAACAGTTGTCTCGAAGGGCGTTCATGTTTTGGTTGATGGGGGAAACCGGAGTACCCGGAGGAAACCCATCCAGACACGGGGAGAAACATGAAAAAACTCCACACAGAAAGGCCTGAAGAAGGAAGTGCGTACGTCACAGGAGTCGTGTACATCAGGGTGGACCTGTACTGGTGGAGGTTAAATGGGGGCAGATCGGCAAAATGGCGTCTTGAAAATAGTCGATTAAAGATTACTCAAACATGAGTCACTCCAAATACAACTTCAGAGGCTCAATGAGAAAAAAAATGACTAGAACATGGATAAACATCTGGAAAGTCCAGTTTGCAGAATACGTCTGATTTAAAATCCTACTTTTTTACCAACTACAACCAAAACTATGGCTCGCTGCACGAAATCCCATTAAAACCATATACAAGTATTGCATCCGTCTTGCATGTACCCAAACCCACCAGTATCTGCACCTTCTTATTCCCCAGCTGTCAGCACTCGTTTCACTAATGCTCATCGCGCTTCATAAAGCTCTGATGAAGATCTGATAATGCAACAGCACACAGCGTTCTCGCAGAGGACGGATACGTACAGCCCCGAGACACGCCATGTGACAGCGGCGGTGGGTAATTAAGCAAGGCTCCTATCATCGGGGGAAATGGCGTCTATCCGGCGTCCTTCCCGAGAGTACATTTTGTATCTGAGATTGTAGTGAAAGTGACCTTGGCAACCCCTTCCTCCTCCCCTGTCTTAAATTTGCATGAATGAAAGACTATAAGAGGCAGGATCGAGTACGTCTGCTGAGCTACAGGGAATAGTGTTGGCCCCATTTCTACCTTTTCAGTGGTTATCTTTGTGTCTTTGGTTTTACCGCAGTAGAAAGCATGTCCTTGGACTTAAGCTCAAGTCTTTGTCTCAGCTGTAGTTCAGTCATAATGAACACAGGGATCATGGATTGATTTGATTGGATTAGCAGCAGGATAGACTGACCTTTATACAGAGACTCGGTTCAATGGGATGTGTAGGTCAGGATGTCCATATGTTTAAATACATTGCATTTCATTAAAGAGTTGGTATTTGGAGCTTTCTCTCATGTTATAATGTTGTTCCCTCATCAAAGACATGCCTGAAGAGGTTTTAGATGTTGGAAAATTACTGGTACCAGTGTTTTTTGGTACAAAAGAAGTAACCTAATTCCGGCTACGTCACTGTTAGTATCACTACTTCCTGTCCAATTGTAACTTTATGGCAATGTCAATTTGACGGTTACGCACTTTGAAGTACCGTTCAAAGGACTTGGCCGACGAATGCTACTCATCCGTGTAGCCTCCGTTGGCCGCAAAGGCCCGGCCAAAATGGGAAAGGCTTATGCCACGGAGCGTACGTCGACCGCTGTCTGTGCTCTTACATTACGTGATGACTGCTGACTAATGAGCTATACAGGCGCTGACTCATGACCTAAACATCTTTATTATTCCATTTAAGAAGAGTCAAGGTGTCGTCGTCGCAGCCGTTTATTTCTGTTTAGATTGAATGAAGTAACGAATTCATGTTTCCTTTTGAATATCATTAGGCAAATATAACGTTCAAGGTGATTTTTTCCCAATTGTAGGTAGTATTATATACCTTGTTTCTCCCATAGAAGTCATGCATGGTGCATGATGGGATATAGCAGTGCACGAAGTGTGCTCAGATGCACGCTTCGTGTGGCCAATCTCCATGGAAACGCAGGGCCCATTTGTCGGTCGCATTCGTCAGGTGCATTGAAATGGTGCCTGAAGTGGGTGAACTCTTAATACACTTTTACTAGAAGTTAGCATAAGCTTTGAGACACAGTGAGCTCCGAGTCTGTTCCAGTTACAATATCCTACTGGTTTTCCTGCACATCACCTCCCTCAGTTTCTTGTGCCTTTGCTCACTTTATGTTGACCCCGACTTTTAAACGTTCTCAGGTTCTTTCTGTCCAGATGAAAAACTGATCGATCCCCTTTTCTTTACAGAGTCCAGGAGATAAATTGGTCCGAAGCTAAGCCGGGCTGAACACAATTACGCCAGAGCCTCAGTGTGTAAGTGGCGCCGCGGACTTGGACCTGTGTGTGCCTTTGTACTCTGATGAACCAAGAGGAGACGCCCAATTATTACAAGATTAGGTGAGTACATTTGTAGATTCTTTTGGTTGGAAAGCGCTGACTTCTTGCACGCTGGGGAGTGAATTATAAGGACAAAAGAGCGGACGTGGAGATGTGATAAGAATATGTGTGAGGAGAGCAGCAGGAAGCACAGAAGGAGGCAGTGGACACTATTTGGTTGCGGCCACTGAGTCTTGGAACAGACACGGGGATACGGCCACGAGTCTGAACATGAGACCATTTCTGTCTCTGATTTTTATCACATCTCCTACACAATTACACTATTCTGGTGTGTTTATATTGCCACAAACTGAGATGAGTTCTTGCAGTGGACAGTAATAGGCTGGAAGAATATTGTGTGGCTAACAGGGCGGAGAGATGAATCGGAATTGAAATCGAGATTTTTTTTTTTTGGGGGGGGGGGGGGGGGGGGGGGGGGGGGCTGGGCTATCTGCCACATTCAAAATAGGAAGTGATCATGGGCGTGCTTCTGGCTTCAATTCACTCCCTATGTAAAAACTGTGTCTCTCTCTGTAACTGCTGCTGTCAGACTCGACATTTTGGTCTTAAATGTTCGTATTAACCCGCTCTACATTATTCTGGTGATTTTATTTCACTATTGTGTCTGTAAATCAAAATATGAACATTAATAACAGACAAATCAAGCACCTTCTTTCACTGAGGTCACTCCCACACGTAGTAACAGGTTTGATTGATGGTGTTGCTAACTGCCCGCTCCCTGCTAAACCAGCGGTCTGGATTGGCTCTTTGGTTGCTATGATACCCGCGGTCAGATTCCAAACATGGAACTAAGCTCCAGATTGGCCCCTATAACTGCTAGCCTCGATGAGCTAACGTCACACTCACTTAGTCACTTCTTTATACAGGCTGTGGGCAAGAAATGTGTTTTTCTCACCTGGATGTAACTAATGTTTGATTTTTCGGCTTGTTCCGCTGTTGTGATGTTTTGACCAATCAGCGTGAAGTATTTGTTTGAACACTCCAATCATTGGTTCCGTGTTTAAAATGTGAACTTTGAACAGAATCCTTTTATCAAAACATAAACCCCAAATCAAAATCAGAAATTTTATATTTTTACCAAAAGGTTCAGCTCTAGTGGTCAAAGTTCCAGACCATATCCCTATAATTTATATTTTTGCAGTTGGTTATGAAATGACTTATGTTTGCACTGCTGTACTTCACTTTAACACAGAAAACTGCATACAGAGAGGAAGAGGAGGGTTTTGTGTCTTATGTAACAGTGCTGACAGATCTGCTTCTAATGTAAACAGCAGAACAATGATCGTCTGAGACAGTAGATATATGATAGAGGACAGACAGACGCTGGAGGGGTCGCCATGGCTGCATTTTAAAACTTTTGCTTAAGTAAAACTGAAAGCCCGTCCATACAAACACATATCCAACTGAATAGTATTAAACCATGTCTTGACTTTAATCTGTTTATCAAAGCATTTGTTACTGGGTTGTTGTTTTTTTTGTACAGCTCTTTTCATTTTGGGATGAAGCACTCTCCCAAATGCTCATGTACCCGGGTGACTCACAAAGTGCCGTCCTCGTCCTTCTTGCCGTCGCTAGCTTGTTTAGCTAATGGTAGTGTTTCTTCTTCTAGCGAGACTTGACACGTCTGCGTCCAGTTTGACAAAGATCAAACTTGAGGTCCTGTTTCAGACAGAGGCAGGAGAGAAACACAGGAATCTTCCTTCACTCATCAACAGCTCAGAAGTGGCTGTGGTTAAATTAAACTCAAAGTCTCATGTCTGGACTGGAGTAATCTGAGGGACCATGATTATAAAGAAATCAGATTTACAGACATTTTACTAATCTTATAACCAGTGGTGAAACATAACCAAGTACAGGTATTAAAGTACTGTACTTAAGTAAAGTACAGATACCTCAAAATTCTACTTAAGTACATTTAACAGTGTGTACTTTTTACTTTTACTTAAGTGCATTTGAGAGTAGTATCTATACTTTCTACTCCACTACATTTTTAAATGAACTGAAAAGTAAAAAGTACTTTTCATATGATTTGAGGGGTTATTTTTACCATTGGTTCGTGGAAACATCCTGACTAAGCTGTTCGAGTTCAAGCTCCAGCTCTGAGCAAAAATAAATACACAATATTCAGAAGAAAAAAACTGAAGAAAGAAACTGATTCGTATTGTTAATGCTGAACAAGATGTCTAATTTTGAAACATTATTTCCACATTTACACTTTAACAAATTAACAACACTTGTGTGAAATACTTTTATAATGAAAGTGAAATACTTTTTTACTCTTAAAGTACATTTTTAAGCAGGTACGTTATTACTTTTACTTAAGTAGATTTTTATATTTATATTTAAGTATATTTACTTGAGTAACTTTTTACCTCTGCATCTGTACTTTTACTTAAGTAGCAAACAGGAGTACTTCATCCACCACTGTTTATTTGACTTTGTGTATTTTTTTTATATAACTCCAAAAATATGATATCAGATTTTGAGTGTGGATGTGACCTCAGACTTTATAAACTGGGGTAATTTGCCTCATTGGATTAAAGCTCTTTTGTTCTCCTCAGTTTTACCTTGGTCTTTCCCACTTCAGTTTTTACACAAAAGTCACAAAAGACCCCAGCTGTGATGTCGTCTCATTCACACGTTTCTAGGTTCCTTCAGAATAAAAGCATTTTATTGTTTCACAGTCAAGTGTTTGTCGTCTGCCTCAGCACTTCACTCCACTCACTCAACACAAGTATTTTTAGCTCCTCTTTTCACACGAGCCCCATTCATGTTTTATTTATTTTATTATTTGCAATTAGTTCAGCCGCTCCGCACCTGTGCCATTCAGATCATTCACTCAAAAGCCAATGAAGATGAACTCTGCCTCCTGTAAACTCTATAATACTAATGCTTTTCCTGGAATGTTCCACAGTATGGCATCACATCGAGCCTCTAAAGTTGTATTTGGAGTGATTCATGTTTGAGTAATCTTTAATCTTTTATTATCAAGATGCCATTTTGTTCATTTACCCCCACTATGACGCCCACTGTGACGTACACACTTCTTTCTCCAGTTTTATTTTCTTAATCAGTGATACTATTCAACAGTGTCACAGTCATTTTGGTACAAGCGAAAAAAAAAAAGTGCTGCTCTAGTGTGATGTGCAGCTGTCCATAGGGGGCGCCGACAGCATGTGGCACTTTGTTGTGATGACGTTTAGGGCAACGTCAGCTCCCCCTGGACACCGCAGTTTTCACTTGTTTCTTTTATGAAGTGGTTTTAGATGAATATTGTGATTTAAAATGTGCAAATTGTAACATAAAGATAAGAACTATAGAGACACAAGCACAAAATGACTGGTTTAATCTGATCTCCATCTAGGCTAAGTTACAGGTTAGATCTGTGGAGAAGCAACCACCCGCTCATGTTTTTCAAGGTTTTTTTTTAGCAATAGCGAACGCCTTCGGTATCAATGAAATGCAAGAGATAATGCCATACTTTGGTAGATTCCTGGGACAGTGACAACATCTCCATGGAGACAATTAAGCAGCGAACTCCCAGGCGAAAAATTCCTTAGTGTATCTATATGTTTTAATTGTTCCATGTTGAGATATACATTCATTTATAGTTCCAGCGGGAAATCTGAATGTATCAGAGTTGTATTATTGATATGAATGGCCTCATCACTTTGCATGTATCACTCCACCACATCAGTGTACTTGATTAAGGACTAATTAATTGGGCAAGCTTATATAATGAGAGCGCAGTGTCCATGAATAGTATTGAGCTGGGCAGTGATGGGCGGTTAGAGTGAACGGAGGGGACGAGGCTGAAACATGAAACACAAACTCCTGTTTAGCTGCGTGACATAAAGACAACAGTCAATGTTTTAATTAATCTACAACTACATCAACTCAACCAGGTTATTTGGGTATTTAGTATCAGTTAGCATCGGGTATCGACAGGTAGCAAAAGCAAACTGAAAAAGCTGGTTTGGTGCAACCCTAGAACAAACAAGTTGAGTACGGCCCAAAAAACAATAGTTGTGAAAATTAAAAAATAATAATTATAATAATTAATTTCTAATAGATCAGCCTAATTTATAAGTGTTTTATCTGCTGTTTATGTCACATTAACTTTACTTTTAAATAGTCAATGTGAATGAATCATCACAACACTGTACTGTGCACTGTATACTATGTACTATGACATCCTCCCTGTTTAATCTATTCCTCCTGGAGACGGCCTCGGACTGAGGCTCAACGAGCTGCGAGTTCTAACCAATCACCAGTTTGACCATTTTTAAACCAAAACAATGACTGTAAAAGATTTATAACTTAAAGGGCCCATATGACGCTGTGTTCTGATCTGTTCCACCTTGTGATGTCATCATGTGGTAATACAGGAAGTGCTCCATTGTGTTTTTAAACTCCATACACCTTCACTAGAATCATTTGGATCATTTCAAACCTGGAATTGCCCATCTCTACTGAACTAAAGGTAAAGGGAACTGTTAACTTGAAAACTACCACTTCATGACATCACAAAGTGGAACAGAGCATTTTGAGCTTTGGAGATGTAGACAGACTAATAATAAAGTGTTACTCAAACATGTGTGAGTGAAAGAAAACCCAACTCCAGGTCTGTTTTTGAGGAGGTAACAGTGTTAGAACATGGGTTAACGCTCACAAGAGTCCTCACAGTCTCACTTTATCTGTCGACTTTGTGAGACTTAAACCACATTTTCGTTCCCATCAGTTTCACTGTTTGAGGATTTGCAAACACTTGGGTCCGTCCTGAACATGATTGTGTGAGCTGGGCCCTAGTCTGTCACGTCCTCCATTTTGTCTCAATGTAAATATCGCATGGACTGAACAGTGTGTGTGTAGGTGTGTGTGTGTGTGTGTGTGTGGGGGGGGGGGGGGGGGGTATGTGTGTGGGGGTGTGTGTGCATGTGTGTATTGTGTGTATGCTCTGAGTCACACCTGCCCCTGCGGCTCTCACACTGAATCCCTGTTTACACCACAGCAGCTCTGCAGCGTCGACTCGTGTGTTTTTAATTATAAGCCATTCTCTGTGGTATAATCTAGCTCGTTTTGATCAATGGCAATTCTATTTCATTTTGTCTTCATAAAACAACTTATAAAACTCTTTAATTAGCCTTAAAGGGCTCCAGGCCTTGAGTTGGGTCCAGGCCTTGAGTGGCTCCAGGCCTTTGAGTCTGCTCCAGGCCTTCAATCGATTCCAGGCCCTGAGTCCACTCCAAGCCTTTAGTCCGCTCCAGGCCTTGAGTCCACCCCAGGCCTTGAGTCCACTCCAGGCCTTGAGTGGCTCCAGGCCTTGAGTCCACTCCAGACCTTCAATCGATTCCAGGCCCTGAGTCCGCTCCAAGCCTTTAGTCCGCTCCAGGC
This sequence comes from Periophthalmus magnuspinnatus, assembly GCF_009829125.3. Lineage (NCBI taxonomy): Eukaryota > Metazoa > Chordata > Actinopteri > Gobiiformes > Gobiidae > Periophthalmus > Periophthalmus magnuspinnatus. Next base: position 19,653,288 of record NC_047129.1, on the reverse strand, counting down.
CTTGAGTCCACCCCAGGCCTTGAGTCCACCCCAGGCCTTGAGTCCGCTCCAGGCCTTGAATCCACTCCAGGCCTTGAGTCCACCCCAGGCCTTGAGTCCACTCCAGGCCTTGAGTGGCTCCAGGCCTTGAGTCCACTCCAGGCCTTGAGTCCGCTCCAGGCCTTGAGTCCGCTCCAGGCCTTGACTCCGCTCCAGGCCTTGAGTCCACTCCAGGCCTTGAATCGCAGCTGTCACTCTGATGGGGCGTTGCTCATAGCCTGGACAAAAATAAATGCTCCACTTGAGACATTTTTGGAGTCGATTTCACACCTCAAAACAAACCATGAGGAATGATTATTTTTAGAGTTTTAATTTGGGGCTGATGAAAAGATGGAGGCCGAGGTTCCATCACAAAACGCTTGGCTCGTTATTTCTAGATTAAATTAGAGCAGAGAGATTAATCATAATTGAATCAAAATTGCAATTTGAACGGACACAATCAGCAAATCACAAAGACTGCACTTTTTAAAGAACAATTTTTACAGTTAGTTTAGATCTGTACAAACATGTTCTGAAATGTCCCTGTGTGTCAGATGCCCTCCCCCTGTGTCGGATGGAACAGAAGTCCACAGCCTTTATCATAAAAATAAACAATTTGAACTGAAAAACAACAGAATTTCACATATAGCTGTGTTCATAATTTGATGTTTGCTTGGTTTCGTATTTTTTGTTTGGTGAAATTAAATCGTAACAGCCACGAAAACAAACCACTGAGACAAAACATGAGCATCCTGCTGAGAAAATGATTGTATTTGCAAAAGAAAATCACTTTGTTATTTGTGTCTCAATGAGAAAAGAAACTGAGTGTGACTCTCCAGAAGCGTCAGGACGATGAGGCCAAATCCAGTAACTTCATCTGCAAACGCTATTATAACCATTACAATCATTATACATGTGATTAGGGAAAACCGCCCTGTGTTCAGGAAAAAAACAAAATCTTACAAGATAATGTGGGATTTTTAATGTGTCACTTGTTTCGTTGGGAGGTTTGGTTGTAATTTTCTTACAATTTTGTTTCTTGTACTGTCTCTCTATGTGCTCATTTGCTGATTGTGAAAAGCTGCTATTATGGCTCGATCTGCATAAATGTGGGTATTACACTGGAATCGTACTGCTAACCATGAGGAGAGTGTGAATAGGGCCTGAAAGAGATCACTAGATTACTCAAACATGCATGGATGACATCTAAAACATTACAGCGTTGGAACATGGGAGAAAGCTCCAAAAAGTCAATTTTGCAGAATACTCCCTCTTTAACCATGTTATTAATCTTTATCTATACAGAGAAACCCGATGAGAGCACTTGGGCTCTTTTTCATGTGCGCCCTGTTTAAAATACAATCCAAGCAGAAACAACAATGAAAACAAGCAAGTACACGAGTCCATATAAAATATTAAAAACAGGAACAGATGTGTGTATACAAGTTTGTCACCAGATTATTAAATAACGATTGTGTCACCAAGGTCTCCAGTTTTGCTTTTCCATGGAGTGTATTCCATAACATACAGTATTACTTATACAACATACAGTACATATAGTATCACATATACAACATACAGTACATATAGTATCACATATACAACATACAGTATTACATATATAACATACAGTACATACAGTATCACATATATAACATACAGTATCACATATACAGTAGCTCCAGTTTCTTCGGGCAGTGAGAGACAGAATGAGGTGAGCTACACTGGGATTTGGCCTCCCTCTTTATCTGCTTTTTTACATTCAGAGTCCATATGATTTTAGGAGTGACATTTGAGAGATAAGGTAAAGCTGGTGAAGTGTCCCATGTCTGGCCCACCTTCCCTGAATTTACATAAAAGAGTGTAGCTTTTTCCTGTTTATACGTTTGTGCCTGTGCTGTATGCAACCAGCTTAAAACGTACCTGATCAAAGAAACAAAACAAATATATAGAAAGGGAAGTTTGGTCATGTTCATCTTCAGGCAGCAGTCGTGTAGTGGATAAGCATTTGATAACCAGACAGTACCTGGTTCAAATCCCACTCAAAATACTGCCATGTTAATTTATGTTTGACCGTCCAACATGCATGTGGCAAGTTGTAAGAGGAAGGGCATCTGGCATAAAAATCTGCGCAGTCACAGTGTATTTTTTGCTGTCACAGTCGCTGATGAAAATGGGATCAGACAAATGAACATAACATATATAAACGCTTTATTATGTGTGTTATTTATTCAAACACTGTTCTCTTTACATTTCCTGTTATAATTAAAATGGAGTTTACACATGTGCTCACCTAAACCCAGAGTAATAAGGTAAGCAACCCCTGAGTTCTAAACTCTAAACTACAAATCAAACTGTCAGAAATATATAGAAATGAAATGGCTCTAATCCAAATGCAGTGTAGTGTTGACTTTCTATCGCGTCTGACAGGCAGATGGAAACCTCAGCAGAACAACCTCTGCACTTTTTATTATGGAAAAAAATATTGAAATGGGTCTTAAATTTAAACACTGTACAGCCAAACGCAATTCAGATAAATCTCTTGATAAAAACTTTTGTGAGCCTGTGTGATCAGACTCAGCAGGTGTTTAAAGCAGAGCGCCTCCTCCTGGTGTGAATGGGGAATATCGTCTGATGGTGTCTCTAAATACAAACGTCATGTGTGATGTGACACTTCATGATGTGTGTGGCCTCATCACAGTGAGAGACTTCAGAGTTCACACTGTGGCTCAAGTATGATCGGTGCAGCTCCCTGTGCGTGGAGCCGTCCTCAGACTGTGGCTCTGGCCAGTCTGATGCAGAACTATGGCTACCAGAGTGAATATGAAGATCTGAGTGTTATAGTGATCTGATAATGAGTCAGATGATATAATGGTGATCCAATTTTGAGGTATTGACGATAGATAGATAGCATAGATTGTTTATATGTATGGACATAGCTAACCTGCTGGCCAATGCGTTCCAAACAGGAAGTGATCATGGGCACGTTTCTGGCTCCAGTGACTCTGGCTACAATTCACTTTCTGCGTAAAAAACTGTGTCCCCTCTCTCTGTTACTGCTCCTCTCAGACTTGTTATTTTGGTCTTAAATGTTCATATTAACCCGCTCTACATGATCCTGTTTTTTTTATTTGACTATTGTGTCTGTAAATCAAGATATGAACATTAATAACAGACAAATCACACACCTTCTTTGCCCGAGGTCACTTCTGCTAGCGTTAGCAACAGGTTTGATTGACAGCGTTGGAGTAATCATCCGCTCCCTGCTAAACCATTATGACCGCGAGTATCATAGCAACCAAAGAGCCAGTCTGGAGTGAGCTTGTTGAAGGTAACACCCCTACCACTGGTTTAGCGTCTGATTTGTTTGTTATTAATGTTCATATCTTGATTTTAATATGAAGCGGGTTAATACAAACATTTTAATGAGGAGTTTGACAGCAGCAGTTACAAAGAGAGGGGCCACAGTTTTTCAATGTAAAGTGAATTGGAGCCAGAGTCGATGGAGCTGGAAGTGCGCCCATGATCACTTCCTATTTGGAACGTGGTGGCTAGCAGGTTAGCTATGTCCATTTACATCCACAGTCTATGCCTCTAATGACCCATACGTTTCTTGCAAATAGATCTTGTGATTCATGTTTGTGCTACATGTTTCAAATTAAATAACATTATATACTGTTAAATAGATTTCCCATGATCCTCGTGTGCACAGCGGGCTGACTGCACCACTGCTGTTCACAGAGCGTCTTTATCTGCCCTGAGGGACCCCTTTGTGCTAGTACAGTGTTTTCTTTAGAGTTAAAAATGGAAGAGCCCACCCGATAGCATAGAGCATAGCGTATACAGCCACATCCCGGCGCTTCCAACTCAACGGGTTATAATTAGAACGGCCACATGTTCTTTGGGCTGTGGGGATTTGCGTAGCTGTTTACACATCAGAAATAATTCCTTTGGAGAAAACAAGAGTTTAATTTAACATCACATTAGCATCATTATGTTCAGATTTGCAGTGTTTTTGGATTGTCTCTGTGGGGAAACAGGGGTCAGGCTCATTGGACATGATTTTGTTCTTCCGGTGCCTTATCTTTATTGGCTGAGTCAAATCCACAGCGGACTTTTAGCAAACAAAAATGGAAGCGGAGACAAAGGAGCTAAGTGAGTTTTAATGATAAGTTTTGTTTAAACTCCAACTGGCAAAAGAAAACGAGAGTTCATTCAGAGCCTAGCTGCAGATTTATTTTTTAAAAGCTGTTTGTAATTCAAGGTGAAGGTGCAGTCCTGAGAAATCGGCTTTTGGAATCACACGAAAACAATATTTTTTCAAACTAAACCCTGTTTTTCTTTGCCGTTGTCTGTGTAGACCCTCAGTCGTCCAGGTCTGATCTATAGCAAACAACGAAGTTTGCCGTTGTATTTTAAATACATTTAAATAAACTTATATGAGAGTTTAATCATGTTCTAATGCTGTTACCTCCTAAAAAACAGACCTGGAGTTTTGGTTCATTCACACATGTTTGAGTAACATTTTATTATTGTCTATATCTCCAAAGCTCAAAACACTCTGTTCCACCTTGTGATGTCATCATGTGGTAATACAGGAAGTGCTCCACTGTGTTTTTAAACTCCACACACCTTCACTAGAATCATTTGGATCATTTCAGTCCTGGAATTGCTAATCTCTACTGAACTAAAGGTAAAAGAAGCTGTTAACTTGAAAACTACCACTTCATGACATCACAAGGTGGAACAGAGCATTTTGAGGTCTGTAGACAAACTAATAATAAAGTGTTACTCAAACATGTGTGAATTAAGCAAAACACAACTCCAGGTCTGTTTTTGAGGAGGGAACAGTATTAGAACATGACTTAAAGCTCACAAGAGTCAATTTTGTGTAATATAGAACCTATTTAACTGAAGTAGCCATCTTTGAGATTGAACCAGCAACCTAACCATTCTCCCTCCATTTCAGCCTACAATTGTCTACTATTCACAATATTAATTACAAGAATTGACAAATTTCAGCAAAAAAAATAATTAAACAGAATACAAATATTAAACAAAATAAAAACTTGCAGGATAAAGCTGAAAAACAGCCTCTCCTCAGTGATATCCACATCTCCCTAAACTGTTAAACTATTAAATTCTTCTTTCATTACTGTAAAAGGCAGACCCCCCCCCCCAGCGCTCAGATGATGAGGCCAAGTTGGACGTCTGCTTTGGATTCACAGCAGTGAGTTTGGCCCAGATCTGAGCTCTAATGTAATTAATGCAGCACACCAAACGAATAGAACCTAACACATCTGTAGAATAGAGGTGCAACGCAGGGGAGTTGACGTCAGGGTGCAAAGAGGCCATTTGTCCCGGCCCCAGGGTCTTACGGGCCCAGAATTGTACCCTTTTCCTATTAAGTAATATTAGAAGGGGGCTCATGTGAGGCTTCTTGGCCCGGGCCCCCAAATTTCTGTTGACGGGTCTGGTAGGAGGTATATAAAAACATGTATATTATCAAAAACTGGAAATTGTAATACGTTTAGTTTAGTTTAAAAATATGAGTGAGGAAAGATATGTAGATTCATTAAAGTTGCACTATGTAACTTTTCTAGTAGAGGATTCACCACTATCTTGTCTCCACTGTAAGGCATTAAACGTTTTTCCATTTATTCAATTACAGCTGTTTTCGTTGCTCAAAAATATCTTGGAAAATGTGCATTTATACTGTGAGTGGGCTCGCCTCTCCACAGATCTGACCTGTCACTTGGCCTAGTTGTGTCTCCTGCTTGTGTCCACAGAGTGAGGGACATTCCAAGTAAAGCAAAAACATATCCATGGAGACAGGATGGTGGTGAGTCTTCTACTAGAAAAGTTACATACTGGCACTTTGCAGCTGATGTCATCAACGTTCTCTGAGGGTGTGAAGCTAACTGAAGCACTACTCTGTCTGAAGCTCTGTTACTCAAGTTAGACTTTAATCAGAGCTTTATTTTAACACAATCTGACCATAAAGAGTTGACTTATCTAAACTACAACAGGATTGATCACAGACGTCTGAAAATGTGCTCTTTAAATCCATTTTGTATTTTTTTTCTTGAGTTTTCAGCTTAAAATATCTTAAAACCTTTTAGCTTTGTTGGCTAACGTGTGCATTGTGTCACCATGGTAACTGCTGAACATTCCGCCATAGACATACATGCAGAACCCCCAGCATGACGTCACTGGAAAGTATCAATAGTGCAGTTTTAACTACTTTACCTCGCAATAGATCTCGGTAGAAACGTGTAAAGTCAGTGTCTTCACCCTGGTCTAGTCTTTCCCTGAGTTTATATCGTAGCTGTGGTCCTGAAGTTGGATTATTGGGGGTTTAATAAACATTTGTGAGAGTGAATGTACTTCCAAACTGTACTGCACACACTGTCTACAGGGAGTGTGAAAGTACAAGCTCGACTCACACGTCTGGCTTTATATGGACAAAGAGACGATGTTGTTTTTATGTGTGGAATCTTACCTTATATGTTTTATTTATTGAATGAACTCTACACATTGAGATGTCAGTTTCTTGGCCTGTTTGTGCGACAGCGAACGCTTTGAGAATCAAACCAAAGCTTTCAGCAAATAAAAGGCATCAGTTAAAATCCACTTCAACATTATAAGATCTAGAGATGGCTGATATATTGGGCCGATATTTGGACTTTTTAGCATATGAACTATCGGCCTTAAATCTCCAGCCAAAGTCAATATTTTATTTGGACGAACCTGATGCCGAAAGAATCTACATAAATCAGTGGTTCTTAACCTGGGTTTGATTGAACCCTAGGGGTTCGGTGAGTCAGTTTCAGGGGTTCGGCGGAGGTCAAGACACGCGGCCATGTCCCAATTTGACAAATGCACCCTTCGATGTGCCGAAGTGCCCGCCCGACTTAAACGCGCCGTTCCAACGTCGCATTTAAGGGCACTTCGGTGAATTGAGACACAGCATGAGACACGGCCAGAGTGATGCCCCAGCATTGACTGGGAGGATCCCGGCGACAACTGCGGTCTGATTGGACATCTTTGAGGGACCACGGAAGCACATTGCCAAAATTAGGTGATGGGTGTGTGTTAAAATGTTAAAAATAATAAATAGCATAAATAAAATAAGTTCATTATTGGAATACATAAGGTTAAAAATAAAAATAATTTCAGTGTGGTAGTATTAAAAAATGTCATGTCTTTGTGAAAAGGTATTTATGTAATTTGTTGTGAGTTCATGTATTGTATTTGAAACTGGTGGGGTTCAGTACCTCCAACAAGGTTAAGAACCACTGACATAAATCTTTATTTGAACACTTTAAAGGTTCCATATTACTAGTCTCAGATCTCTGTTCTAATATAGTTTCCTCGTCACAAACAGACCTGGAGTTGTGTTTTGTTTCATTCACCCATGTTTAATACACAAACCCTGCATATTTAGGCTGAGTTCTTCTCTCAAACTGAAAACACTCTGTTCCACTTTGTGATGTCATCATGTGGTAATACAGGAAGTGCTTCACTGTGTTTTTAAACTCCACACACCTTCACTAGAATCATTTGGATCATTTCAGCCCTGGAATTGCCAATCTCTACTCAACTAAAGGCAAAAGGAGCTGTTAACTTGAAAACTACCACTTCGTGACATCACAAGGTGGAGCAGAGCATTTTGAGCTTTGGGGATGTAGACAGACAAAACACAACTCCAGGTCTGTTTTTCAGAAGGGAACAGCAGTAGAACATAAATTAGTAAAACAGGGCTGTGGATGAGTTTGTCATTTCAAACCTGACGTCACACTCACTTCGTCCACTTCTTTGCACCGTCTGTAGTTGCCTCACTATCTGCTCATATTTTTGTCTCTTTTTAATCGCTTCCTTTCATTTCCTGCTCTTTTATCTTTAATACCGTCCAAACTTCCCTCACCAGGTTGGAGTGATATCAGTCAGCGAGCGTTACTGCCGTAATTTCTGACAGGTCATAAAATCCAACAGTAAAATTCCCATTTCTCCAGAGTTTCTGAAGCTGCGAGATCCAATACTGCTGTGATTACATTTTCCTTTACATTTGAACTGCGGCGAATGAAATATAATGTGTTTTTTATGGTTTATTGATTCAACAAAACTCCAAATTAGATAGAAACGCTCTCATAAGAAAGTTGACTTCAGTAAACCTAAGGCAAGGCAAGTTTATTTATACAGCACAAATGGTTGTTCAAGATGCTTTAAAGAATAAGAAAGACATTAAAAACACAATACAACAAATCAAAACATAAATAATCAACATAAAATGAACATTAAAAGAAAACAGGCAGAATAAAACCCTTTCAGTCATATGCACAGCTAAACAGAACCATTTTGAGCCTGGATTTAAACATTGTCAAAGTAGAGGCCTGTCTCACATCTTCAGGAAGACTGTTCCAGGTTTTAACTGCATAAAACTGATTCAACATGTTTAGACCTGACTCTGGGATCAGCAGGAGGACGAGACTAAACCACTACTAAACCAGGACTAAACCAGGACTAAACCAGGACTAAACCAGGACTAAACCAGGACTAAACCAGGACTAAACCAGGACCGAACCATCACTAAACCAGGACTGAATCAGGACTAAACCAGATCTAAACCAGGACTTCAGCAGGAGGCAGGGATGAAGTACTTCCTGATTCTAGTCAGGACCTGAGCAGCAGTGTTCTGGATGTACTGCAGCTTCTTAAGGCTCGTTTGGAGAGGCCAGTGAGCAGGACGTTACAGTCGTCTAACCTACTGGAGACAAATGCATAGATAAGTCTCTCAAAGTCTGGTTTTGACAGTATACCTTTGATTTTTAAGTGAAATAGTTTAGCTAGTGTTCTGCACTGGATAAACAAAGTGTGCAAACCTGTTGTTATGCACTTGATGCTAGCGCGGTGTTTGCTAGCAGCCACAATAACAGTGTGTGTGTGTCGTATTTAGCAGCCGCTGTGGCCTCTGCTGCTCTGTGGGGTTTGGGCTGATGTGTGGAATGATATTTCACAATAGAACTGGAAACGTTTGGTGAATCACAATGAACATGGAGCGAGGCTGTGTTTTCAGTGGAAGACCGAGGAATGCAACGCGTCTTTTTTAGGTTTGGCTTTGGAGAGATTCAGGCATCACAACCAAACAAACATCACTGCACAAACTGTTGGGTGTCAGTGCGGTACTGGCCAAACAAGACTGCTCCCTCTCCTGTACTTTACCAGAGGTGGAACATAACAAAGTTATATTAGTAAAGTACTGTACTTAAGTATTTTACAGTGTATACTTTTTACTTTTACTTGAGTACATTTGAGAACATTTCAGTCCAGTTTTTTAACTGGACTGAAAAGTAAAAATATTTTTTATTATGAGACCTGCTGAAGAGGCTGAGGATTTATTTTTAACATGTGCTGTGGTTTTGGAGTTTAGCCTGAGACGGAGAGTAGCCAGAGATAACTAGACTGTGAGCTCTTCTGTGTTTGAAAATACAGAGAGAACCAGTCTGGACGCCAGGCTACCAGTGCTGACCAGACTGTGTGAGTAATGCCAGATTCTAAAATGGAGGAACAACACATTTAAAAAAACCCTACACATTTATACAGTGGTTCCTCACTATATCGTGGTTCACCTTTCGCAGGCTTGCTGTTTCGCAGATTTCTTTTTTCTTTTTTTGCATGCTTTTTTTTTTTTTTTTTACAGCATATGAACGTGCGTTGTGTTCTGCGTCCTGATTGGCTGAGGGACTGTGGACCATTGTTAATCACTCTCCTCCGTGCCGTGTCTCCTGTGCAGTACAGAATGTGTGCAGCCAAATTTACATAAATGTTCGATCGCAGACTCTGAAGTGCTGTATATTTGTAAGTTTTCTCCACGACAAAACCCACAATGGCGATGAAAACGTTCTGCACCGACAAATTTCAGAAACGTTTTGGACTTAAGTGTTTCTCTGCACCGAGAGGCACCTTTGCTGGTACCGTTGGAGCAGAGGCAGACGCGAACAACAAATATATGAAGGTTTGAACTTTGAGAGTGTTTAAACAAGACAGAAATGTGAGAAGAGCTTTAGCATTTGCCAAATCCATTGTGTATTTTTTCTTGAGTTTCCAGACAATCTAAAAACTTTAAAAGGCTGTGTTTGCGAATGTGTGCAATATGTCACATTAAGAAAATAAAACTGGAGAACAAGTGCATACGCCACAGTGGGCGTGTACTGGTGGAGGTTAAACGGGGGTTGATCGGCAAAATGGCGTCTTGAAATAAGAGATTAAAGATTTTATATTTTTCCGTGAAAACCAACCTGCAATTCCACGTTCGCCTATAAAGCAGCGAGGTGTATGCTGTGGTCAGTGCTGTGGTCAGTGCTGTGGTCAGTGCTGTGGTCGGTGCTATGGTCAGTGCTGTGGTCGGTGCTGTGGTCAGTGCTGTGGTCGGTGCTGTGGTCAGTGCTGTGGTCCTTGCTGTGGTCGGTGCTGTGGTCAGTGCTGTGGTCCTTGCTGTGGTCAGTGCTGTGGTCGGTGCTGTGGTCAGTGCTGTGGTCCTTGCTGTGGTCGGTGCTGTGGTCGGTCAGTGCTGTGGTCGGTGCTGTGGTCGGTCAGTGCTGTGGTCGGTGCTGTGGTCGGTCAGTGCTGTGGTCGGTGCTGTGGTCAGTCAGTGCTGTGGTCGGTGCTGTGGTCGGTCAGTGCTGTGGTCAGTGCTGTGGTCGGTGCTGTGGTCGGTGCTGTGGTCGGTGCTGTGGTCAGTGCTGTGGTCAGTGCTGTGGTCAGTGCTGTGGTCCTTGCTGTGGTCCTTGCTGTGGTCAGTGCTGTGGTCAGTGCTGTGGTCGGTGCTGTGGTCGGTGCTGTGGTCAGTGCTGTGGTCAGTGCTGTGGTCGGTGCTGTGGTCAGTACTGTGGTCACTGCTGTGGTCAAAGTGAGTGTGGCTGGGGCTTGGATAAACAGACTCGCCCTGCACACAGAGCTTATCAGGACTGGTCTTCCTCAGGATGTCTGCCCGCGCGAAGCCAACGACAACACAGGGATAAACTGACCAGTCCAGTCATAGAGGAGAGCAACAGTTTTAACAAAACGCACAACCGATGCTGGTAAATTCCTAAAAAATCATATTCGTGTTACAATGTACAAACCAAACTGTAATCAGCTAGACAGGAAATGGTATAAAGGTACTTTGATACCCTAGACCTTTACAAAGGCAATAAGTTGAACTCGCAATGGCAGAATATTCTTTGAGTGTGTTGAAGCTTGAAAAGTGCTGTATAAAAATGTTACTGCATCTTTTTTTTTTTTTTTTTTATTAACAAAATGTACAATTTATGAGGTTAAATCCCTGTAAAAAAAAAAAAAAAAAAAACACCCAAAAACCCAAAACAAAACATTATTGTTACGATGGCTGTGTACAGAGAAAAGTGTTTGTTCAGCAAGACAGGAAATTACAAAAAGGCGCTTTGAGACCTCAGACCCTTACAAAGGCAATAGGTCTAACTTGCAATGCCAAAAACAGTGCCCAGACAATAACACAGATGTCTAAGTGTTTTCAGCTAGCTATCTCAGAATTGTCTCTTCAAAGACTTCTAAATCTCCATTAGTTTAGGAGTAAATGCTCTATTGAGTCACAACATCTGTTACTGTGCAGTTTCTTTTGCTTTGAATATGAACTGGTTTAAAGACGATGTCACTGCGCCCATGATCACTTCCTATTTGGAGTGGCGGCTAGCGAGTTAGCTCCGTCCATTTATATAAACAGTCTATGGTTATGGATATACTAAACTGGAATAAATCTGGACTAAACCATGTAATCAGGACTAGAATATTAAAATATGAGGGTCATTCAATAAATAAGGTGAATTTTTCGGTATAAGGACTTTTAATACAGTTACTTTTTTTTTTTTTTTTTACTTGTTTTTCACATGGATTTAATTTCTTTTGCAGATTAAAAAAAGAACTTTGATAGTTTTGGCAATTAACAAAGATGGCCAACCAAGAAGCATGCTCCAGGATTGAACAGCGGTCAGTTATCAAGTTTTTAGTTGCTGAAGGTGCAGACCCATTGAAATTCATAGGAGAATGTCAACTGTGTGCGGTGCCACATATTTCAGCCAAAAAAATGTCTAGAAGTGGGCTAAATTATTTAAAGAAGGACAGAGCAGTGTTGAGGATGAAGGCAGGCCTGGGCGGCCTACAGAAGTGAGGTCTCCTGAGGTGATTGAACCAAACACAGTTGACATTCTCTTATGAATTTCAACAGGTTTGCATCTTCAGCAACCAAAAACTTGATAACTGACCGCTGTTCAATCCTGGAGCATGCTTCTTGGTTGGCCATCTTTGTTAATCGCCAAAACTCTCAAAGTTTTTTTTTTTTTTTAAATCTGCAAAAGAAATTAAATCCATGTGAAAACCAAGTAAAACAAAAAAAAAAAAAGAAAAAAAAGTAAGCTTCTAACTGTATTAAAAGTCCTTATACCAAAAAATTCACCTTATTTATTGAATGACCCTCGTACACACTAATTCTTGACTAAACCAGTTTAAATCTAACTCTTTCTAAAATAGACTCTTGAACTGCTGAAAAAAAACAGAGTTTAAGTTTGAAAACCACTATAGAGGTTATCTTTGAGAAATGACAGCCCTGCCCTTATCCATACTTTCATGCAGAGTGAGTTGAACAAGCTCAACATGTGTAAACCCAAAGGAACGAGAAGCAAAACACTGGAAGAATATAGAGCACATTCTTTCGTCCTGTGTGGAGATATGGAGAAGCTCTCTGTTGGACACGACTATATAAGGTGAAAAGCTGTGTATCTGAACCATATTAAACAAAGTCCATACAGTGTTCCTTTATAAATCATTGTGGATCTCCAGCCGATGCAGTGAGTGTTCGCAAAGCGCATACTGGATAGAATGTTCAGTCTCGTGTTTATGTGAATTTCAACAACTATTTTTCATACCAAGCATAAAATGTAAATGAGTTATTTCATATTTTGGTACTTGACAGTCTCCGAGCAGATTGGCATCACATTCTGAGCCGTGCTGAGAAGTGTGTGGGTGTTTTTAATAATATTTGTACAAGTTCTGAATGCAAGAACACTGTGTATCTGGGGAACTTATCGTAGATACAGACTCAGTGCAACGAAACGAGTTTTTGCCTCCCTAAAAATGAAATTAAAAGTTACTAAATGGACGACAGTGGCTCAGTTTGTAGTTGGCGGTTCGAGTCTCGCTCTTGACATAAACATCATTGGTAGGGCAGTCGTGGATGTTGAACACAGGTTGACGGTGTGATTCCAGCTCTGACAAATGAATGTTACCGTGAACTGTTATTGTGTCTTTGGGCAAGACAAAACAGAACTACACTTGCTGAAATTTTCAACGTATGTTTCAACTTTCTTCACAAATTGCTTCTTGATTGGGGTAAAGCTATAATTATAACTAATGGCAAATGTAGGCCTAGAAAGCTTGATAAAATTTGATAAAAAAACACGACTGGATCAGTTTAGTGGTAAGTTAACTGTGTTTTGATGGAAATAAAACACCTTTTTCAGTCTCTACTCTGGTTAAAATCAGGTACCTGCAGTTGCCAAAAGCCAAAGTATTGATATCGGTATCAGAACTGACAAAGATGAATCAATACTTTCCTGTTGAAAAGACTGGAGCGTTCACCGTTAAACGCTCCTTGTTTGCGCCAGCTGTGCTAAAGCCCCTTAGCGATGCTTTTCATGTTCTTTTAGCATAGAGCCATATGTGGATCATAATAAACAACCAGAACATGTTTTAATCCAACAACTATTTTTAGACAGTCGCAGATGTGCCGTATCTGTCCTTTAATCCCTTCTTTAATCCTACTTTTATCAGGTTAACAGCAGTTTAAGCAGTCACGTGTAATTAGAGGTAATTTGTTACGTAGCAGCATGTGGCCATTTTGATAATAATCTTCTATTACTCTTAGTAATTTAATTAAACTCACTTACGATGACGATTCTCAGTCACTAGATTTGCATAATAACGACTATAATAACAGTGATTCCAGCATCTGTGTTTCTGGCTCTGCTCTCGGTTTTATGAGCTGTGGCGAGCTGCACTTTTGAGTTTCCATGCTCCGCTGCAGCCAGATTTTGTCTCACATTTAGAGTTTTGTGCCGGTCCTGTTCAGACTCCTGTTGTTTTACTACTTCACAGGCTTTGTTTATACAACCCCGACTTCACCACCGGCCCATTACTGTCTCCAGCACCAGGAGGGCCGCACACACATGAGCACGGCGAGGAAATAGACCGAACCAACTATCCCAAATGAATCTTTTAACCATAGACTATATATATAAATGGACATAGCTAACCACATCATGTGCGCACTTCCGGCTTCATTGTCTCCACTTCACTTCACATTGAAAAACTGTGTGGGGTTTTTATTTCACTATTGTGTCTGTAAATCAAGATATGAACATTAATAACAGACAAATCAGGTGCCTTCTTTCCCGAGGTTGGTCCTGCTAGAGTTAGCAACAGGCTCGATTCCGACTCGTGGTCAGAATTCCTAATATATAACTTAGCTCCAAATTCGCCGCTATAACTGCTCTAGCCTCGATGAGTTTTATTTGACTGGAGCCGAACGCTGTGGGTGACGTCACACTCACTTAGTCCACTTCTTTATACAGTCTGTGCTTTACAAAAAGGTAAATATGTATATTGATGTATTATATGATGTGATGTACAATGACAAGGAGGTGGGAAGCAGTTTAAATGAGGCTCAAACAAGAGTTGCTTACATCCTGCTTTCGAAATAAACATTATTGGTAGAGCATCAGATCCGCTGACCCACAGGTTGGTGGTGCAATTCTAGCTCCCACAGATGAATGCTGTCGTTGTGTTCTTGGGCAAGACACTTGACCCACCTCGCCCCCAGTGTCTGTGTACACTGGTGTATGAATGTGTGTGTGTGAATGGGTGAGTGGTTTCTTGACAAAAAGCGCTGGATTTGCGATGTACGACGGTTAGCCAGCTGCTGTTAGCAATAGCAGTTGGAAATTTGATAGAGATTTTAATTTTGCACTTTAAAGGTGCAACTTTGTAACTGTAAATTTTCTTTTTAACTGTAACATTAAACTTATCTATCTTGCATACAGTGAGGCATTTTTGAGAATGTTTTTATAGCAAAAACACTTATTTAAAGAAATTCTGTTATTTTGTCATTTTTCTTTCTTCTTTTTATATATACATTTTTTTTTTTTTAAAGGTGTGACATGTTTTGTATCTATGTACAAAAACTTTAAAAATGCCTTGAAAAACATGCATTCTTACTGCACAGATAACTGAATCACTTGTGGTAAATGAAATATGAGCATTGAGCTACACCAAAGTTTTGAAATAGTGTGCAGTCTTATATGGCCCTGACATCTCGTCCACGTGAGCCTCAGAGGTTCCATGTTTCTGACGGAGCTGGAGCTGTGAAGCTGTAATTAGTCCAAGCTCCAAGTCCAAGCTCCAGTCCTCACCTGAAAACCCTCCTCCCATAGTCCTCATTTATAGAAACTGATCGATCGCTTTTCTGGCTCTTGCTCCTGCTCCCTAATTGTCCTGAGGAATGCTTTCACACATTCCCGAGGTCAAAGGTCAAGCTAACCGTTTCACTAGGGATAATACGTCTGATTTCTGAACAATTTCCAAGATTTTGTATTGTATTTTTTGGCTCTTCTATGGCATCATGTGGAAAAATGCAGTATAGATATTTCTCTGACTCATTACAGCACATCAAATCACCACTAAAACCTCACCTGTTCGGTTTGGCGTTCCCCCGTGAGTTCTTCCGTCGTTTTTTGCTATGTGTAAAGCATCTTTGAAAGTCCAGAAAAACTGCTATATAAGTCAGATGTATTATTATTATTTTTATGTTTTGAATATTTGAATACACAGGTTTTGTAAGGTAAATTAACCATTCAAAATATATGAAAATATATCAATAGTCATGAATGGAAGTCCTCAAAATGGCACCCATAAAGAAAACATAATGTGACTGATACCCAGGCATGTACTGATCAGTTCAATCAATTTAAAACTAAAATGGCTGCTTAGCTGGTTACTGCGCAAAAGCAAAACTTGTAGCTAAGTTGGTAGAGAGCCGAAGGTTGGTGGTTTGAATCCCGTTCTCGACAATAAACATCATCTGTTGAGAGTTCAGATCCACTGACCCGTATAAAAACTTGGCCATTTGACCATTTGCTTTAGGACGATGCGTAAAGACAAATCAAAACAAATCACATGTGAATTTCTGAAGTTGAACTCTTAGCAATACTTAATAACGATTCATACTAGCTAATATTGTGATAAACATTTAGCGATATATTGTCCAGTGTTTAGTTTATTCTTGTGGGAAAAACACTGGACGTTATTTCTTCTATTTAGAAAACCAAAAGAGCAAAGGTGCATCAGTCCCAGGGGTCTTAGGTGGGACGTGATATGTCCTGGCAGGAGAGGAGTCATGTGACAAGCAGACGGCGAGCTTACCCCTGTGGGCCGTATATCACACCCTCTTTCAGTCCAGTGCTTCAGATGAAAGTAGAGTTTATGAAGAGAGCAGAGACGGGTTTAACTGCATAAGACTGGAATAATGTCTCCATTTAGACAAAATGGAAACGATCTCAGACAAAACCTGTGCACTACCATAGACTGTATATATAAATGGACATAGCTAACATGCTAGCCGCCGCTTCCAAACAGGAAGTGATCATGGGCGCACTTCTGGCTCAATCGACTCTGGCTCCCATTCACTTTGCATTCAAAAACTGTACTGTGTAAACTTAATAAGAGACAAATCAGGCGCCTTCTCTCTTTGAGGTCACTCCTGCTAGCGTTAGCAACAGATTTGATTGACTGCGTTGCTAAGCGCCCACTCCCTGCTAAACCAGTGGTGCGGGTGGAAACGGGTGTTACCTTGAAAAGCTTCACCCTGGATTGGCTCTTTGGTTGCTATGATACTCGCGGTCAGAATTACAAATATGGAACTCAGGTCCAAATTCACCCCTATAACTGCTCTACCTTGATGAGCTTCATTTGGAGCCGAACTCTGTGGGTGACGTCACACTCACTTAGTCCACTTCTTTAACAGTCTTAAGTTAAATGATTTAGAGTTGATTTTGTTAACAGAAGTAAAAAGTTCCTGGTATTTACATTCTAGCCTTTTAAAGACATGGGTTTTAAAGGTGAAAAAGTGCTGCATAAAATTGTGACCATAATCCCTGGTATTTAACATTAACAATGGTATTTGTCTGCACCAGCACAGCACATCTTTTTTGGGTTGTCAAAAGCATTGACACTTGAGACTAAGCAATACTAAAACTAGCATCGAAATTAGATTCTCATTTAATTTAATTTTATTCATCGTGATATCAGTATTGAGTCTATACCTGAGTATCGAAATCAAATTTGACATTTTCGTATCGTAACAGCACATCTTTAGCATTGGTAATAGTGTAATAATAGTATTCCTGTGACCTGCATTAGAGAGTGCTGCTGTGTATGGATCTAAATAGGTTGTAGTGAATCTAACTGTGAAAGATTGTGCGTCTGTGTCGTTCTGTCAGCCTGTGACTAAGTGGCCACGGCTGAGTGAGACTCGCCTCCAGCAGAATGTCACTTCATTCCCACGAGCGCTCAAAGAAAAAGTGACAGAAATGTACCATTACTGTTCATTTCTCACAGCGCTCCATACAACTCGGCTTTGAATTATGTGTTATTCAGTAGAGCCGTCCACAGGGGAGTCGACGGGAGGGCAAAGGGGTCTGCTGTCCCAGGCCCCAGGACCTAAGGGGCCCAGAATTGGACCCTCTTCATATTCATTCATATTAGAGGGGGACCCATGTGAGGCTTCTTGCCACGGGCCCCCAAATGTCTGTCCACAGGCCTGGCCAAGTACAGCAACTCAATTTTGACATGTAATAATGATAAAAATTATAATAACAACGTAAATTTTGGACTGTAGAGTGCACCTGAATATACGAGCCACACCAGCTAAAGTTTAAAAGAAAATCATACATAATTAAGCCCCGCTTGGATATAAACTGCAGGTTTTCATGTTGCAACATAGAAAGACAGTTCACGGAGTTTGTTTTTTTTAGCTTTAATTTTTAAACTGCCTGAAAATCAGCTGTACAGCACCAACACGCCATCAACACGGGATGAACATACCTGCATGTTTAGAAAATAAACCAGCACCAACATGGGCCATCTCCTTTTATTTCCTCTGAAAGCTTTTGCCTTTTTACACTGACTAAGTTGCTGCCCCCAGCGTCGTCAGTTCATTGATGCCAAGCTTACGTGCAGTGACTCTATTCCCTTTTTTGATGGTCAATGTTACGTGCAGTGGCTCGATTTCCTTCTTTGATGCCAGATCCATTTCCTTTATTTTAAAAGCTGCATCATTTGCATTTTGTGTGTTTTCCATGATGTGCATGATGAGCAAAATGACAGTTCAAAACCAAAACTATTGTATTCTTCAGCGCATAATCTTTCCACACATCTGTCTCTCTTTTGCTTTTACTGCTAGAGAGTGAGATAAATTAGCCACAGGGTTCAAAGTGTGGGAAAAAAGTTGTGGCTTATAGTATGAAATTTACGGTAATAATAATAATACTTTTCCAGTCGCTTTACCGACTTCATTCATTATTCACTCGGTTACCCAGTGGTGGTAAGACACTATTGTAGCCACAGCTGGGACAGATTGACAGCGAGCGACAAAATTGTCCCAATATATTCGGACAATATTTTTTCTACACTTGGATTTCGGCTGTAGATCCGATGGGTTTTGTCTTGACCCCCGAATCGAAAGTCGCTGCCACTGAACCAACATAAACCAACTTATTCAGAGAAAACTTGTACATATTTTAGGCTACATAAATATACTAAAATTTCCAGCTATTTATATAATTATCATAACATATATTTCTCATTTTGCCATTTCTTCTTTTCGTTTTATAAATATACAAATTAGCTCTGGCTCATCTAACCAAAACATATGCGTCATCATTATCTCGTATTGTTCGTTAGCGGAGCATTTGACTCTCTTCCACGTTCGTTGCTAATTACTCCATCTTTAATCTCCTTTAAATGTCTGCGTCTCCTGCGTAGCCTTGACTAAGCCCATCCCTTTAAGTAAACAGAGTGATTTATGTTGCGGCAACGTCGGTGTAAATTACAGCTTCTGCTCCCCTGCCCGAGACTCGCTGGCTTTGTGAGCGAGGAAATTATCCACAAGTTTTACAGCCTGGCTATTTCCGGAAAGCGTTTGGGTTTTTTAAGTTATATTTACTGAGAAGGGAATTAGGTTTGGTGGTCTGAGGAATCGGCGCAGACCCGAGATAAGAGATCGTAGCTATTAGCCGTGGCATTTAGCCTATTTAAAGCCGGTTAATTATTGACTTGGTTTACACTACAGATCGGAGTGGGCTGGATGAGGTTTACTCATTAGTCTAGACTTAACTAAGGGCGCAGGGGTGGAAGCTTGTAAAAAGGTTAGTTTTGAAGCCGAGTGGACCGGAGCAGACCTCAGAAATGAACAGAATGGGGCGGACTTGAAGGAGGCCGTAGTAATAGTAATTGGAGTGGTGCACCATGGGACTTCACGGTGAGACTTTGGACCTCGGGCTGCACTTGTCAAACAGTGTAAAGAAAATGGGTTCAGATGGATGTTTTATGGATAATCAGGGAGATACGAGGGATGTGTTTCAGGTTAAAGCATTTCTGATGTTCTGTTCTATTGTTTGGACTCACCCGTCTGCAGTGGTCAGAGGTGTGTCTGACCTTAAAGGGACAAAACGATGGTATATAATGTTGTTTCCTCGTCACAAACAGACCTGGAGTTGTGTTTTGTTTCGCGCATGTTTAACACACAGACACTTGATGATTTCAGCCATGGACTTGATAATCTCTATTAAACAAAAGGTAAACGTTAGCTATTAACTTGAAAACTACAACTTCAAGACATCACACGGTGGAACAGAGCATTTTGAGAATAATAAAGTGTTACTCAAACATGTGTGAATGAAACAAAACACAACTCCAGGTCTGTTTTTGAGGGGGAACATTATAACATTGTAGAAAGCTGATAAAAGTTGATTGATCATAACACTTGTTCTTGCTAAATTGGGCAGTTTGAGATGATTTCCACTGTTGATTCTGTTCATGGATTTGTCTGTAATAGTCTAAAGTGACATTCCCCTCACACCAAACCCTCTCCTAGTTTGTCTCAGATTCTATTGATCCACAGAGGAAATGACTTGGAACTTGGACTGAAAATGGCTCGAGCTCTGCAGGAGGTTACAACTGCACCTTAAGGACTCCAGTCAAACGCAAATAAAACTGTACTAACACTTACAAACAAACATATGGATAGAAAGAATAGAAATAAAACATGAACTACTGATTTACAACGCAACTGTACTCAGGGGGTTTGTCCACTAATCTGAAGGTTGGTGGATTGAATCCTGCTCTTGACATATAAAAAAAACATCATTGACCCACAGGTTGGCGGTGCGACTCCAGCTCCCACAGATAAATGCTGTCATTGTGTCCTTGGGCAAGACACTTATCTTCGCCCCTGGGTGAGTGGTTCCTTAACGTAAAGTGCTTTGAGTCTTGAAGGTGGAAAAAAAGTTGTATAAAAATGTGAGCATTTACCATTTACATCAGTATTTACCTCTGACTCATGAAGATCAACAGTGAACGCCCTCTTTCTGGTTCCGCAAGTACATTTTTCATTAATTTTTCCTTTAGAAAATATATATATTTAAAGTTTGAAAGCTTCGGGTTAATCAGCTCTGTGGAACCAATGACGAAAGACAGAGACTTTTATTTAAAATCTGTTTCTGAAACTTTATAAATGGCAAAATAATTAAACATTGAGCTAATTTTGAGTTTTAAATGTGGTTTGTGATTTTTAAACTTTTTTTTTTTGGACCACATTATGGATATTAGTTAGCATGTTGCTGGTTAGCATGTAGCTAGTTAGCCTTCATGATGCCTTTGAACTCTTAATATTTGAATTTTTCTTTAGGAAAAATTAATAAAAAATTAACTTCCGGAACCACAGCGGACTTCCGTGTGATCATCTGGGAACTTCTATTGTTTTATTTGTATAGGGCCAATTTGAAAATCACTTCTCTAACAACCCTTTTCTCCATTTGTCATTAATGTAACCTCGTATATGAGCATACGTTTGGACTGACCAACATTTTGACTGATTTTTCATTCATTTTTTCACAAGGCCATTTGGTGAGTGGGAACAAACAGGGCTCATTAACACAGATGTGATACAGAAATGCAACCATCTGTCAACCTCTACATATCTGAAAGCATAAATAACACTAGGTCTGTCACGATTACACATTTTGAAGTTTGATGTATCCATTTAAAATATATTCAACGGTAAGTGGATATAATGATTATTGTGCCAGGCCTAGACAACATCCAGTTTCACACACGGGTTCATTCTCAGTGTCTAACTCCAAGAAAAAATACCACACTTTCCCAGTGGGTCTTTTCATTGGCTGCATGGCTGTGTGTTGAACAGGGAATCTCTGAAAACAGTTCTCTTCAGCACAAACACATCCTCTCCTCTCCCTCCTCCCCTCTTCTCTCTCTCCTCTCCCTCCTCCCCTCTTCTCTCTCTCCTCTCCCTGTCCCCCTCTTCTCTCCTTGCCTTTCTCCTGCTCGTCTGCTGAGGTTAAGGGGTCTCTTCTCTCCCCCTCTCCTCTCCTCTCCCTCTCTCCTGTTCATCTGTTGAGGTTAAGGTGTCTCTCCTCTCGATAGGGGGGGAACCTGATGTAGCAGGTGAGTTTTACCCACTTTATTTCATTCACTAATTCAGACCAAACTCATCATAATCACATTCTCATAGTTCAGTGTTTGGACCTCTCATGTGTGATTTTCAGTCTTTTTCTTGAGTCTATTTTAATCGTCTTGAACTGGGGATGCATGTGTTTGCCTGGGAAGTGTAAAAGCAGAGTGTGAATGAGGAGGAGGAGTAGCGACAGAGAAAATATGATGTTTTTTTTTTTTTTTTCTTTTTCAAAAAAACAAAACAAAACAATACAATGGCTAATCATCAGCAGTACTGGGAGAAGCCACTCAGTGTGTACTCAATATGGCGTCTCCAGTTGCACATGTCCGATTATGTGAGCCTGAGCGTGTCTTTGTGCAGGAGCCGAAGTGGAGCTGGAGGCGCTGCCATTGAGAGAAGATCAATAGACTGAATGCACAAACGCTGTGTTATTCTAACTGTCCCCGCATGAACAGTGAGGCTTTCGTAAGAGGCTCATGTTGACTTGAGGCCATGTTGTTCTTGGTGGCACCCATAGACTGTATTTATAAATGGACATAGCTAACGTGCTAGCTGACGTGTTCCAAATAGGAAGTGATCATGTGCGCGCTTCTGACTCCATTGACTCTGGCTCCAGTTCACTTTACATTGAATAACTGTGTCCCCTCTCTCTGTAACTGCAGCTGTCAGACTCTTGATTTTGGTCTTAAAATGTTTGTATTAACCCGCTCTACACTGGCCCCTATAACTGCTCTAGCCTCGATGAGCTTCATTTGGAGCCGAACGCTGTGGGTGACGTCACACTGACTTAGTCCATTTCTTTATATAGTCTGTGGATTTTTGTCATCTTCACAGACTTGTATGTCATTTCTACATGTAATACAAACACAGAAGGCCTCAAATATATGAAGTAAGATATATGGAATTATGTAGAAACAATAGTTAAATAACTATTCAATATTTTTCTACAAAGTATTTGAATATAATCATCTTTTCTTACTACATAATTCCATATATCTTGCTTCGTATATTGGATGTCTTTTGTGTGTACATAAAACATAGAAAGTAGTAGAAATATAGACAAAAAATGAAAGGGGGTGTCCAAACTTTTGATTGGTCGTGTATCTCCTATCATGCAGCCCCAGCTTTTATTTAGTTTGGCCCAAAATCAGTATCAAGATGAGTGATTAGAACACTCATGAACCAGCCCAAAGATCAGTGGTTCAGTTCCCACTCGGCCCACTGTTTTTGTGCCCTTACGCAAGACAGAAATTTGAGTAAATGTGGCCCATGTGCAGATACACAGCCTTGATTCCGTCAGTCTAGCCCAGAATAGCTACAACATCTGCTTTTCCCTGTCTGATTATGCCAGATTCATGCATTTTATCACTTTTTTTAACATTTTGAAAGGCACTATATAAATCCACAGCCTTATTACATTCAAACGTTTCTAGTGCGAACACTTTGGCTCGTCTGCCATCTGCTGAAGTCTGTCTATGCCTAATGAATGTGCAGTCTCTTTGTATTCCAAAGCTTTTATGACAGAACTAATTTGATTATCTTCTTGACTTGGGGTCTAAATCGAAAATGCTCTACTTCTTACTGAAAATAATCATTTCATTAGTCTGTGAATCTCAGTGTCTTGTCCACACCAGACCCGTCAACAGAAATTTGGGGGACCAGTGCAAGAAGGCTTATAAGGGCCCCCCTGTAATGTACATTAATAGGAAGAGGTTCTAATTCTGGGCCCCTAAGATTGTGTCCTTCGTCAACTCCCCTGGTCCACACAGCTAAACCATACCATTTCTTTACCTTCTCACCACGGTCTTGTGTTTGTGTCTTCAAGGCCACGTGCTAATCTCCGTTTGCCCTTGTACTGCCGAATTATTTCAATATATGCACACAGGCGCCTCCATACTGTATATTGGCTGTGTAATGCAGTGATTAATGAGCCTGTTCGATTTCTGTTGTAGTTTTTTTTTTGGTGCTAGCATGAAGTGATGCTAGCGAGTTACATTAGGCGTATGTTTGTGCTCTGTGGTGTTAGGTGTGAACAGAGACAGATGTAAAGTGACATGGAGCTGGAGGTAGGTTTTGATCGGACTTCATCACATGAAATCAACTGCAACTGTTTTTTATTAGTTTGAATGAACGATATTTGTGAAAGATATAATCCCCCAGTCATCCAGGGCTGATCCATAGCACAAGAAAAATCCACGAAAGTTTTCGAGTGAAGACGTTTGGCTGCTCATCCAAGCCGCTTCTTCAGTTCTGGTCAGATCACTGCAGGACACATCTGTCTCAAGTGAGGAACTAACAAAACTGAAGCTAACACACCTGTTTGTTTACAGTTTCTGTGTGAACTGAGCTTGAGTCATATTTAGCATAAGCGTTCAGGCCCCTAATGGGTGTTCTCACAGCTATTAGCATACTGGTTATTAATGTACTGCGTAGCACTATTAGTTATCCCTAGGGTTTCCCTTCAACGAAAACAATAGTGATAGCCAACGAAAGGACTTTTTGGTGAAGCTAACATTTCTTAGGTAACATTCAACCAAACTTTGAATAGCTTGATCATTTACATATCTGATTTTATGAAAACCTACCTCCGCAAAATCATATTACCCCTCTTTATTTCTAAATCACATCTGTTAACAATGACATAGAGTAAGAGACACACCCCACATGCCAATTAGCGTTTGCACTTTCTCTTCCATCCACAATAATACTCATGAGGGGAAGTAGATGTTTGGCGCTAACTCCGGGTACAGGGCTTTGGCTGTTGCATGAGGGTGAATAATAAATGGTGTGTCACTTCCTTTATCGCTAATACAAGCTAGCAGCTGCTTCTCGAGCTAAAATACCACCATGACTGAGGCCGGGCTGCAGGAGGAGACTTTGAAAAGACGCTGTAGTTTGGTTCTTTGTGGAAGGGTTGAAGCGATGGGCTGATACGGGCAGATAAGAGAACAGTTACAGGGTGGCGTTGGTTATCTCTTCCTGAACAGATAAATGGTGGCTAACACTAAGGCCATGTCCACACTAATGCAGATAAGGCAGGACTACAGTAACAGACAGGACAGCAGCGAGTTTGGACTTTTTTACAAGCTGCAGTCTCGCATTTGGAGGTAAAATAACGTTTGATAACCTAATTTGAATGCTTATTTTAACTTTAAGGCTGCACTGTGTAACTTTTTTTATCCATGGATATATTCCTGGCATCTGTCTTCAGTCATGGATGTTTTTATTTCTCAAAAATACATTGAAAAACATGCATTGTTAATGTGAGTGTAATGTGATGAGATCTCCATAGATCTGAACTATAACATGACCTTGTAGCATCTCTTGCTTGTCTCCATGGAAATAGATGCCTTCAGTGCCATATTATGGAACATTGAGGCAAATCAGTAACTTGATGACACAAGCGGGTTCTCCAATTTTCAACAAAACGGTGAAAGAGATTAACTGAAAAACTGTAGGCTAATGCTAGCTAGCTTGTGACTGTAGTGTTATTTGAGAGGGACTTGTTTAAAAGCACAAATCAGCTCATCTGTTGGAGTTCAGATAAGTCAGCTCTTTCTGGTTAGATAGTGTTATTTAAAAAAACCTCAGATTAAAGCCTAACTCAGTTTCAGACAGAGCAGTGCTTACAGTTAGCATCACACCCCGAGGGAATGTTGATGACATCAGCTGCAAACTATCAGTTATGCAAACAGACTGATTATGTTGTTATTGTGGGTGGTGGAGTCGGGGCCGTAACTAAAGTGCTCAAATGTACAGCTGCACTTAAATCCATTCATTGGTTCTGCAGCTCTTTCTGCAGGTGGCAATTTCCCCATTGTATTTGATATACTTTCACAGAGCGTAATGATGGACATAATTGAATCCAGGAAACTAGCACTTATGTTCTGCGCTTTGCACCTCAAACGCATTATTGTAATATTTAGGTGTAGCTGACGCTGGACTCGGCCACCCGTACCTCAAGTTAATCTTCCTCCAAACACACATTATCTCTATGAAAAGCCATTTTATTTAATAGCACACTGCACATTTATGTTGAGATTTATGTGTACCAACCATCAAAAGCACGCACACTACACTTTCCTCACTGCAGCGGCTCGGTCAGTGGCTCAGGTGAAGAAAAAACTGCTACTTTATATCTACCTCAGTGTAGTGTACTTAGGACTGGGGTCGTCAAAATGTGACACCCCCGCTTTCAACATAAACATCATTGGTAAAGTGGTCAGATCCAGTGATCCACAGGTTGGCGGTGTGATTCCAGCTCTCACAGATGAATGTTGTTGTTCTGTCCTTGGGCAAGACACATAACCCACCTCACCCCCAGTGTCTATGTACACTAAAACTAGTATTAAAATTAAATACTTGAAGTTGGTCCCTCCACTTTTAGAATGGCCTGAATCAATAGACCCTGAGCAAAACAGCACCCAGTAGCGTCACTACTTCCTGTCCAGTTTTATCTCTATGAGGTTTTTGCAGAGTCACAATAAAATGAATAAATATTTAAAGATCAGGCAGAGGACAGGAAGCTGCAGGTGAGTTAGGGGTCAGGGGTCAGAGGTTAGGGGGTCAGGGTCAGACAGTGAACAGGGAGCTGCAGGTGGATGTCACTGACATCTTAAACAAATAAAATGAATACTTCACCAGAGACACTTCTGTGTTTAGAGACATGTTTTTGTCTCAATTCTAATGCTAACAATAATTTGAGGCATAATAAATATTAACACAGCACCACAAACTGAAGTATTCTACATTTAAAAATAATTGGGTAGTCTTTATTTTAATGAATTTGAATTTTAATAGGTTGTTTATTTTATGTTTTCCTATTTGAATAAAAGTGACTGTTAGCTTTAAAACACAGTGAGCTAGCTAGCATTCTACTGTGCACAAAGCCGTAGCAGAACTAGTAAGACAACATGTTATTAGTAATAAAATGGCAGTTGTGTTGAAAAGAGCATTATACTGTAAACTGTGACATAGAAATTGGTGTTAAGCATCAATACTTTTCCTTAATAGAGTCTGAAATGTTTGTATCGTGACCATAGACCAGGGGTGCCCAAACTCTTCTCACCGAGGGCCATATCTTGAAAAATATTCAACACAGAGGACCACAGACCAGTGGTCAATACAGTGGATCATTCAGATGGCGCATTTAACGTAGTTGTGACTTCATACTTGGCTTGAAATATTAATATTAGGTCTGTATAACAATGCAGTGTCATGTTATTTAGGTTATATTAGTACGAATACTTAAATTTGCCGTAAAAAAGTACTGATTATGATCAATTGGACCACTTCAACTGAAGGCCTGAGGCCCAATAAAAATTGATCTGGGGCCGCATTTGGTCCCCGGGCCATAGTTTGGACACCCCTGCCATAGACGGTATAAAGACGTGGACTAAGTGAGTGTGATGTCACTCATGGCATTCAGTCAAATGAAGCTCATTGAAGAATTCCAACCAAGAGTATCATAGCAGCCTCAGAGCCAGTCAGGAGGTGATTGAAGGTAACACCTGTTCCCGCTGGTCGCTAGCGGGAGTGACATTGGGGAAAGAAGATTTGTCTGTTATTAATGTTCCTATCTTAATTTACGGACAAAATAGTGAGATTAAACAACGGGATCATGTAGAGCGGGTTAATACCAACATTTTAAGGCCAAAATGACGAGTCTGACAGCAGCAGTAACACAGAGAGGGGACATAGTTTTTCAGTGTAAAGTGAATTGGAGCCAGAAGTGCGCCCCTGATCACTTCCTGTTTGAAATGCAGCGGTTAACAGGGTAGCTATGTCCATTTATCTATACAGTCTATGGTTGTAACTCTACTTTACACAAACATACATATTAGTTAGTGTACTTCTACTTTTACCTGGTGTTAGTTCCTAACACTCATTTCCAGCACTCTGTCCAATCTGATGTGAAAAAATTGTTATCTAAATCAGTTTCCTTGTTCTTTATCTGTCTGTTCTCTCACATTCACTCGTTCAAAGCGGCTCTGTAACAGCTCGTCTCAGTCCTCTCAGCCTGTCAGGGAAAACTCAGGGTAGAGGTCCGTGTGTGTTCTGGGTCAGCGCAGCCGTAGCTTTTTGATCTGAGCTGAAACAGAACATTCTATTTGTCTTTTTTATGTTCAACAAAGAGCTCCCACACAATACCTTTCCTTCATACCTTTTTCTTTTGTACATTTTGAGACTGGACGACGCCTTTTGTTAGTTTTATTATCGATTGGTTTCTTGGTTTGCAGTTTATAATTAACAATTTTATGTATAGAGCACATCTGCAGTCTTTGCCCAATCTAATTATTTCTGGGTTCTGAAGCAGGTCTTGTGAAATACTCTGAACACAGGGCGAACACAGGGCGACACACTCTGAAATGTTAGTGTTATGATTATTGTAAAAATGTAAACGTTCAAGCATTAGTCACAAATATCGTGATTCCATTCTATTGTGAATATAGTCTGTATAAAGAAGTGGATTAAGTGAGTGTGACGTCACCCACAGTGTTCAGCTCGGGTCAAATGAAGCTCATCGAGGCTAGAGCAGTTATAGCGGCAAAATTGGAGTCAATTTCCATATTTGGAATTGTGACCACGAGTATCATAGCAACCAAACAGCCAATCCGGAGAGAGGCTGTTGAAAATAACGGCCCTTCCCGCCCCATTAAAATATACAGTCTATGGTTGTGTAATATTATGTTACATATTTCAAACAGGTTCCCTCCAGTTGTTATCCTTGAATTGTCCTGGTTAAGATTTTGCTTTAGTTTTGGGTAAAAACTTGTTTTGTCTTGATTCTAGTTCTGCTCATGATCCAAGCCAAAAAATCTGACTTTTGTTAAATCCAATTCCCTCCACAAAGGCAAAATGCTCCCTCTGCATGTTTAAAAAAAAAGTACATAATTCTGCTAAAATAGACTGGAGAACATTCATCAGCGTTGCCTTTTTAGTTATGGTTTGTTTGGGTGCTTCACCTTTGGCTTCTGCCCCACACCACAATGCCGCTCTGTGATTGGTCCAATCTCATTTAGTCTTGCTGTGAGTGGTAATTAATCGTTTAGTCCATGAATGAACAGAACAGAAAGTGTGTTCCCCGAGGCTGAGTGAGGCCTTTGATTTTTGGTGTGTGCGGTTTAGGTCAGACACAGGTTCAGCTCATACAGAGACTGAACAGAGATGAGAGCGTTTGTCGTCCCTCGCCTCCCCCGCACACTTTAGTTTCAGTGGATTATTAATGGAGAAAAGCCTTAATTTTTAGGGCTGCACCAATCCAGCTTTGTCAGTTTCAGTCCCAATTTCAATATTATAGTTTTAAGTCTCTGGCGTAATCTGAAATCAACCGATGCCAGAGCAGAGACTGAAACATTTACTTCATTAAAACAAAAATACAATAAGACAAATTTGATCCCAATGTGTACCTTTTATTATGAGACTTTTTTTTTTTTTTTTTTTCAAGAGAATTTTTCATTACTTTTCCGATGTTTAAATGCATTTATTTTAATTTTATTACATTTTTTTCTCTAGAGTTTTTATTATGAGAATTTCTGGGCCGCATGACGAGTAAATACTCTCATTACATCATGTATATGTCCAAACAGGATGTTGACTGAAGTGATATTTGGTAGCCGATATTTGATCGAGCTATTTTTTTCTGTACTGGCGCCAATTGACCTTCAAGACTCAAAGCGCTTTACATCAAGGAACTGCTCACCCGTTCACACACACACACACACACACACACATACACCAGTGTACACACACACTGGGGCGAGGGAGGGTAAGTGTCCTGCCTAGGGAACAGTAGCATTCATTTGTAGAATGCATATTTTTTGGAGTACAAGTCGCCCTTTTTTCATAATTTGTTTGGGGTGCGACTTGTACTCAGATGTGACTTATATGTGAAATTATTCAAATATATAATTTCACATCTTGGTTATTGTCACAGTGACCATGTGAGGGCGCTCTAGGCTTGTACCAGTATGACAGTCACGCAGAAGAGGAAGCGACGCTTCATCTACTACCAGAGTTGGTGAAGTTGTTCAGAAGCGACACTGAGGATGAAGAATTCAATGGATTTAGTGATTTGGAGTGAGATCCAGAGTAAACTTATTAGCTTGTTTTTTATGCTTTATTTATCTGATTAACTGATAATATCTTATGTTATGTAACAGACCAGGCACGTATTCAGTTCTGTCTGTGCTTCATGTAGCTGAATAAATATAAATGTTACATTAGCGTGCTGTACTGATATTCAGCCTGTTGTTCTCTATTTTATTATTATTATAATTTGCCTTTAAAGACAAAATGTCTGTTCCTGGTATCAGATTTTGTAAAGTAAATTTCCCCAAAAAATGTTTTGGCTGGTGTGACTTATACTCCGGAGCGATGCATAGTTTGGAAAATACAGTATGTCAAGAGTGGGATTTGAACTGCCAACTTTTAGATCAGTGGAGAAACTCTCTACTAACTGAGCTACTGTCGCCTCCATATTCATAAATAATAATCTTTTTTTTTTTTTTACCTTCACTTTGAGAAAAGTGGCTCGTGCTAAACGTTGAGACGGTGCAGTGGTGGGATAAAAGTCGTCCCTTCAGTCCTCGTTAGATCCCATTACACTGACGCTCGCTCTAAGCCAGTGTAAAGCTTAAAAAGTCACTCCTCGACAGCAGACTACGGAACTAAACCCAGTGAAAACCCTTTATGTACAACGCCAGAGACGCCTCACTGCTACCTCTGTATCATTCTGTACATATCCTGAGACAGTCTGGGGGCGCTATGGACCAGCTGTGCTCAGATCACATTTTAGACTCAGAGGAACTGATTTATTCTTGCCAAGCGTGCGGCTCTATCTGAAACACTCTGCCGGTTCATCCCTCTTCCCACACGGCTCCGTAGACTTCCCAAATGTCACGAAATTAGCTTGACTTTTCAACGCCGAGGCTCTCATTATGCAAAACAGTCACCTGCAGTTCTCCAGACTGACTAATTGCTGTGTCAGTTTCAACACAGAACGAGCTCGTATTGGGAACAAATCTTCTAAAATTGGTCTGAAATAATAACTTGTGTAATTATGAATGAAGGCTTGACCAAAAGCACTACGTTTAAAGATTCAAGTAGCTTCTCTAGTGGACGGCGGCCATTTTCATGTCATAGTTTTGCCTGGAATGTCCCACACTATGGCATTGGACATAACTATACATCCACTGAAACAAACAGGTGACACCAGGTTAAGTTACAGGTCAGATCTATGGAGACGTGACCCTGCTCACAATAAGAATGTGTGTTTTTGAAGGGATTTTTGAGCAGTAATAAACATCTAATTGAATAAGTTTAAAGAAAGTGTATTTTACTTCTATGGGGTATTAACTGTAACACATAACATATTTGGATCTCCATGTTTCCTTTTATTGTTTTGGAAATTCTATATTCACCCAAAAAAAAAAACGTATTAACATGTTTTATAAGTTTCGTATTTGCCGCTCTGAGTCCAAAGCCCCGCCCTCTTCACAGCGCTATCACATTTCAATCAGTGTTAATGAAACTACTGCACATCACATCAGGTTTGTGAAGCTGTAGTGTGTTGTTTTGTATCATGTTTTTGTATATTTATGGAGAAATGCTGTGTGGGAGCATGGGTGATGTAGGCTTGTGGGGCGGAGCCTTGGACAAATCTTACAGTGAATCATAAGGAGGGTTTGAATTGGGCCTGGGAGAGATCGCTAGATTACTCAAACATGCATGGATGACTCCTAAAACCTCTTAAGACAGGTTTTGATGAGGGAACAATGTTATAACATGGTTGAACGCTCCAAGAAGTGATTTTGTAATTACCCTCTCTTTAATGCTATACTGTGGAAAGGAACTTCTTTTGTGAGTGAATTATACTGGAGGTAGTTTGTGGGAGGTAAACCAGATTACTCAAAGGATTATAACGGGATTACTGATGTATGAATGAAAACAACGCAAACCTGATGTGAAAGCTTTGACTAAATCTGACATTTGCGAATTTGCTTTGGTCTTCACGAAAGGGGGCGCTCTGTATAATACTGCATTTGTGTTTGCTCTTCCTCTGTGGTTCTACTCCAGAATAAGCATAATTTAGCTTTTTTATACATTTACACCTGTTTCTTAAATACTTCTCAGTTGTCCAGGTTCAATTCTGCCACTGGACTAAAGTTTTCAAGTGAATACGTTTGGCTGCTAATCCAAGACGCTTCTTCAGTTCTGGTCAGATTACCGCTGGACACTGCCTGATATCTGTCTGAAAGGAGCAGCTAACAATTACACAATATTTACTTATCTGAATCATAGACTGTATATATAAATGGATAGAGCTAACCTGATAGCCGCCACGTTCCAAACAGAAAGTGAGCATGGGCGTGCTTCCGGCTCCATCGACTCTGGCTCCAATTCACTTTCTATGTAAAAACTGTGGCCCCTCTCTCTGTAACTGCTGCTGTCAGACTCGTCATTTTGGCCCACCAAGATGATTTGTACCCAGGGCCCAGAATTTGATGCTAGCCCCCTGGTGTGATATTGGTGGTATTCAGAAAACAGGTACTTTCCTAAAATCATGGGAATACTTGGCGGTATTAGCTCTTACAATGTGTGTGCGTGCGTGTGCGTGTGTGTGTGATTTTTCATCTCCAATTAGACATAAATGAATGCAGAACATGTATTTAATTATGTCATGTTTTTTCGCTATAATCTAATGGGTAATGCTATAATTTGACTGATGGAGACTGGGTGTGTTTGGGGTGTGTTTGAGGTGTGTTGTTGTGCTGGTGTGTTGGAGACTGGGTGTGTTTGAGGCTGGACGGCATAGGGACTGTTTTATCACTGAGCCTGAAAATCGTGTTTACATTTTAGTGAAGGTCTTTTCATGATACACTTTGGTCTGTGGCCCATTTACATTGTTGCGTTGTTTGCAGGATTAGGCCTGTAGTCGACGAAATAAATTCTTGTTAGACTAAAGACGTGCTGCTGATCGGCTGGTCGACTAAAAAGTGGGTGTGGTAAAAATATTATGTATATCTCTGTGTGTCTCACCCAAACTGCACTCACAAGACCACACCTGCAGGGGGAGTTCATGCAAAAACGACTATTTATGTAGAAAAAAGTGTGAGGGAACAATGGATTTGGATAAAACTTTTTCAGCTTTTGAATCATTTCGTTCTTTTAATCTGACTTTGTACAGATAAAAACAAAAATACCAAATCTTCAACTCAGTCTCTTCTCCTTTCTGCTGTTGTCCCATAGAAACACTGATAATATAAATAAATGGATTTATCAGTGAATTAGGCAGTGAACCAGCCCTCTTTCCCTCTGCCAGTCAGATCCTCTCAGTCTGTGAAAACCCACCTCTTCTCCCTGGCGTTTAGTTCTCACTCGGCAGGGCATCTGGGTGTTTATTGTTTTATTGTTTTATTGCCTATGTGTCGCATTTTATGTAAATCTGTTGTTTATGGGAAGCACTTTGGGAGCTTAAGTTGTATTTTAGATGTGCTGTAGAAATAAAACTGAATTGAATTGATTTGAGTCATACAAATTTTCGTAAACTAAGACTCCATCAACCGATTAATCGAATAAACGACTGAAGTTATGCCCCTACAGGATGTGGCATAGTTTTTCCTCCAGATGAGTTCCTAATGAGTTCTTCTCCCTGAGCTTGACTTGTGTCTTTGTGTTTGTGTCTTTGTTGTCTCTAAAGTTAAAATGACTACATCCGCTTTAACTTCATCATGTATGAAGAACATAAAGAACGAGAATGAGTTTATTTGGAAGTTAAAAAATGGAGAGAATTAAGAACACTTCTAGAAACATCAATATGAAGTTTCAAAATAAGATGATAATGGTTAGATTTTTATATAACCTTTTTCCACTTTCAAGACTCAAAGCGCTTTACATCAAGGAACCACGCACACATTCACACACACATTCATGCACCAGTGAGAGGAGGCTTAAGTGTCTTGCCCAAGGACCCAATGGCAACATTCATCTGTATGAGTGATGATGTTTTTATGTCGAGAGCGGGATTCAAACCAACGCCGCCAATGAAAAAGTCTTTATTTAGAACAGTCTCATTGTGAGCCTGACATTTACCTGACCCAGCAGCCGTGAAAATTTACACAAACAAAACTAATCATTTACACCAAAATACAGAAGAAAATTGCATCTCTATTTCACTGAAACCAAAAAAAAAAATGTCTCTTGCTCTTGAAGTAAACAGAAATAATTTGTTTGTCTGGGCTCTCAAATACGAGATAGTGGTTTTGTGCAGTGACCCCAGACCTCCCTCCCTCCTTCCCTTCTTCCCTCCCTCTTCTGTCTGTTTTTCCTCTCTTTTTCCTCTCCCATCAGCCACCTCCTGTCCCCTATTTGTCCAGACCAATTCTATTTCCTGCGCTGTCTTTTGCCTCGGCCTGCTCTGTGTCAACGTATCCAACTAATTCAATCTCTTTTACGCAGGGCTCCGATGTAACGACCCATGACATTCTATTAACGACCTCTTCCCCCTCGTTGGAGGTGGGTCCAGTTTGCTTTTGGGAACGAGCGAGTCCGAGGAGCGCTTAAAAACATGTACGATTTATCTGAATGCAGTTTATATCAACACATCAAAATGTCCAATGGCCAAATTTCCAACATCGTCTTTGGGTAATCAATAATCGTGATTATTCAGGTCATAATATAATGGTATGAACCAAGAAACAATACAAGTATGAGGGTGACAGTGGCTCATTTGGTAGAGCGTTTGAACACTGATCAGCACTGATACATCTCCAAAGCTCAAAATGCTCTGTTCCACCTTGTGATGTCATGAAGTGGTAGTTTTCAAGTTAACAGCTCCTTTTACCTTTAGTTCAGTAGAGATTGGCAATTCCACAGCTGAAATTTAAAATGATCCAAATGATTCTAGTGAAGATGTTTGGAGTTTAAAAACACATAGGAGCACTTCCTGTATCACCACGTGATGACATCACAAGGTGGAACAGAGTGTTTTCAGTTTAAGAGAAGAACTCCCAAATATGCAGGGTTTGTGTTAAACATGTGTGAATGAAACAAAACACAACTCCAGGTCTGTTTGTGATGAGGACACAACATTAGAAGAGAGATCATAGAGCAGTGCATTATGGGCCCTTTAATAAAGGCAACATTAAAGTTTTATATTGTGACATTTCTCTTTGAAAACGACATGTTCTGGATGTTCTCTTTGATCTAAGGTGACCTCTGCTGATGACATTAGAAACCTGTGGTCAGTGGAGCTGTGTTAGCCGTCCTCTGGGCCGGCCCGTCAGTCTTGTGGGCCACACTACACTGATATGACTGTGAGCTTTATTGGGCCGCTGCTGAGAGACGGGCCTCCGTCGTTTAAGAGGTGATGAGAGAAACGAGGCCATTATGAGAGCTGTTTATAGTGGATATGAAATATCCGGCTCCCAAATACTTTCTAATCTAATAATCTGTATCAGAAGGGCCCATCATTCTGTAGTTTGAGCCATTTGTTGAATTTGCGAGTCATGCTAGTCATTAGCTTGCTAGTCGTTAGCTTGACTATATTTTCATTCATTTACTTGCTAAAAAATGTTAAAAATGTTCTGTCAGTTGAAACCATTTAGATTGAGTTAGCAAAAAAAGTTTTGTTGTGGAAAACCTTAAAAATATAAAATCCACAGAGCAATACGAGAAAGATTTATGGAATAGGGGTGAGATTTAATAAATTGGGGTGGGATTTAAGAAGTTTTCTTCTTCTCACTCCTTTTCGAGCAAAAAATGTGATGTGCATTAAGTGTACTTGATATATGGGCTCAAAATAAATGAGTAAATGAAATGAAAATGAAAAAAGGCCATAACAGTTTCAAAATGTTTATTTTTAGAAAAACACTAATAAAATCCTGTATCGCTGTAATCCCAAACACATTAAATAACAATTTATTTAAATATCCAAACAGATGGCATATTACATATAGTTTGTCTGTGTTTGTGTTGCTATAGTAACTGTTTGTGCAGAAGAATCTGGGCAAGTGCAGATCCAATTTTGACACAAATTCGACATGTTCATCACTGAACTGACTAAAGGGGGTGTGGCACTGCCAAAACCTTGGAAATTAGTTTGGATCGTGTGCAAAAATGACTATGTTCCATAGACTGTAAATGTAAATGGATGTAGCTACACATAGGATTCATAATTTCGGTACAAATGAAAAATATGTGCTGCTCGCTAGTGTGATGTGCTCCCATGGGGCACCGCAGTTTTCTAACATGGAAGTCAGTGGACTTGTTTGTTTTATTAAGTGGTTTTAGGAGAATATTGTAATTTAAAATGTGTAAATTATAATTATCCACAGGAGTCAGAGATGAGAACTATAGAGACATAAGCACAATAGGATTGACTTAAGCATTTCTAACACAAGCTAATCCCAAACTGTATAAAGTATGTCACCATAATAGACCTGTGTGTACGAATAACATATCTGATGATGTAATAATGTCTGCACATCAAACGACCAATCCCTCGCCGTTGTGCTTTGGTTGACCTTCCCTGTGGCGGCATTAGAACTGTCTTTAATTAACATAACGGTGGAACAGGGCGGTGTGCTCCGGAGGCCCGTCTCTCTCATTAGGCTCTACATCATTACCAGGATGTTTCTGTGCTGCTGCCTTAGACTCATTCTTCCCCGTAAGACTAAATGTTATTATCATAACTGCAGAGCATATTCTGTTACCTAAAGAACTGTAAACAACCAAACAGCAGGGAGTATTAAATATTTAGTTTTAACATCTTTGTAAACATGTTCTTATATCAGTACAGTTAAATGTCCCCTATATGAAGAAGTGGACTCAGTGTGACGTCACCCACAGCGTTCAGCTCCAGTCAAATGAAACTCATCGAGGCTAGAGCAGTTATAGGGGCCGACCATGAGTATTATAGCAACCAAAGAGCCAATTCGGAGTGAGAATGTTGAAGGGAACGCCTCGCTTCTCCTCACACCACTGGTTTAGCAGGGAGCGGGCACTTAGCAACACTGTTAATCAAACCTGTTGCTAACGCTAGTGGAAGCGACCTTGGGGAAAGAAAGCACCTGAAATGTCTCTTATTAATGTTCATATCTTGACTTACAGACACAATAGTGAAATAAAAAACCCAGAATCACATAGAGCGGGTTAATACGAACATTTAAGACCAAAATGACGAGCAGTTATGGAGAGAGGAGCTACAGTTTCACAAAACAAAGTGAATTGGAGCCAAAGTTTATGAAGCAGGAAGAGCGGCCATGATCACTTCCTATTTGGAACGTGGCAGCTAGCAGGTTAGCTATGTCCGTTTATATATAAAGACTATGGGCATGACAGAGGCATCGGGGCAGGGGCACATGGGGGGCCAGACTGAATGAAAAATACTGAGATATGATTTTGGATTTTCCAGACGGCTCTGTGGTCTCTACATGTTTCACTTTTCTCATCATTTCCATTTCACTCGTTGTTCTAAACCACCTGCCCGTCTCTGTTTTGATAATGATCTCATTAAGAGAAGACTGGTGCTGCCTGGTCACTGTGTACAGTCTCCAGCGGAGTCGCCTCCTCTCTGCAATTACTCCAACAATCGTCTGTTTCAAAACCAGCTAATTAGGCCTTAAGGACAACGAGCTGACCTGAAAATATGTGTGTAAAGCCTCAGTGCTTTTTCACCTCCCTGGATGCACTGGCAAAATGGTCATCAGGTGGTGCTGCCCATTAAAAAAACAAAACATCTAATTATGATTTTTCAGATGAGAGTTGTAATTTAGTTGCTTGGCAAATCCAGACTTGATAAACATCAGTATTTTTTCTACAGATTGATGTCAGTCTGGTCCACGTCCTGCGCTGGGTCTCAAACCCGGTCAAACGGAACCATCCAATCAGATCAGTGACACATGTGAAACAAAGGAGGTCAATGGTCACCTGTGATTTACAAATAAAATCACATTTCTCTCACCTCAGATTAACAGAGTTTAGGCTTCACTCTTTGATTCTGCAGAAATCCGCCATGTTTTTCAGCCCCGTGATATATATTTTTTCTCCTTTATTTTTTCCGATACACACGGACCATACCTGTTTCTGATTGGCTAATCCACCTGTCAATCATGCCCATTTGAAAACATGAAAATTCACTGATGACCACACTCACGTCTTTGTAAAGTATCGAAGAGCTCTCACTTTTGTTAAAATTGGAAAACATAAAATAAAAAAATACTAAAATTCAAATTGATTAAAATAAAGGCTATATTTATAATAGAATAAGAACGGAAGAATATACAGTTTGTAGCACTATTTTAATATTTATTATGTCTCATCAGCGTTAGCACCAAGACACAAACATGTATCTTTGTAAACACTGAAGTGTGTCTCTGGTGAAGTATTCATTTTATTTGTGTAACATGTTGTCAGTGATGTCCACCAGCAGCTCCCTTTCCACTGTCTGACCCCTAATCCTCCTGCAGCTCCCTTTCCACTGTCTGACCCTAACCCCCTAACCTCTGACCCCTAACCCACCTGCAGCTCCCTGTCCACTGTCTCATCTTTAAATATTTATTCATTTCAGTGTGACTCTGTAAAAACCTGAGATAAAACTAGACAGGAAGTAGCAACATTAACAGTGAGCTAGAGGGCGCTGTTGTGTTGAGCCGACTGCAGCCTTTGTCATTTGCTAGTTGTGTTCATTCAAATTGCGATTCTGTTTTCAATGGAGCTTGCAGCTATATTGGGGAGGTATTGATCACGCTCCGTCAGATACATCCCAGTGTTGTGCAGTTTGTCTCTGTTCGACGTGTCAACAGGCGTCCTCCGGGTCAGTACAGGCTCTTTATTAAAGTCTCATGTACAGGGACAGAAATAGAACCCTTCGTGTTTAGGGCCGGAGGTGGATCAACCCTGTCGTTTTGATTGATTACTGTGTCAGCCTGTGAAATGCTTCCCTTGCAAAATGTCAGCTCTGTCGGAACCAAACGCTGCCTGGAATTCACTCCCAAATCTATCTGCAGGAAGAAGACTATGTACTTGGAGACTTACTCAAAATACAGATTTGAATGTGCTCTGGAAACAGCTAAACAGCATGTATTATTAAATATTTCGCTTTATGAGTTTTATAAACATGTTCTGAAAAGTACATTTTTGTACAGCAGCTCACGATTTTACATAAATGTTGGATCGCAGTGTGACTCTGAAGTGCTGTATGTTTGCAAGTTTTCTCGCCGACTAAACCCACAATGTCGATGAAACATTCTGCACCGACAAAGGCACCAACGAAGGTTTGAGCTTTGAAAGTGTTTATACACTTTTCTCAGACAGGCATTAACATTTTCTCACATTTCTCTCTTGTTTAAAGTGTGTGGTGAGGGGTTTTACAGCTGCAAAACATATAATAATTGTAAAAAATAAAGCTGACTACTTTGCGGATTTCGCCTATTGTGGGTTATTTTTAGAATGTAAACCCCGCGATAAACGAGGGACCACTGTACCACAACTTTATATTGACTTTACACTTTACCTCTTCAAGAACTGCCTTTAAAACTTTCTCTTTGCTACGACTGGGCCTGCATTCTTATATTGTACCGAGTTTGGTACTGACCTTCTACTGGGGTCAAGCAGTTAATCAAATCTCGTAAACAGCCAGAGTAACAGTATCTGGTGCTTACTCAGCACAAACACTCAATACGTTTTAATGAATACCTGAATGAAACGTTAATAAAATGAGTCATGGTCTCTCTTCTTCAGATGCGTTTGCGTTTGCCATTTGGAAATATCATTAGCTGCAGAATCGAGCTGGAATCTGATTAGGGACTTCAAATGGCTTCTGTGTGGTCAGGAGGCTGCTGTTGTCAAATGCGTTCTGGGTTTTTTAAATCTTTTGATGCTGTGTGGGCAGTGCTGTAAGTTCCCATTCTGTTTCTTGACATCAAAGTAATCATTTTGAAAGCAGAGAACGGCCCGGCTCTGGAATCCCATGAGGTTTTTTTTTTATTTATATAATTTTACAAAGCGCAGAGCGAGGTATAGACATAAATGCTAACTGACAATGGAAGTTCCGTGGCAGACAGATCTTTTGTCAGATTTGCTGTTAATAAAACAAAGCTGTTAATTTGTGTGATATAAAAAGTTTGGAATAACTTGATCATTTGAAACACGTAATTAACTGACACTTTTGCTAAACTGGGACGAGATCATAGACTGTATAAAGAAGTACAAGTACGTTCAGCTCCAAATGAAGCTCATCGAGGCTACAGCAGTTATAGCAGCCAATTTGGAGCAGAGTTTCATATTTGGAATTCCGACCGTAAGTATCATAGCAACCAAAGAGCCAATCTGGAGCAAGGCTGTTGAAGGTGACGCGCCTTCCCACTCACAGCACTGTTTTAGAAGGATGCAGGTACTTAGCAACATTCAATCAAACCTGGTGCTAACTCTAGCAGGAGTGACCTCGGGGAAAGAAGGAGCTTTATTTGTCTGTTATTAATGTTCATATCTTGATTTACAGACACAACAGTGAAATAAAAACCCCAGGGTCATTTAGAGCAGGTTAATACGAACTTTTAAGACCAAAATGACGAATCTGACAGCAGCAGTTACAGAGAGAGGGGATAGAGTTTTTCAATGTAAAGTGAATTGGAGCCAGAATTGGAGTCTGAAGTTGTATTTGGACTAATTCATGTTTGAGTAATCGTTAATCTCTTATTCTCAAGGAGCCATTTTGCCGATCTACCCCCGTTGATCCTCCAATGGTACACACCCACTGCATGTACACATTCCTTCTCCAGTATCACTGATTTTCTTAATCAGTGATACTCGTAGGATTCGACAGCGTCACAGTCATTTTGGTACAAATGAAAAAAACTGTGCTGCTCTAGTGTGATGTGCAGCTATCCATAGGGGGCGCCAACAGCACGCTTTGTTGTGATGAGGTTTAGGGCGAAGTCAGCTCCTATTGGGTACTGCAATTTTCACACATGGAAATCAGCGGACTTGTTTCTTTTATTAAGTCGTTTTAGACAAATTTTGTGATTTAAAATGTGTAAATTATAATATAATGATTCATGGGTGCTGTAGATTATAACTATAGAGACACACAGAATCCGTTCTTTCCTTTGTGTGATAATTTCAGATATAATAAACCGCCTCTCTAAATGAATACAGACAGCATTCATTTGCACCTTCTCATATGTTTGAACTCTAACACTGATTACGCTGCAGCCTCGGGCCCTCAGAGCTGCCTTTGTCTTTAATACTGCATTTTTCCTCTACTGACACAAATGTGCATGGAACTAGCGTGAATAATGTGGGCCTATTTGCTAAACAGCCTTGGAGCTTGCGTTTGGCTGAAGGGGCTTTGAGGCTCATTTAATATGGATTCAAATAGTGAGGTTCATTCAAGGCTGGGTGGGCTCGTGTTTATTTTCACTATTGGATATTTTATTAGTCTGCTCATTGTAATGTTTTAATGTTTTGATTACCTCTGATATAAGCAAGGCGAGTTTATTTGTACAGAACAATTGGTATACAGAGTAATTCAAATCACAATACAACAAAATAAATCATAAATAATCAGCCTAAAAGTAAAAGAGAAGAGGCAGAATAAAACCCTTTCAGTCATATGCACAGCTAAACAGAACTGTTTGAGCCTGGATTTAAACATTGTCAAAGTAGAGGCCTGTCTCACATCTTCAGGAAGATTGTTCCAGGTTTTAACTGCACAAAACTCAAACGATGATTCAACATGTTTAGTCCTTGTTTAGTCCTGGCCTCCTGCTGGTCCCAGAGTCAGGACTAAGCCAGGTCTAAACCAACATTAAACCAGGACTAAACCAACATTAAACCAGGACTGAACCTGGACTAAACCAGGACTCCATCAGGAGGCGGGTCCCTGAAGCGTTTTGGATGTACTGCATTTAGGTATAAATACATTAATCTGTGAAAACTAGCTCCAGTTTTGCATCATCTTCAACTGGAACAAATGATAGAAAAGATTTTGAATGTTCACTCTGTTCAGTGTTAGATTTACATTAGCTTTTCAGTCTGGCAGAAAAGTATATTGTTTTTCTTTGATTCAAAATATGTTGACTCGTTCTATACAGTGGTGCACATCCTGCTGCTTCTGCTTAGTTCAAATTAATTAGATTTTACCATCTGCTGTCAGGGCATTAATTATAATCATGCATAATGTATTTAAAAGTTTGGTTACAACAGCAGAAACAGCAAACCCTCTACAACCCAAGTCTTGCATCCTTATCACAGGCCTGTCACCATAACAAGCTCGATATGGCGGTACAGAGGAATACAGTACTGCGATAAACAATAGTATTGAAAATACTTTGTACCACTATCAAAATGCTGGATAATCCCAGTAACCAACTATTAAATAGACAGTATCATTAAAAAGCCTGAGCTGCAAGCATAGACTCTATATATAAAAATAGCTAACCTGTTAGCCCCCGCGTTCCAAATAGGAGATGATCATATGCACACTTTAGGCTCCATCGACTCTGACTCCAATTCACTTTACATTGAAAAGCTACGTCCCCTCTCTCTGTAACTGCTGCTGTCAGACTCGTCATTTTGGTCTTAAATGTTCGTATTAACCCGCTCTACATGATCCTGGGGTTTTTTATTTCACTATTGTGTCTGTAAATCAAGATATGAACATTATTAACAGACAAATCAGGGCCTTCTTTCGCCGAGGTTGCTGATGGTGTTGCTAGGCACCACCCTCTGCTAAAACAGCAGTGTGAGTGGGAAGGGGCGTTACCTTCAACAGCCTCCCTCTGGATTGGCTCTTTGGTTGCTATGATATTTGTCCGAATTCCAAATATGGAACTCTGCTCCAAATTTGCCCCTATAACTGCTCTAGCCTCGATGAGCTTCATTTGACCAGAGCTGAACGCTGTGGGTGACATCACACTCACTTAGTCCACTTCTTTATACATTCTATAGTGGCAACAAATAAATAGCAGAATGAACTGATAATTAGCCATAGCAGTTCTACT
Source organism: Periophthalmus magnuspinnatus (assembly GCF_009829125.3). NCBI lineage: Eukaryota > Metazoa > Chordata > Actinopteri > Gobiiformes > Gobiidae > Periophthalmus > Periophthalmus magnuspinnatus. Next base: position 19,610,448 of record NC_047129.1, on the reverse strand, counting down.
CTCTACAGCTCAAATCTTTCCTCATTACATAAAAAGAGCAAAAATCTCCCCACTTTTGCAAAGAAAAAAGGCCCTTTGCAAAATATTGAGCCAAAATATATTGTCCCAGCGGTCATATTTTGAGCAGTAAGTCGATACAATCATCACATGTTTGTTTAAAGTGACTGTTATTTCAGGCATTATCTCTGCAGATCTCCCCGAAAGTTCTGTGAGAGTCAATATTTTAACTCTTTTCCTCTCTTTCTTTTTCAGGCTGCCTGCTCCAACTGCGCTAAACACAAATCAATGACTGAACACTCTCCCTCCCATTATGGACAAGAAAAGTGGTAGGTATCTCTGCTGCCTGAAAATCCATCTGTGCAGCGTTTCTTAGTTTATCTTATAATCAAGCTCAAAAGTGACACCTGCTCCGGTTTGGAAAATTTCAAATATTAAGAGTTCAAAGACCATTATCCATAACATGGCTGTTTCAAGTCCAAAAAGCACATTTAAAATGCAAGATTCAGTGAAATGTATAACTTGGTTTATAAAGTTTCAGAAACAACAGAGTAAAAGAAAAATTCAAATTTGTAACTAGACAAAAAGTTTTAGAGTGAAGACGTTTGGCTGCTCATCCAAGCTGCTTGTTCAGTTCTGGTCAGGTTACTGCTAATGGCACTGAAGCTAACACACCTGTTTTTTTACAGTTTCTGTTGGCTAGGTCTAATGAGCTAATGTGTATGTTACAACTCAGCTCACAGGGTCAGGGAAGTAACAAATTAAAAAAAAAAAAAAAACAGGATGGAAAAAAGGTAAAGAAAGAAGTAATTTAGAAGGTAAACTAAACAAAAGGAATCTAAAATACTTAAACAGAAGGTATTTGCAAGGTTTTAAACAAAAGAGTAACAAATGTCAAGTTAACTAAGACACAAATTTTACAATAACATAACAAAATCTTGACCAACTAACGCAGTCAGTACTGACAGTTCAGTGTCTCCAAACAAAGTCACTTTCACATTAGTGATGTAACAAAAGAGACACAATACACATACAAAATGGCACACGTAGGCCATCAGCCCCGAACAGGTATAATAAATCTTCTTAAATGAGGAGAGGCAGCTGCAGGTGGGCCCCAGGACTGGCCAGGCTGGGAAAACTGTCCTCCAATCATCAGCAAGGGCTCACGCAGCCAGGATTTCATGGGGGAAAAGGGACAGATTCAGGGACACACACGAAACATAACAAATACAAACAATGAAACGAACTTAAGGCCTAGGGCTGTAAGATTGCCTGAGTCATGTTTTACCTCACGCAAAAAAAACCCCGAAGCATTACACAGATATTACAAACAGATTTGAAATAAAATTATACATTTTCTGATGGTTAGTTGGCTCGGAGTTGATTATCCTTGAGCTTTCAAACTTTTTTTTTTTTTTTCAGAAAGTTTATGGGAAAAATTTATGAGAAATTTAGTTCCAGCACCGTTGGGCAGGTGTCAGGTGTTGACCTCCACTGTTGATATGGAAATTTGGTGTCTCCATTATCATGGGCAGAATAATTGCGATTAACAATTATGTCATGATAATTATTAAAAATGGATATGAAATTTAATACTATGAAGAGATTCCAGATTTATCAGCTGTTATTGAATTGTACTGAAAGTGAAAACAACAGAGATCTGAAAGAAATCATAAGGGAGAAGTAGGTTTGTTGTGCACATTCTGGAGATATAAACGCCATTATTTTTGTTGGCGATTCTCACAATTATATAAATATTGTTGACCCGCAATGATTTTTTGCCCCATTCCTAGTTGTGGGGTAAATAATGAGCACTTGACGGGCGCCTCTTTAACAGTTGCGTGCAGAACAGGCTTTCTTTCCTCCAGGTGATCAGCGCCCACCGTCTCTCAGCGTGTGCAGCATTTTGCATTCAGATGAGTTTATTTTGGCTCAATCACTGCATGATAATGGCTTCCTGGTAAGTGATATGGTTTTACATAATGAAGCTCCATGTGTGATCCTGGAGCAGTCGTCTGTACAAGTGGAGCATTGGCCTGTCATGATATTTATTTTATTTATTTATCTTTATTTATACAGGGAAACCCAATGAGAGCGCTTGGACTTTGTATTGTATTTTGAACAGGGCCAATGAAAAACTGCCCATGAAAAAGACCAAACAGCAAAGCAAACAAAACAAACAAGTAAACAAGTCCATAAAAAACATTAAAAACAGGAGCAGGTGTGTCCATAAAGTTCATTATCAGATTATTAAATAGCGATTATGTCAGTAACGTAACCAGTTTTGCTTTTCCTTGGAGTGTATTCCATTTTTGTGAAGCAAAACAGCCAAACGCCCTTTTTCCTGTCTCAGTTCTGGTGTGGCTCGTCCTGAACCTTATGCAGTCATGTGACCTGGTGTTAAATGTTCCAGCGTCAGTGATTAACATGCAGCTGAGAGATTCTGGGAGTTTTTGAAGTCGTCCCTTATAGATACATTTCAAACAGTATTGTTCTCTTCTAACAGACAGTGATAGCCAACCCACTTTTTCGTAGAGAATACAGTGATGGGTTTCAAATCCATCACCTGTAATAAAACGAAAGGCTGAGTGAAATAGTGGATCCAACTATATCGAGTTGTCGTTCAGTATATGAAACCTGGGATGATATTTTTTGGGGTCAGTATTTATTGTGTGTATCTTTTTTTTGCACTACTGGGACATTTTGGGATATTTTTTGTCTATATGATCAGATTCAAGCTGTAAAAGTTTTAATAAATAACCTGTCTGACTCATTACAGACACAAACTAACAACTAAAGTGTTTCATTCTGCTGTTTATTTATTGCAGCTCATGATTTTTAAATTCAATTAAATATATTTTTGTGAAACCCAAAATCACTGCAGCAGTCACCTCTTAAGGCTGAACATGAGAATTGATTTAACTAACAGAAAGTTAGAAAACTGACAATGAAACAGAAACAGACAAGCAAATGGCCCAGAGCGCCACCTGTCCTCCTGCTGCAGGAACCATTGTTAGACCCTCCTTCTCAGCAAAGAAAAACTCAAAAACTTAAAAAAAAAAAAAATAGAAAAAGAAAAACCTCGAGGAGAACTACAGTGAAGGGGCGATCCACTCCCATGGACAGCAGATGTGTTTAAAAATATTGTAAATTTAGATATTTTTTTTTTATAATCCTGCTTTAATTAGTTTCAATATTATCGTTTATCGTCAGTGGACCTGACCACTCAACCAATGATGTTTATATCCACTTTCGGATCAGTGGACACACGCTCTACCAATGGAGGTATTGTCGCCCCCCACTGGTCACTATCTGTCTATTGGTTATGTGGATTTTGTCATTGAGCACATATACAACTGTATCGTTGTTATTTCCATGACTGCTCTGGTTATTTATAATACTACAAGTGGTATAAGGACGTATATTGATTTTTGTATTGATCGGTCCTTTTCCCCACAGCCAACGGTGTCCAGGCCAAGAGCAGTGAGGCAAGCGTTCAGAGGAAGCAGCTGCCCTACTCCGTGGAGACTCCTTACGGCTTCCACCTGGACCTGGACTTTCTCAAATATGTTGACGATATTGAAAAAGGCAACACTATAAAACGAGTCCACATCCAACGACGGATAAAAGGACCATCCAAGTTCAGCACATTACCCCGAAACTTTAGCCTGCCCGGACATGGTGTCAGACCTGCCCCGAAGGAAACCACGGCATGGTCTGGGACGTCCACTCTGGGACCCAAACCCAAATCGCGGGTAACGGAAGTCCAGCAGATATTTGATTTTAGAAGTGAATTGGGGTCTACCAGTCAGAGTAGCAGGGGCTTAACAAATCAGGGTTATGTCTCACCAAAACCAAGAGACGAAACGAGTGTCGGCTCCCGTCTCGATGAAAAATCAACAGCGGAGTTACAAAACCGACCCAACTTACTCCGAGCGTCCAGCATGCCCATCACTTTACAGCAAAGGAAAGGTTCTGATTCCAGCAGTCCAGTTTTGGTAACTCCAGAAAATGGCTCCTCAGAAAACATGTTTCGTGCGTCACCGGATGTCACAGAACGACGCATTCCTCAAGATCGCACAGGGCTTCACCAACAGATCACCGTAGCTCTGAAACGTGTCAGAGAGTTAGAAGAACAGGTTAAAACTATCCCTGAATTAAAAGCGCAGATATCTTCACTGAGAGAGGAGAGGGAAAAACTACTTCTACAGCTCCAAGCTCAGATGAAAGCCAGAGTTGCTTCAGAAAGTAAAGATACAGGGACACACAGTCAACAGCAAGGGCAGCGACCTTCACAAGAGCTTAAATTAGCTTTGACACCACAACCCCCAGGGACGAAACCTGGGACAGACAAGGAGCAGGGTGAAGCAAAGATTGGCAAAGACATAGCAAAGGAGGAAATGCGCCAATTGTCAGAGGAAGACATCAAAGCTGAACCATCCAACAAACAACAAGACACATTAGAGACTTCGATAGAGCATTCAGCACAAAAGCAAATACAGATTATGGAAGAAACAAAGATAAGCAGCTGTCAACACATCAGCCCCGAGGAAGCGAAAATGGACGATGTAGATAGTGTTGAGGTCCTGCAAGAAAAGTTAAGAATACTTGAAACCAAACTTGCGAAGGCTACAGAGGATTTAGAAAGAACCAGTTCACTATTGAAAAGGCAGATAGAAGAAAACAAGGCAAAAGAGGAGAAAATCTTGCAGTTGAGTGAAGGGATGAGGGTGGAAGTGTGTAGTCCAGAAATGATGGACCGTCCAAGGAGGCAAAGCATTGACACAGGGACAATTACAGAAAAAGTGGACATGTCCCATCAGGAGACCGAGACCGAACCACATAGTACAGTGGACCAGGGGACAGATACGGATAAGATCTGCGTGGAAGTGCGCTTGCCCCATCCAGCACCAGAAAGCATAGATCAGGGATTAGACATAGGTAAAGTCCATGCTCAAGTGACAGAAATTGTGGTAGAAGCTGTAGTCTTGACTCCACCAAGACCTAGGACAAATAGCATGGAAAGAAGTACCGAGACTGAAAGAGTGATAACTTTAGATCAGACTACGGAGACGCCAGTGGCAGAGAGGGTTAATCAGGTGACTGAAACTGAAACTGGGAACAATCATCCAATAAGACCAAGAACCAGCAGTGTGGACCGGGGCACAGTTACCGAAAGGGTAGGTACAGTGGACAGGGTGACAGAAACGGAGGCAGCGCAAAGGACAGACCAGCAAACTGAAACTGAGATGGTGAGGAGACTGGATAATAACCCAGCGAGGCAAGTAGAAACGCATTTGGAACAGCGTGTAGAGATTCAAGAGAGGGAGAGTGTAAGTAGTGAAACAGTGGTAGAGGTAGAAACTGTTGTCAGTCAGATAGAGGAGGTGATGAACGAAACTCATGCTATAAAAGAAGCTAGCAAGATTGTCGAAAGTGTAGTGACAGAGAGTTTAGCTGAGGTTGCAGAAACAAAAATAGAACAGCAAATTTTGGATACGACAAAGAAAGTTGAGGAGTCTCTAGATGAGGATACGAGTAATGTTGCGGCTAAAGATGTGGAACCAAAAGTTGAAGATAAGATGGAAAGTAAAAAGGAAGAAAGCAAAGAAACTACTGCCCCAAAAGTTGATGTAACAGAGGTCACTGAGACTAAAGTGGTTGTAGATGATAAAACAGTGAAAAAACAGGAGGTGGAAGTTGTACGACCCAAAGTCAAAGAACCCGTATCCACTGAAAAGGTGACTGATGCTCCAAAAACAACAGCTCCCGTGAGACCCCAAAGAGGTAGACGGCCTTCAAACGAGCAGCCCCAACCTGCACCCTCACAACCTCAGCCCGCACCTGTCCGACCTCGTAGGGTATCCATGGAAACGCAAGCAGCCCAGCCAACCCCAGAGCAAAAAACTACACCGTCCCAAGAGCAGATATCCACCACTACCACCACTACTTCCCAACCTACTGTTCCAACTTTCACACAAGTCCAAGAGCCCCCAAAGCTCACGCCTGTGCCTCAAGTTAAAGAGAAAGTGGCAAGTCAGGAACCAACTCCGTCCAAACCTCAAACAAAAAGTGAAGGTTCAACGCGTCCGAAGTCTATCCAATCGCAAACCTCAACAACCCGAAGGAACTCTAAAGAAGTCAAGGCTCCACAGAAGTCTAGTGTCACTGCTTCAAGGCCAACGCGGCAGGGATCACAAGACATCACAGCTCAGGGTTCACGAAGGAGTTCAGGTGGAGATGGTCAAACGCAGAAAGAAGGGAGTGAAACCCAACCAGTTCGTAGAGGGTCTGGTGAGACAGCTCAACGCCGTGGTTCAGGAGAGGGTCAAAGTTCACGCCGGGATAGCGGAGAAACGCAACGCAAAATGTCAAGCGATTCCCCGACATCACCAGCCGCTTTGGGACAGGTGGTAACACGCCTCACGGGATTGTTGGGCGAACAGTGGGCGCAGCTAGGAAGTTCGGGAACACAGCAACAGACAGGGAGTCAGCAAGAGATTCCAAGCGCGCCAAAGCAGACAGCAGGGAAGAAAGTGGAGCCAGGAAAAGGAACGGGAGCCAAGCCAGTGGGAAAGCCAACTCCCGGCGCCGCAGTAGGTAAACCAGCAGGAAAACAAGGGCCATCCAAGATGAGCTCCATCCAAAGTCAGTTGGTTAGCTCCCTCAGCGTTCTGTCAGCCTTCTACTCCCCGGGCCAAAAAGCAGCAGCTGCCACCAAACAGCAAGAGCAAGGTAAGTAATTTGACCCTTTCCACTGCATTAAGTAATATGTCTCACTCACTGTCTGCATAACAGGGTTTCAGACACACACACACAACATTCTATAGAGCAATAGTATTTAAAGTCCTACAATGCACATACCTGGAATTGTGTTTTGTTTCATTCACACATGTTATTATTAGTCTGTCTCCAAAGCTCACAATGCTCTCTTCCACCTTGTGATGTCATGAAGCTGTAGTTTTCAAGTTAACAGCTCCTTTTACATTTAGTTCAGTCGAGTCTGACAATTCCAGGGCAGAAATTAACCACATGATTCTAGTTGAAGATAAGATGGAAGGTGATTAGAGTAGAGAGCATTATGCTCATTGTAAACAGGCAAGAAGTTGGTGGAGATAGGGGGTAGGTGAACATGGAAATTTTCAGAGCACTCAAATCTCAAATGCAGAACAATGCAGGATTATTCACACATGTATGAATCAATCGAAATACAACTTAGAGTAAACTAATGATGAGGAAACACTTTTAAACACCAAAACTGGGGGCAGTGTTTGAATCCATAGATTGTATAAAGAAGTAGAGTGAGTGTGAGTCTCACAGCAGCAGTTAGAGGGAGAGCGGACACAGTTTTTCAATAGAAAGTGAATTGGAGTCGTTGGAGCCGGAAGTGCCCCTTTGAGCACTTCCTATTTGGAGTGTGGAGGCTAGCAGGTTAGCTATGTCCATTTATATATACAGTCTCTGCTTGAAACACAGCTCACAATTTTGGAAATCCTTTTTGTGCTTTTTACTTTTTTTCAAACATACACCACAACAAACTCAACTTGTGTTAACTTAACCAGTATTAATGTCTCTTAAGAATTTCAAGATGAGCGATAAGTAGAGCATAGCGATCATTGCCCATTATATTGTACAAAACTCAAAGTAAAATGCCGTCTTTGCCTCCCCTCCAGCACAGAACTGCTTTTAGATGCTTCATTACCTGCTGCTCAGTGCCAGACAGCCTATAAGTGTTATGAAGCGTATAATTTAGTGTCCCTTCTACCTACGTCTTTTCCCTCACTTTATTTATTGACAGAACGCACAGTAAGGAAGCACTTCTAATGATCAACCTCCGACAAACGACTGCCTCGGCCCTGCACACTCGGCTCTGTTGCTTCATAAACATAAAACAGAGTGCACTGGCATGTGACTATGTAAGCATCACACGGTTAATGCAGTGTCTTATGGATCCCTGATGTCAGTCCATTCTTCTTCTGGGTTGAGGGCTCCAGCTATGTTATCGCTCACATGTGTTCACAGTTCATTTGAAGTTCAGTGTGGGAGTGATATCTAGATGGAGACTGCTTTTAAGTGTAAGATAAACTTTGTAATGTCTCTAGAGAGGAACATACATATTTAGAACAGCTTTGGGGATATATGTTGTCAGTTGAAATTTAAATGTTTTATCATACATGACATATGACAAATGAAGCTCATTGAGGCTAGCAGTTATAGGGGCCAATTTGGTGGAGTTTCATATTTGAAATTCTGACCACGAGTATCATAGCAACGAAGAAGCCAATCTGGAGCAAGGCTGTTGAAGGTAATGCCTCTTCTTGCCGCAACACTGGTTTAGCTGGGAGCGGGCGCTTAGCAACGCTGTCAATCAAACCTGTTGCTAACGCTAGCAGGAGTGACCTCGGGGGAAAAAGGCGCCTGATTTGTCTGGTATTAATGTTCATATCTTGATTTACAGACACAATAGTGAAATAGAAACCCCAGGATCATGTAGAGCGGGTTAATATGAACATTTAAGACCAAAATGACAGCAGCAGTTACAGAGAAAGGGGGCACAATTTGTGAATTAGAGTCAGAGTGGATGGAGCCGGAAGTGCACCCATGATCTCTTCCTATTTGGAACACAGTGGGTAGCAGTTTAGCTCTGTGCATTCATATGAACAGTCTATGGTGCAGCGGCATGCTAGCTAGCTCACTGTGTCTCAAAACATATACATTTTATTGAAAGCGTAAAATATAAAATAAACATGTTAAAATTCGAATTCATTAAAAATAACTACCTGATTGTTTTTATATGTAGAATACTTTGTTGTAATATTTATTATGCCTCAAAATTAGGATTAGCGTCAGCAATGAGACACAAACATGTATCCTTCTAAACACAGAAGTGTCTCTAGTGAAGTATTCATTTTATTTGTGTAGTGTTTAACATGTGATAGTGACATCCACCTGCAGCTCTCTGTCCACTGTCTGATCTTTAAATATTCATTTTAGAGAGCTAGAAATAGATAGATAGGGATAAAAATGGACAGGAAGCAGTGACGCTAACAGTGAGATTGCCAGGTGCTATGGAGCTGATCCAGTTCCAGAAATACATTTCTCTATAGACTTTTCAAAAAATTTAAATATAAAGAGTTTAAAAGGCAGGAGGCTAACCAGCTACATGCTAACCAGGTACCAGGTCTAAAATAACAAATTTAATGAATGTGTATGTGTAATGTTGAAATGGAGATTTTGAGTTTCATATTTAAATGTACCCAGGAAGACTAGCTTATTGTGCTACTTTCAGCTAATGGAATCTAAATAAATAAATACAACATTTTTAATACATTCAAAATTAATCGAATGTGACTTTGACAAGAAATAGAACATGAAGAAATAGAATATTTCCTGCTAAATGGTAAATAGTCACATTTTTATATAGAGCTTTTCCACCTTCAAGGCACATTCATACACCAATGTACACAGACACTGGGGGCAAAGGGGCTTAAGGGTCTTGCCCAAGGACACAGCAACAGCATTCATCTTTGGGAGTTGGAAATGCTGTGCCAATATATGGGTCAGTGGATCTGACCGCTCTACCCATGATGTCCAATTCAATGTATTTTTCACAATGGCCAACATTATATAAGGCACACACATACACACTCATACACACATGTAACATACACACATGCATAGTTACACACTCATGCCTCATACAGACACATACTGGACACATACTTCTTTTATTCAGATATGTATGGCAGTTTATAAGTGACACTGAAAAACAACAAAACAAGACAAACTATGTGATGGCATATAACAAACTGATTAATAATGAAATGTGTGAGTTGAAAATAAAGTAACACCTTTAACACATTCAAAATTATCTGAATATGACTTTTGACAAATAGAACATGAAAAAAACAACATTTCATTTCATTAAATATTCGTTTTCGTGCACAGGCCTAAAATCCTCGCACAGAATAAACTTGCGGTGCATTTTCCAAGTCTTTGTTTATGTATGAAAATCTTCTGAGCTGAGAGTGATTTAAATCCTGCCTACTCTCTAAGTTTCCTCTTGTCTTGTTTCCCCTGAGAGATCGTGTATCTAAAAGCATCGTTCCAGTGGGACGGTGGTGGCATCTTTACTTCAGCTCGTGTGTTTGGACCGGAGCCAGATGTGTGTGTCTGTGTAGAAAACATCCGTCTGCCTTTGCATTTTATCTGCTCCAAGTCCCATCTCAAAAACGGGAAGCGAAAGACCTGAGTCAGTGAAAACACTCAATCAATCCTAGTGTACTTACATCAGGAGGCCCGCCGGGGTCAAGGCTGTACGTGTCAATGAGGCTCGCGTTATGACCTGAAGACTGCCCTGACCTGAAAAGTACAACACGAGCCCTGCGTGACTAACAAGCACACTGCAGTCCAGAGTCATGCAGTGGAGGAAGAAGTACTCAGTTTGGTTACTTAAGTAAAAGTACAGTTACAGGAGCAAAAAAAGTCTCCAGCAAAAGTATTAAAGTACCCGTTTAAAATGTATTTAAAGCTGCTATATTACACAAAATGGACTCTTGTGAGTGTTAAGTCATGTTCTTAATCTACATCTCCTTTTACTTTGGTAGAGTTCTTGAAAATTCCAGGGCTGAAATGATCTAAATGATTCTTTTCAGTCCAGTTAAAAAAATGTAGTGGAGTAGAATGTATAGATGCTGCTCTCAAATGTACTGAAATTAAAGTAAAAGGTATCATCTGGAAAATGTACAAATATCTAAAATGTGTATTTAAATACTACACTTCACCACTTTTACTTTGTTACATTCCACCACTGTAATTATATAAAAACACAGTGTTTAGAGACTTGTGTAGCTATAATAGAGCAGGTAAAGAACTATGTTTGCCATATACAGTCCCCTGAATATGACAGATGATCCAATTTACACAAGGCCTCATCATCTGAAACCTGCTCTCCCTGGAGACGGGGCGTCACATGATGTATGGAGGGAGTGAAAGGGGCACAAGTTGTTCCAGGTAGAGTAGACAAATGGACGTAGCTAACCTTCTAGCCGTCACGTTCCAAACAGGAAGTGATCATGGGTGCACTTCCGACTCCATCAAATCTGGCTCCAATTCACTTTCTATTGAAAAACTGTGTCCCCTCTCCATAACTGCTGCTGTCAGACTCGTCATTTTGGTCTTAAATGTTCATAGTAACCCACTCTACATGATCCTGGGTTTTTTAATTTCATTGTTGTGTCTGTAAATCAAAATATGAACATTAATAACAGACAAATCAGGTGCCTTCTTTCCTTGAGGTCACTCCGGTTCACGTGCAGTCGTTGGAAAAGCAGGAGAATCCCACTGAGGCTGTCAGCTCCCACAATACATTGCTTCTGTCCATAGATAGATCCTCTTGCATGTATCGTATCATTGTGACTTTGTCTGAAGCCTTGAGACAAACAGAACAAGATTGGCCAAGAGATCTTGGATACTATGGAGTGGACAGCAAAGAGCTGGGACTTCACAGCTGCTTATTCAAAACATCTTTATTCAATACAAACAGTAAATATTTAAGTTTTAAAAAGAACCACAGCAGTGTCTCCACATCTTTAAAGGTCCAGTATCACTCAAAACCGACACCTGTGAGTTTTAATCCATGTTCTAATGCTGTTCCCTCCTCAAAAACAGACCCGGAGTTGTGCTTTGCTTAATTCACACATGTTTGAGAAATACTTTATTATTAGTTTGTCTACAAACCTCAAAATGCTCTGCTTCACCTTGTGATGTCATGAAGTGGTAGTTTTCAAGTTAACAGCTCCTTTTACCTTTAGTTCAGTAGAGATGGGCAATTTCAGGGCTGAAACAAATGATCCAAAGGATTCTAGTGAAACACATCCTGTATTACCACTTGATGACATCACAAGGTGGAACAGAGTGTTTTCAGTTTGAGAGAAAACCCCTAAATATGCAGTTTGTGTGTTCAACATGTGAGAATGAAACAAAACACAACTACAGGTCTGTTTGTGATGAGGAAACATTAGAACATGGGTCAGTAGTGTAATATGGGCCATTTAAAGGTCCAGAAATCAGATAATCATCAGATTGTGATGTGCATGTAAACAAAACCACTGTCCTTGTACCATATAGCAGGATACTAATAATGAAACAGGAGCAGGGCTGGAGTGACAGGCCTTTGTTTAGGTCCATACATGTTGTATCGTATTTTCAGCTCAGCTCTTTATGAAATCTAATTATTATTTTTTTCCTTTCTTTTTTCTTTCGCTGTAGCTGGGCTCAAATCTATTATGAAGAAAAATGGCGTCGCAGACAAGCCGGCGAACAAGGGAGCCAAGAAAAACCTGAAATTTGTCGGGGTGAACGGAGGGTAAGATCATCTTTTTAAAAGTCACCTTTGACCTTTCTATAATGTTTGCTTAAAGGGGCCATATTACACTGTTCTCTGATCTCTCTTCTAATGTTGTTTCCTCATCACAAACAGACCTGGAGTTCTGTTTTGTTTCATTCACACATGTTTAACACAAACAAACCTGCATATTTAGGCTGAGTTCTTCTCTCAAACTGAAAACACTCCGTTCCACCTTGTGATGTCATCATGTGGTCTTACAGGAAGTGCTCCTCTGTGTTTTTAAACTCCACACACCTTCACTAGAATCATTTGGATCATTTCAGCCCTACTGAACTAAAGATAAAAGTAGCTGTTAAGCTGAAAACTACCACTTCATGACATCACAAGGTGGAAAAGAGTGTTTTGAGCTTTGGAGATGTAGACAGACTATTAATAAAATGTTACTCAAACATGTGTGAATGAAACATAACAACTCCAGGTCTTTTTTTGAGGAGGGATCAGCATTAGAACATGGATTAAAGCTACAAGAGTCCATTTTGTTAATATAGGACGTTTAATACACGTTTGCTGCAGCGTGGGTTTACATTTTGCTCTGAAACTCATAAACAGCGACAGGCTAATGGTGCTCTGCAGACAAGGGAGAGTAATTAAATGTAACTATTTTGGTTTGGATTCATTATGAAACAGGGGGCACACATCAGCTCTGTTTGTGCTTAAAGAGGCTTTGGTGCGATTATCTGTTCAGTCAGACACGAGGGGAAAAGATCCCAGGTTTTTGATCAGGCTTTTCATAATAAGAGCATCATTTTGGAAGTGATATTGAATTTAAACTAGTTACTCACAAACTGTGTGAAGAAGAGGACTGAGGGAGTGTGACGTCACTCAGTGTTCAGCTCTAGTCTGTTGCTCCGGCTCCTCTCCATTCCCCCCCTCCCTCTCTTTCCCTCTCTCCCCTTTCCTCTCTCTCCTTTCTCTGCCCTCTCTCTGCCCCTCCCCTCCCTCTCCTTCCCTTTCATTTCCTCTCCTCTCCCCTCTCCTCTCTTTCCCTCTCCTCTCCCCTCTCTCCTTTCCCCTCTTTCCCCACCTCTCCTGTCTCTCCTTTCCCCTCTTTCCCCACCTCTCCTGTCTCTCCTTTCCCCTCTTTCCCCACCTCTCCTGTCTCTCCTTTCCCCTCTTTCCCCGCCTCTCCCCCTCTTTTTCCCCTCACTGCTCTATAGGCCTATGTGTGTGCTGCTGAGAGACACAGACGGAGGAGTGCCTCTCTCCCCTCTCTCCACCTCTCTCCTCTCTCTCTCTACCTCTCCCCTCCTCTCACTCACTCCTAGACAGACAGAGGAGGAGAGCATCTCTCTCTCCTCTCTCTCCACCTCTCCCCGTCTCTCCTCCTCTCTCCCTCACTCCCCACACAGACAGAGGAGTGCCTCTCTCCCCTCTCTCTCCACTTCTCCCCTCTCTCTCCATCTCTCCCCCATCTTCTCCTCTCTCCTTCACTCCCACACAGAGAGAGGAGTCCCTTTCTCTCCCCTCTCTCTCCCCCTATCCTTCACTCCCGCACAGACAGAGGAGGAGTGCCTCTCTCTCCTTCTTTCTCACTTCAACCTAAGTCATGGATGAAGAGGCCTAAATATTTCTTTGTGGATATTTTTCAAACTATTTTTAAATGTTGAAAACAGGGCATGCTGCGTCCAGGGGAGATTATCTGCATCAGTATTGGTCCAGTCACTGCTAAATAAAAACTGGGGAGAGTTTAAACTTCTCTCTATGTGGGAGAGTGTTTTAGCCTGAGCTGCTCAAAGACATGACCTTTCCCAGAGCCTGAACGGGCCTAACCCTTTCATGCCCAAATCAAATGTAAAAACGGGGATCAAATCTCGTGAGTCTCTTGGCAATTTGATCTCAATATCTTCCCATCTATGGATCTATAATAAAAGAACTGAACAAAACACTTCCCCTCTGTCCCGCCCCAACATCAACTAGTGGCCGCTCCAGGTATTGCAGCTCTCAGGAGCTTCGGCTCAGGAAGAATTCTCCCACAGAGCACAATGCATTTATGTGAATTCAAACTGCCCGTGTTCTTTATTTTCACAACATTAACTTTTTACAATTTTTAAATCCTCAAAGCGGCTTAAAGTTAGTTTTGTAAGATTTAGCCTAGCCTCGCTCTGAGCCCGCACTACCTCCGCTCTAGGAGCTATCGCTCTGATTGGTCAGAACTCATCATGCGGTGTATGTTTCTGATGTCACACAGTGGGCGGAGCCAGGCCAGTATTCAGGAAGTAACGTGGAAGAAAAAAAATCAAAGGCGACTGAAAACAACACAGTGCCATCTTTGGTTCATCTTCAGATCTGACGACTTTTCAATGGTTCCATCCCGAAAGACAAGAAAACCTCCCAGACCCGGGTTCAAAACATCACGTTATATGGAGATGCATTCCAGACGTAGTTCATTAAGGAAGCTGTTTCCATTGTTCTGTTTGCCTTAAACGAAGGACCCGCTCACATTCCATAGCCAAATGTTTTATGACCTTCTCCCCTTTGGCGTGTTTTGCCAGAGCCGCTGTGAGTTCGGTTCCTTCCGCCCTTCTTTAAAATGATGTGCAACCATAACATAACCCAACAGCTCTTCTCCTGAACACATACTGCAGTATTAGTGCGGTATCAGGGTTCTGTTTGCCTGTGTTCACTCACGGTTTAAGTCAAAAGTATGAGCTCGTAGGCGTGATTTGCTTCTTAGAGTGTGTTTACTTAAGAACAGCGCTGGAAAATGCAGAGGAGTTTTCAACCTTAAAGAATGCTAAGGTTATGAGCCCAAATGTAGTGTTTCTGTTCAAAATGTTTTTACATCTTACAGTTGTACTTTTTACTTAGTTGTAATCACATATTGAAGTACATTTTATGAGTTGCTTTAGGCCTAAGGCAGGATCATCATGTACATAGTTTATGACGCTTGTAGACCCTGCAAAGTACTTACTGACCTATGAACCATCCACTCTCACTCACATTCACTTTGAGCTGTTATTAAAAGTATAGGAATTATGTTAAATCTCTATTAGTAAAACACAGACTGTATAAAAACATGGACTAAGTGAGTGTGACGTCACCCACAGCATTCGGCTCCAGTCAAATGAAGCTCATCGAGGCTAGAGTAGTTATAGTGGTTAATTTGGAGCAGAGTTCCATATTTGGAATTCCAACCACGAGTATCATAGCAACCAAAGAGCCAATCCGGATTGAAGCTGTTGAAGGTAACACTCCTTCCTTCCCAACCTCATTGCTGGTTTAGCAGGGAGCGGGCGCTTATCCACGCTGTCAATCAGATCTGTTGCCAACACTAGCTGGAGTAACCTCAGGGAAAGATGGCACATTTGTCTGTTCATATCTTGATTTACGGACACAATATCAAAATTTAAAAAAAGAACAGGATCATGTAGAGCGGGTTAATATGGACATTGTAAGACCAAAATGACAAGTCTGACAGTAGCAGTTACATAGAGAGGGGCCACAGTTTTTCAATGTAAAGTGAATTGGAACCAGAGTTGATGCTCACTTCCTGTTTAAAAAGCAGCGGCTAGCATGTTAGCTATGTCCATTTTTATATACTGTCTATAGTATAACATGGAGCATAGTTTAAGGGCTTAAGTTTGTATTTTTTGGGTACAGGTCGAGTTTTCGCCCACATTTCCGGTTCAAAACTCATTTGCGCAGATACTATTGCTGTGTCCATAGGCAAGACACTCCTCACATTGCCTGATCCAGCCATTTACTGTATGTTTGGTTGTGAATGAATAACCTGCCACATTCCCTTTGTGTTATTCAAACTCATATTATCTTAAGTGTATTTATTTGTGCACCATTCTACCTCTGTGTGGGGTTAATGAATTCCAATGCAATCTGTCCCGTCCAAACAGACTCCCACGTTTTATTTTAAACTAAGCCGAGCCTTTTTAATGAGACAGATACATCAAAAGAACAACATTTTTCTGCCTTTTTTCAAGCGTCTGTGCTTCTACTTTTATCTCCCATCTCTCCTGAGCTCTTCTGAGGAATCCACAGAAGGCTATGCCCCCTCAAACCTCTGTGTGAATCATGGTATTTATTATGAGGCTTATCTGATCCTTCACAGAGGTGCCTTTATGGGTAAACTCCCCCATTTTAAATATATCATCTTAAACGTGTACAGAACAAGGGTACGTTTGTCATATTTGTTAAACATACACATGGATTTTGTTTATATGCTAAGGCAATGGTGGAAACATAGATAAATAAATAAATACACATAGCTAACCTGCTAGCTGCTGCGTTCCAAATATGGAAGTGATCATGGGCGCACTTCCAGCTCCATCGACTCTGGCTCCAATTCACTTTCTATTGAAAAACTGTGTCCCCTCTCTCTGTAACTGTTATCGCAGACTCATCATTTTGGTCCTAAATGTTTGTATTAACCCGCTCTACATGATCCTGAGGTTTTTATTCTGCTATTTTGTCCATGGCTCAAGGTATGAACATTAATTAGAGTTAGCAACAGGTTTGATTGACAGTGTTGCTAAGCGCCCATACCACAGGGCTTGGCTCTTTGGTTGCTATGATACTCAAGATTGAAATTCCAACTACGGAACTGGGCTCCAGATTGGCCCTTGTTACTGCTCTAGCCTCGATGAGCTTCATTTGGAGCTGAAAACTGTGGGTGACGTCACACACAGTAAACGTCTATGGGTGAAACGTAATTAAGTAAAAGTAGTATTGTACTTAAGTAAAGTACAGATACCTAAAATGTTTACACACTGTAAAATTAATGTAAGTACTTTACTTTTACTTCACTACATTTGAAAGCAGTGTCTGTACTTTCTACTCCACTACATTTTTGATCTGGACTGAAAAGTAAAAATATGTTTTATTATTGTTTGAAACCTGCTGAAAAGGCTGAGGGTTTATTTTTGACACGTTCAGAATTTGACCAAAACAAAAATATACAAATAAAAACAGAAAACTATTGATTCAGATGTTTCTGTTGAACAAAATTCTGCTCAAATATTTATCAAAATCACCACATTTGAAGCTTTATGAGACTCAAAATCTGAAATACTTTTTACTCTTTAAGTACATTTTTACTCAAGTAGATTTTTCATGTGACATGTTTACTTTTACTCAAGTAACAAAAGTGTGTACTTCTTCCACCCGAGGGCCGGGGTTAGATAGTATATATAATGGCATGTATATGTTTTCGTGTTAGCATTGAGTTCAAAGAGGGGATAGTTCACTCGTGTTTTCAGAACCTTGGTCCATGTTTACTTTGAATCATGTGACCATCGTGTAAATACATCCGTGGCCTCTGTGAGCGCGGCTTTAAACTGCTTCAAAGTGATCGGATTTGAACTTGTGTGTTTTTCTAAGTCAAAAATAGAAAGTCATAGATTAAAGTCTCTCCTTCTAAACAGGTTCTGTCTTCAGCTGTTTAAAAAGATGAATATTTACCAAAGCTCAAATGTATTTTCGAAACGCACTTGGAAACACATTAGAAAGTAGAATCTGTAGTTACTCCCAAAGCTGTACAATATTTATTTATATATTTGCTATGAAGTAATTTCAAATAAACAACCGGGACCACAGTTTCTCAATGTAAAGTGAAATGGAGCCGAGTCGATGGAGCCAGAAGCGCTCCCATAATCACTTCCTATTTGAAACATGGTGGCTAGCAGGTTAGCTATGTCCATTTATATACACAGTCTATGAACTTAACTCACATTTTTTCTGTCCCATTTGACTAAAGTTTAGTAACTGGTCAACGAATACACTCACTGAACATGAGTAAAATCTGCCCATGACATTTGAAACACAGGAACAAACTCAAAGCCACAGAGCCAGAGCTTGATTCTTTTAGTGACCTTTATTTGATACAGGGTCATGAACCAGAGCGAGGAAAGAAAACAGCTGTGTAACAGCGTCTGACATTGAACCGACAACTTAACAAACAAAACAAAATCCTCAGTTTCATCGTGTGTGCTTTAAATAAACATTATTATATTACACAAAAACTGACTCTTGTGAGGTTTAAACAATGTTTTAATGTTGTTACCTCCTCAAAACAAATGTGGGTAACCCTTGAGTAACACTTTATTATGAGTCTGTCTACATCTATAAAGCTAAAATTCTCTGTTCCACCTTGTGATGTCATGAAGTGGTAGTTTTCAAGTTAACAGCTCCTTTTACCTTTAGTTCAGTAGAGATTTCAATTCCAGGCCTAGTGAAGGTGTATGGAGTTATTTGTACAATTTTCTACATTTTATAAGCACACAGAAGTCATAGATGTATGAAGTAAGATATATGGAGTATGCAGTAAAGACAATGTTAAATAACTCTACTAAATATTTTTCAACAAACCAAAGGATGGCTACTGGGGGCAACAGTAGCTCAGTTGGTAGAGCATTTATCTACTGATCGGTTAGTAGTTCGAATCCCGCTCTCGACATAAACATCATTAGAGTGGTTTAGGTTGGCAGTGTGATTCCACGTCCCACAGATGAATGCTGTTTTTGTGTTCTTTTGTGTCTTGTGGCAAGACACATAACTCAGCTGGTGTATGAATGTGTGTGTGAATGGGTGAGTGGTTCGTTGATGTAAAGCGCTTTGAGCCTTGAAGGTGGCGCTGTATAAAAATGTGACTCGTCATATTTATGATGTAATGTATCAGACAAAACTCCACCCACTGACAAAAGGTGTCTATACAATCCAAAATACTTTAATTACTCTACTCTAATTACTTTTGTGTTTCCCTCCAGCTATGAAACCACATCCAGTGAGTCCAGTGGAGATGAGAAGTCAAAGGTGGAGGTCGAGGAAGAGGAGGAAGAGGACAGTTCAGGTCCAGAAGTGGAGAAAGAGAAGGAGCCTGAGGAGAAGACCCAGGAGGAAGCACCAGCAGCAGCAGCAGCACAGAGTGAACCACAGGGGACAGTGGAGACGGAGGGGGCAGAGGCCAAAGCTGAGGCCCGGGCAGAGGCCAAAGCTGAGGCCCAGGCAGAGGCCCAGACACAAGGGGTGAAGGAGGAGAGCGAGAGGGGGCTATTGGATCTAACACCTGAGCATGAGGTCCTGGAGGAAGATGGGTAAGATACTTTTTTTTCTTCTGTGTGATACAAGAAAATTATAATAAAAACAAATACATACAATAAATAAGTTTACCTAAGACCACATTTGTTATTTAGGCTACCTAAAAGATTTGTAAATTTTCTGGGGTGGGGTCAGTATTTGTCTTCCTTCAGTGTTGCGTTGTATAGCATTAAATGAATCCATCTCCATGGAGACAAACAGGACCCAGGTCAGATTTGCACAATACAGTATGAAATGCATCAATCTCGCAATTATTCAGGCGTGTTTAGTCCTGAGACATACTTTAGAGCACACCTGTTTGACTTTTCAGATCTTTATCCATGTTCTCGTCGTTTCTTCTTATTGAGACTCTAAAGTTGCATTTGGAATGATTCATGTTTGAGTAATTTTTAATCTCTTATTTTCAAGACACCATTTTGTCGATCTACCCCCGTTTATTCTCCACTGGTGCACGCCCGCTGTGATGTACACACTTCCTTCTCCAGTTTTATCTTCTTAATCAGTGATACTCGTAGGATTCGGCAGCGTTGCGTCATCATTTTGGCACAAATGAAAAAAAATTGCAAAAAAACAGCATGCAGCGCTTTGTTGTGATGACGTTTACAGTGATGTCAACTTCCATTGGATGCCACAGTTTTCTAACGTGGAGGTCAGCTGACTTGTTTTTTCTATGAAGTCATTTTATATGAATATTGTGATATAAAATCTGTAAATTATAACAAAATGATGCACAGGGTCAGAGATGAGAACCATAGAGACACAAGCACAACAGGGCTTTAAAAACATACATTCTTACTGTAAGTGGGTTGACTCTCCACAGATCTGACCTATAACACTGCCTGGTGGTGAGGTGACAGTTAAGTTAATATTGTACTGTGAAGTATTCTAGGCAAAGCAATAACATCTCCATCCAGACAACTAGGGGTCAGACTCTCAAACTGAAAAGTTACATAGTGTAGATTTACGTTAATTATTGAAAATGATGCAAAAACAGAACAAAACTATATTTAAAATCCCACTGACTTCCACTGCGTCAGTGTCTTGCCTGTAGACCATAGCGGTGTGTTGTTGCTTCCCTCCTTGAATCATTAAGTGTGTCAGTGTGTGGACAGGACTGTGGGCTAAAGGGTCAGTCCCAGTGGGGCCCCTGAAAAAGCACAGGGGCCAATATGAATCCATCACTCCACACCTGTCTTATCCTGTGTACACACATGTGTGTACATGTGCATGTGTTCATGTGTGTGTGTAGAGCCCAGTGACTGTGTGCAGTCTGTCCACTCGGACTGTCTGATTAATGACCTCAGGTGGAGTAGATATTTAATCTTTATTAGTGAGTTCTCAGCATGTGTTTTAAATGTGTCAACTTGGTGAGTCATGTGTGAGCAGGAGGAGGAGGAGGAGGAGGAGGAGGAAGAGAGAGAGAAAGAGAGAAAGAGCGAGAGAGGGAAGTCTAAGGGCATCACATAGTACACTTTAAATGAGCCCTGTTGTGCTTTTGTCTCTATAGTTATAATCTATGACACTTGTGGATTGTTATCTTATAATTTGCACATTTTAAATCACAATATTCATCTAAAATGACTTAATAAACGAAACAAGTCTGCTGACTTCCGCGTTAGAAAACTGCGTTGCCCAATGGGAGCTGACGTCGCCGTAAACATCATCACAACAAAGCGCCGCATGCTGTCGGCGCCCCCTATGAGTAGCTGCACATCACACTAGAACAGCTGATTTTTTCCATTTGTACCAAAATAACTACGCAACGCTGCCGAATCCTACGAGTATCACAGATTAAGAAGATAAAACTGGAGAAGGAAGTGTGTACGTCACAGCGGGCGTGTACCAGTGGAGGTTAAACGGGGGCAGATCAGCAAATGGCGTCTTGAAAATAAGAGATCACTCCAAATACAACTTCAGAGGCTCAATGAGAAGAAACAACTAGAACAGGGTTAAACATCTGAACAGAACAGTTTACAGAATAGGTTTGATTAAATATTTTATTTTCCTGTTATATACTGACCTGGGAAAAAATATAGTAACAAATATATTTAAGCAGACCCACAGATTAACCAATGATTTATACTTATTATGTTTTAGGGAGAGAGTGGACAGAGGGTTTGTAGACGCTTGTCTCTATGTAAAAGACCGGATGGAGGAGGTGTCATCGCCGGATAAAGAAATGGTAAGAAAATTAATATTAAAAAGTAATTAGTAAAACAAGAAATCCAATAACTAATTTTAATAACATTTTAATTAATGTAACTCTCATAACACGTTTTGTTTGTGTGCTCATCAAATAGACTGTATATATAAATGGACATAGCTAACCTGCTAGTCGCTGTGTAAAAATAGGAGGTGATCATGGCCGTGTTTCCAGCTTCATCGACTCTGGCTCCAATTCACTTTACATTGTAAAACTGTGTCCCCTCTCGCTGTAACTGCTGCTGTCAGATTCCCTGCTAAACTAGCGGGAAGGGGTGTTACCTTCAACAGCCTCACTCCTGATTGGCTCTTTGGTTGCTATGGTATTCGTGGTTGAAATTCCAAATATGGAACTCTGCTCTAAATTCGCCGCTATAACTGCTCTAACCTCGATGAGCTTCATTTGACTGGAGCTGAACGCTGTGGGTGACGTCACACTCACTTAGTCCACTTCTTTATTCAGTCTATGGTTCATCATCATCTTGTACAGAATGAAGTGAGCTGGAGGTTTTTCTGACAGATGTAACAGATGTTTTGCTTATGTCGCGAAAAGCTTGAGGTCTTTTGTGTTCCGTGCTTAGCCGTGTGACTTACTACTACAATAACGCGAGTAGTTTGTGGCCAAGCTGTGCAGCCTTAACAGTAAAAATGATGTTTAGGGAGACTGTAAAAAAGTGCCATGGGCTGCTTTTTCATTTATAACACTGCTCCACTCTCCCCCCTCAGCGGCAGGTTTTGGTGGTGCTCTACCAGGAGTGGTTCCGAGTCTCCAGTCAGAAGGACTCTAAAGTAGATACAGTGAGATTATACCTGAGACAAGTGGGGATGACCACACCCACTTTGCTCCCGTACGTGGTGAATCTGACCGACGGCAACGGAAACATGGCTCTGCATTACAGCGTGTCCCACTCCAACTTCTCTGTGGTCAAACTCCTGCTCGATACAGGTCAGAGGTCAAACATATCATCTTCTTCATGTTATAATTAATTTGCTCAAAGTTGAAGTTTGATTAGTTCATGCATGTTTGAGTAATCTTGTATTGTCCTGCATTCTGAGGCTTGAGTGCTCGGAAAATTACTGTTTTCACTTACCCCCTACCCCTGTATCTTTGTAGTTTAAAACTCCTATATTACGCAAAATTGACTCTTGCAGCTTTAAGTCATGTTCTAATGCTGGAGTTGTGTTTTGTTTCATTCAGACATGTTTAACCCTTTATTATTAGTCTGTCTACATCTGTCATGAAGTGGTAGTTTCTAAGTTAACAGCTCCATTTTACCTTTAGTTCAGTAGAGATTGGCAATTCCAAGGCTGAAATGATCCAAATGATTCTAGCGAAGGTGTATGGAGTTTAAAAACACAGTGGAGCACTTCCTGTATTACCACATGATGACATCACAAGGTGGAACAGAGTGTTTTCAGTCTGAGCGAAGAACTCAGCCTAAATATGCAGGGTTTGTGTGTTAAACATGTGTGAATGAAACAAAACACAACTCCAGGTCTGTTTGTGATGAGGAAACATAAAACCCTGCCCTTTAATACTAAACATGCCTTCTTTAAAACACATTATAATACAGTAAATAGGATTATTTCATGTTATCTCATAGTTTCTGCTCTATCTAACTGTGATAGTTGTTTCCTGGGTTTGCGTTTGCAGTTGTACAGTTCTATGGGTAGACTTCAGTAAATAATTTCCATGGGTTGTTGGCATTTGTTGAAGCTGTTACCGGTTGTGTCAAAATAAAATCCTCGCTCTATTGACCTGTCTGGCATTTTAAACTATGATAATAAACTCAGAGCGATTTCTAAAAAGGTTAGGTTAGTCTATGAAGTATAAAACCAAGCCACAAACCAAGTCACTGATAAAAGACACACGGCTCCACTGATGCACTAAATAGGCAGCTCACATAAATGGTAACTTTAAAACTGAGCTGGAGGCTAGGTCAGAATTCGATGGTAGTTTGCCTCAGTTTGTCCTGATTTATGGCTAATATCTCTGTATTTATTGTACCTAAATATATATATATATATATACATATATATTTAAATAGATACAGCTAACCTGCTAGCCGCTGCGATCCAAATAGGTAGTGCGCACTTCTGGCTCCATCGACTTTGACTCCAACTTTGACTTTTGACTTGTCATTTTGGTCTTAAATGTTCGTATTAACCCGCTCTACACGATCCTGGGGTTTTTATTTCACTATTGTCTCTGTAAATCAAGATATGAACATTAATAACAGACAAATCAGATGCCTTCTTTCCCTGAGGTCGCTCCCACTAGTGTTAGCAACAGGTTTGATTGACAGTGTTGCTAAGCGCCCGCCCCCTGCTGAACCAGCAGTGTGGGTGGGAAGGGTTTTTGGTTGCTATGATACTTGGCTCTAAATTGGCCGCTGTAACCGCTCTAGCCTCGATGAGCTTCATTTGACTGGAGCTGAATGCTGTGGGTGACGTCACACTCGGTCTATGGTGCGAACACTGAGGTTAATTTTGAAGTTGTTAAGTGATAATGAGAGAGTTGAATATTTCACCTGTGCTGTATAAACTGCACTATGACTCCACATGGAAAGGAGCTGTTGAGCCATAGTCTGGTATAAATGTTTCTGCTTTTGTGCTTAAAGTCACTGTAAAACATGAAAAACAGAACTAGTTCATTTTAAACAGTTTGGTCCAAAGTTACTCTTCACTTACCTTATGTATTCTGAGTATTCTAATTATTCACGGCAATGAGTTTATAAGCACGTTTTACAAAACCATTGCGGCGTTTTGTCGTGACGATAAAGCTAACAACAACTAGCATGCTAATCTGCACTTCCTGATTACCGGACAATAAAATGCTTTCTATTTAAACTTATTTTCACCCCAAGAAGTGCTTATACAGTCTGTATAATATGTACTGGGCCTAATACAGGGGAAAAAAACGAGTGCAGGGCCTTGAATGTAATTTTTCATTGGCCTGGTGTTGGTGTGTTTCAGATGACATCACAACGTTCTATAGGCCAATGTTATTTAATACAGATAGGGCAGTTAAAATTTATACTGTTAAAATGCTGATTTGTGTTGTAATCCAGTCACTAATAGAAACGATCAGGTTCAACATGTCTGTGTATTTACCTTTTAGATATTTCACAGCAAAGAACAATTTGATTAACAGAGGAAATTGTGGCTGTATCTGAATGTCTCCTCCAGCCCCTCACCCCTCATGCACTCCACAGCCCCACTCTATTTAGTGGACTCTATAGAGACTCATTCACAGAGCGAGCAGGTCACCTGACTCTGGCGTCTGGGTGAAAAAAGTCTAAAGGCTAAACTCTGATAAAACTTGATTTCTGTCATAAATAATGATCAGATTGGACTGGCACAAGTTTTTATGGACTAATAATAATCAGACAAATTTATGTCAAACTGGATCTGACGTGAAAAGACTGGATTTAAAAAGTTTTGTCTGAGTTGTGGAACTTAAACAAACAGCTCGAGCTAAAGCGGTTAATGCTAGCACCTTTACACAGCAACAGTTTATTTAAGAGTGTTTTATTCATCATCAGGATCAACAGTGAGATAAACCAGCGCTTCTATCTGTTTAATTTTGTTGTGTTGTGTCCAGTTAAACACCTGTCTTTGTCCACTGTTGTTTTTACAACTCTTGCAATGTATTGTGGTCTATATTGACTGATCCAGTGAACACTGATGGCCACTACTTTACAAGTTGTGGGAAATTTTTATTGCACTACTTTTTCATCAACTGGACATTCAGACACCACTAAAAATGGCTTGACTCCTAAATACTGCCCCCTGTAGGGAACAGTGTGGACATTCGGACACAGCCTGTCTCCATCTGGGAGTTTGACATCATCACATTCTAGGACCTGAAAACCACCAATATAAAAAAAATTAAATATATGAAAAAAAAAATGTATTCTGACGTGATTGCAATGTGCAACCAATATATTTTTTCTAATGTCGTGTTGCTTTTCAGGCCTGTGTGAGACTGATAACGTGAACAAGGCAGGCTACACTCCGGTGATGCTAGCTGCGCTCACGGCTGCAGAGAGCCCCGATGACCTGGAGGTGGCAGAACAACTGTTGAAGATGGGTGACGTCAACGCACGCTCACGTCAGGTACTTAGCTCTCTCGCTTTCACACAACAGTGGAAAGAACAAAAGAGGAAGAGCAGATGTTTGAGTATTTTCTGAATGCTACTTTATATTCAAACTTACGGTCAGCATCTTTTAAACAGCAAAGTCATCTACTGTGGATGCCAACATTAAAGAGGTTTAGATGGGGGGAACGTCCTAGCTCCAGGTCACAGGAACAAAAAGCTAAAAAATATATATATTTCAGTTTAAAGTGCCCATATTATGCTATTTACTCTGTTCTAATGTTGTTTCCTCATCACAAACAGCCCTGGAGTTGTGTTCCACCTTGTGATGTCATCAAATGGTAATACAGGAAGTGTTCCACTGTGTTTTTACACTCCATACACCTTCACTAGAATCATTTGGATCATTTCTGTCCTGGAATTGCCAATCTCTACTGAACTAAAGGTAAAATGAACTGTTAAATTGTAAAAATACCACTATGTGACATCACAAGGTGGAACAGAGCATTTTGAGCTTTAAAGATGTAGACAGACTAATAATAAAGTGTTACTCAAACATGTGTGAATGAAACAAAACACAACTCCAGGTCTGTTTTTGAGGAAGTAACAGCATTGTAACATGACTTAAAGCTCACAACAGTCAGTTTTGTGTGATATAAAACCTCTAAATTCAACTTGCATAACTAATAGATATTACCACACCTTCTATAGGACATTAATACATCTATTAATAATCAAGTATATTGCATTTTTAAGCTTTTTTCTTTTCTTTTCCAAATTGCTCAGATCCCCTGCAAATGCATAATAATGCATTTACCATTTGAACTAATGGATTTAAAATGTGATGAAATAAAAACTCCATATTAACCACAGACCAAAGGCAGCACTGTAAATATTGTACATATACTTCTATTTACTTTTAAAATACCACATTTTATAATCTGAACCTTTACACTTTATAATGCAAGTAATGTTGAACTACCACTTTAAAAATACTGTTCCATAGTTACTAGTACTACTATTGTTAACTAGTAGCCGCTCTTGTGTTAGAAGATCTCTGTAACAAAACCCACAATTATCAGAGATAACTTTAAAGGTGCACTATGGAGGGTCGGCCATCTGTTTGTCTCATAGAGATGTTATTTGGTTGCCCAGAATGTTCCACAGTACGGCATTTAAATCAATCTTATGTTTATTCTGTGAGAGTTGTTTCTGGGTATTCCTTTGTCTCTGTTACAAACAGTTCCTTGGGATGAAAGGAAATAACACACGACCCAGATGGTAAACGGGTGAATCATAAGTAGCTTTTAATTATAAAGTAAATATAAGAGAATACAAGATCCATTTGATAATAAAATTAGAAGTGTATAATAAAACAAAACTAAATCAAAAGTTAAGCTACATTAGCGCACCCTTTAGTGTCTCAATTACAAATTACACACAGGTTTAACATTAACACAGAGAAACACGTCAAGCGAAGGCGAACTGTTCACTATGATCCATGTGGCACTTTAAACATGGGCGACACTGGCAGGTAGAGACCGTGGATTGGTGGCGTGGAAGAGCGATACATCAACCATCAGAGAAGGAACCCAGAGGGAGCGTAGAGCTGGTCCACCACTCAGGAGACAGGCTTGCTGCCAGCATTTTTACACATGAAACGCAGGATAATAAGACATCAGGGGAGTGCAGGGCGAGGCGGGTCCAGGCTTAGCAACAGTCTCCATGACGATAGCCAAGTTTAATGATATGCTGTGGAACATGCATAGGCTATATAAAGAAGTGAGCTAAGTGAGTGTCACGTCACTCACAGCGTTCGGCTCAGAAGTGAGGGTGTTGAAGGTAACGCCCCTTCCTGTCTGTTGTTAATGTTCATATCTTGAGTTACAGACACAATAGCAAAATAAACACCTGAGGATCATGTAGAGCGGGTTAATATGAACATTTAATACCAAAATGACGAGTCTGACAGCAGCAGAGAGAGAAGGGACACAGTTTTTCAATGTAAAGTGAATTGGAGCCAGAGTCACTGGAGCTGGAAGCACGCCCATGATCACTTCCTGTTTGGAACGAGGCGGCTAGCAGGTTAGCTGTGTCCATTTACATATACAGTCTATGGGAACATGCCAGATAACATCAAAGACATCCCAGTACCCTCCACCAGAAAAGTTCACCATGCACCTTTAATAATGATGTGCTATTTACAAAAATAAGCCATTTTCCTTACACTTGACCAGATCCATAATTGTGTTATTAAACACACACCACAGAACTACCCAAATTTCACAAGAACATGTTTGTGCCTTACTTCACTCTCTCAAATCTTCTTCTCACTGTTTAATTCCACTCCTCACTACGCCCTGTACTTGTCGCCCCCCGCAGGCTGGCCAGACGGCGCTGATGCTCGCCGTGAGCCATGGGCGTGTTGCCATGGTGAAGCTGCTGCTGAGCTGTGGAGCGGATGTGAACGCCCAGGACCGAGAAGGCTCCACGGCGCTGATGTGTGCGTGTGAACACGGACACACGCACATCACACGCCTGCTGCTGGAGACCGGCCAGTGTGACATGAGCCTCACTGATAAGGTACAGGCCTGAGACGTGTACGGCAACACAGAGGGACAATTTAGCAAGTTTTACTCTTGAGTGATCCAGGGTAAATAAATCTTTAGTTGAGTGGTTCTCAAACTTTTCACACCAAGCGCTATCTAAAAATATTAAAAGTCCTATATTACACAAAATGGACTCTTGTAGCTTTGTAGCTGTTCCCTCCTCAAAAACAGACCTGGAGTTGTGTTTTGTTTCATTCACATGTCTGAGAAACACTTTATTATTCATCTGTCTACATCTCATCCAAATTATTCTAGTGAAGATGTGTGGAGTTTAAAAACACAGTGGAGCACTTCCCTACCACTCTACACTTTTCACAACGTGGAACAGAGTGTTTTCAGTTTGAGACAAGAACCGAGCCTAAATCTGCAGGGTTTGTGTGTTAAACATGTGTGAATGAAACAAAACACAACTCCAGGTCTGTTTGTGATGAGGAAACAACATTAGAGAGATCAGAAAACAAAATAATATTGGTCCTTTAGGCTTTCCAAGTACCACCAGATCTAAACCAAGTCAATAACAGGACTACACCAGGACTACACCAGGTCTAAAACTGAACTATGCCATTTGGGGCTAAAGTCAGTCCATCAGAACAAGTTTGAGAGCCATTGCTGTAGTCCATATTATAGCACTGAATGGTGACTGGTGCAGCTACATTCACTTTGGAAACGTTCTTGTTCATAGGCGTCGATCTCATGGGTGCTGAGGGGCCAGAGCACCCACACACCTCTCAGAGCACCCACATGAATTTCCCCTGATCTCATACTGACTCTACTTTTTCGAGTGTGCACTTACATTACAACGTAGTGTCTCTGCCTCCTCTCCCTCTCTGTGCTCTGTCATTTCAGTGATTTCTGTGGGTCTAGTCCATAGTCGGTATAAAGAAGTGGACTAAGTGAGCGTGACGTCGCCCACAGCATTCGGCTCCAGTCAAATGAAGCTCATCAAGGCTAGCAGTTATAGCGGCAAATTTGGAGTCGAGTTGCATATTAGGAATTCCAAAGAACCAATCCGGAGCGAGGCTGTTGAAGGCCACGCCCCTTCCCGCCTGCACCACTTGTTTAGCAGGGAGTGGGCCCTTGGCAACGCTGTCAATCAATTCTGTTGCTAATGCCAAGGGGAGTGACCTCGGGGAAAGAAGGCGCCTGATTTGTTTGTTATTAATATTCATGTCTTGATTTACAGACACAATAGTGAAATAAAAACCCCAGGATCATGTAGCACCGGTTAATACAAACTTGACCACTTCCTATTTGGAACCCGGCGCTTAGCAGGTTAGCTATGTCCATTTAAATATACAGTCTGTTTTTCTCTTGTGTGATAAT
The DNA here is from genome assembly GCF_009829125.3 of Periophthalmus magnuspinnatus. NCBI lineage: Eukaryota > Metazoa > Chordata > Actinopteri > Gobiiformes > Gobiidae > Periophthalmus > Periophthalmus magnuspinnatus. The sequence continues at coordinate 19,580,761 of NC_047129.1, read as the reverse complement.
GATTAAATCTTCAACTCACCTTTGAGTGGCACAAAGGTGAAGGAAAGTTGAGTAATCATTGTTTACTCCTTCAACTACAGCTATTTTGGTCATCAGGTGATTCAGAGCTTTTCTGTTTAATGCTGTTCCATGTTCAAGCACATACACTTATCCACACCTACTCCCCCTGTTGGTCAGCCTTCGTCATTCTCTGAGTGTGAGTGAGGGGTGGATGGCTCTAATTACTAGGGATGATAATCAGCATTGGTATTGGGACTGAAAAAGCTTTTATCGGTGCATTCTTGCTGATGAAGACACAGTGTACACATGTCAAGCTAGCCCCCAAGATTGTATTTCCTGTGTACCGCTGTAGTGATGGTTAGCCACTGTTAGCTCTCCAAATGTTTAAGTGGGCTTAGAATTTAAAAATAAAAGAGAGCATGGTAAGGGAAATTAGCTATTAATAAGTTAGCTATAGCATTTGTAATTACTTTACTACAACGACAGAGTTTTAGCAGTTGTATTTGAAAGAAACCTTATTTAATTCTAGTCGGGTGGATTTCTTACTGTTTTATATACTGACATTGGAGGCGGTGAAGCCACGTGACCCTAAACCACAGAATATCATTATCATGTCTGCTGTCTCTTTACATCAGTCTGTGTTAGCCCCAAAAGATATGTATGAGCTTGTAATGTTAGCTTTTACATATGACATCAGCTTATAAAAGTGAACTTATTTACATTTGTTTTAAAGGGGCATTATGTAACTTTGTGTTGCTTGATCATTTTGGGTTCCACTGTATTGCATTTGTTACTGTAAGCAGGATTGCCTCTCAACAGATCTGACCCGTTAACCATTAGAATGTGTATACGTATATAAAGGTCATAGCTAAACTAGTAGCCGCCGCGTTCCTAATAGGAAGTGAGCATGGACTCTCTGCTGTCAGACTCGTCATTTTGGTCTTAAAATGTTCGTTTTAACCTACTCTACATGATCCTGGGGTTTTAAATCAAAATATGAACATTAATAATAGACCAACAATCCAGATTGGCTCTTTGGTTGCTATACTACTTGCGGTTGGAATTCCAAATATGGAAATCTGCTCCAAATTTGCCCCATAACTGCTAGCCCTGATGAGCTTCATTTGTTAGCCCCAAAAGAATGCCCTGTTATGTATGAATCTGTCATGTTAGCTTTTACATATGACATCAGCTTATGAAAGTGAACTTAGGCAGGACTCCAGAAACATTTATTTACATTTTTATCACTGTTCGGCCCTGGCAGTATATAGAAAACCATCACATGTTATCTTTACAACCTACAAATCCTCATAACTCCGATGGATTGTTTACTTTACCTCTCAATGACAACAATATTTTTTGTCGAACTGGAAAACAGCCAAAATAAATACGTAAAAATAAAAGCTCACTGTATCTAGGCCAATCACGGTAACACATTTGAACTGAGATATATTGATTCTGATTATTCTAACAAACAGCCCCAGACTCTGGTGGATTCGGTCAGAATGTGGAAGGGACTGGCTGGTCAGGCAAACGCAAAGACAGACTTAATATACAGTTTATTGAGCCTAAAAAAACCTGTTCATCTGACATATACTGAACAATACGTCAATATAATGACTATCACAACAGGGCTAATTTGATCGCACTTCCATTCCAAAAAACACCCATGTGAAACTGTTTTGCTAGCATGAGGCTGTGTCTGTGTGCTATAGTACGATCTAATGTATGGTGTTTGATGGAAGTAACAAATTAGAAACAGCATGGCGCCCGGCGGGAAGGAGGGAGGAAGTGGCTAACACAGTTGTAGCGTGTTGCGTGTGAATTCAGCTGGGTAAATTTACAGCTATGGGCCTTAACCAGTGTTTAGTGCCTACGACATCCTGAGGTGTGTATACAGGCTGTATGGGAATCATTACTGAGCTTTCTGATGTAAAGTCAGAATGGAGATAATTGGCGCTGTTGTTTATAGCGAGATGTGGCGCGTAAACATTTGATTAGGTTTTCAATACTAATATGATTTCTCAGTTGATTAAATGTGTAGACTGTGGAACTAAATACCTTTTATGCCGCTGGAGGATAAAATATTAGATTTATTTTTACGACATTTTGGTCTTACAGGGGCGTTATGTAAGTTTTTTGGTTGGTTGATCACTTTGCCCAGAATGTTCCACTGTATTGCATTTGTGACTGAGCAGGGTTGCCTCTCAAAAGATCACACTCGTTGACAGTATTAATAACAGATAAATCAGGAGCCTTCGTTCCTGCGGTCACTCCTGCTAGCGTTAGCAACAGGTCTGATTGACAGTGTTGCTAAGCCCCCGCTCCCTGCTAAACCAGTTAAGGCGTTAAAAGGACGTTGGCTCTTTGGTTGCTATGATACTCGCGGTTGGCTTCCTAATATGAAACTCGGCTCCAAATTCACCCCTGTAGATAAACGTTTAGTCGTTTTTTTATGTTCATGTGAGAACATAAGTTCAAACGGTCAAGGCTCTATAAGGTCTGAAAACCAGAGAACGGAGAAATACGATGACTTTTGGTACAATGATCAGGGTTACACACATACACACACGCACACACAAACACACGTCTCTTCAGATTCTACTCAATTTGAAGCATGTGGCACAAATATTTCATAAAACCTACTGATTCTAAATGCATCACTGTTGGACAGAACTTTGCTGCACTTTGGGGGAGATTAAAAGTTTAAGATGTTCCGATGCTTTGCTAATTTTATGTGCAGTGAATTAAAGCTCTCTTTAACTTTTCTAGTTAAGGGTCAGCCACATGCTTGTCTCCATGGAGATGTAACTTCTTTGCCACGAATGTTCCGCAGAATGGCATTAAACATGTCTTTCTCCATGAAGACAAACAGTTGACACCAAGTCAGAGAAGAGGCCACCCCCAAAATGTGTTTGTTTATAGTAAAATAGTGGAATACATGCAAGTTCTAATTACATCTTCATAGAGTAGATGGCATACCCTCAAACAGAAAAGTTAAATTGCAGAACTTTAAATTATGCAAGATTTACTCCACGTTTGTTTTTTGTAGGTAAAATTAAGTTTTCATTAATTTTAGGGGGTTGTGAACATGTTTGCAATGGGGGGCAGACATGACATTTTGTTTATTTCTGTTGTATTCATTTATTTTTATTTCTATAGGGAGAGCACCAGCCTCTTTTTCATGAACGCCCTGTTAAAATACAACAACAACAAACCAAGTAACTGCACAGATCCAGTTAAAACATTATAAACAGTAGCAGGTCCGACTGTAAATGTTTATCACCAGAAAAAGCATTTACCCCTAAACTTGTTCACTGCTTACTTTTTCTGCACAGTTCACTAAAATGTTCAGGTTCTAAATTGGTATAAAAGTGATTACAGAGATGCATATGCAGCAGTCACCAGTCCTAATCCAACACAACACTGCCACCATCAGGAGCTCAATAGTCACTGCAACGCCTATTTGAGTTTGAAGTTTGACATGGGATAATGTTTTGTGTCTTCCTCTTCGTCCTCGCAGAATGGACAGACCGCGCTGACTGTAGCCGAGGAAGCGTCCCACGAAGATATACTCCAACTTTTGAAATCCTGCGAAAAATCTACCCCAGAACCACTCTGAACCAGGACAAAGCCAAGTGTACCATCACATCAGCCAAGTTTACCATCGAATCTGCCGAGTGTACCATCGCATCAGCACTGAAGAGGGATTAAAGTGTAGAAAGGAGCTCTACGGTGACGCCTGCTCTGGCCCTGGAAGTCATTTTCCCATTCATTTTTCCCATAGACTTTTCAATTTCAATTTTAATATTTACAGTTCAAAGATATCGTGGAGGCTAACCAGCTACGTGCTGCTAGGCCTGTCATGATAATCACTATATCGACTTATCGTTCTAGATGTGAAAGCTGGAGTGATATGTTTGGGGCTCAATCTGTATCTTGCGGACTTTTTCTTTTTCCAAAACTGATGTGATTTGTGGTATTTGTTGCAGCTCAGGCCTTTTAATGATACTCTGGCATAAAATAGTTTCAAGATTATCGTTTATCGCAATATTTCTCTATAGTGTGTTTCAAAGTGTGTTTTCGTGACAGGGCTAGTAACTCGGTTGTCTTAAGTCCAAAAAACACATTTAAAACACAAGATTTGGCTAAGTACTTTAATAATTAGCAGTTTATAAAGTTTCAGAAACAAATTTTAAATAAAAGTACACGTCTTGTTGTTCACAGAGCTGTGAAGCCCTGAGCTTTCAAGTATTACTTTTGTTCAGAAAGTCTATGGGAAAAATGACTCAACTTATGTATCAGTCATTTCTTTCTTCTATACAACATGCTATTGAACGGATATGCTGCAATGAATGGGGCTTTCGGATCTATAGCGGCATCTCTGGTGGAGCCGAAACAACGGAAGACATTTTAAACAAAATTGCTGCTTTTTCATCAAGCTCCTCAAACCAAGCACATGATCTACCTTTGGAAATGAGATATATGATTTATATTTTTCTTTAGCAAAATTCCACATCACTGTTTTTGTATTGAACATAAGCCATCATAAAGGAGGAGTCCATTTAGAGTTTTGTTCAAATTATTACCACATACAAACACACAAATGTATTTTCTACTGCACTTTTGTATGTGTTTGTGTAAATAATTATAGTAATAGTAACAGCCCTATCATATGAGTCAACAAGGCACTATATATAAATGAGAACATATAGAAAAGAGTATATTGTTTCAGGACATAAAATAAAGAGTAAAGTAGATCTATTTTAACCCATTGTCAGATATAGTCTGCTCTGCATCGCCAAAGTACCGTTACTTTTGAGGAATACGCAAAAATCTTTATTTTTGCCACTTTCTACATTTACATACACACAGAAGAAGAAGAAGAAGGCATCAAATATATGAGGTGAGATGTATGGACAAAGTTAAATGATGCAGATTTGAATATAAACTATTTTTTAAAAATCGTAGATTTACCATTTTTCTTTACTTCATAATTCCATATATCTTGCTTCATATATCGGATTTCTTCTTCTTCTGTGTATATAAAAAGTAGAAGTAGCCAGTAGGTGGAAGAAGTACTACATTTTGCCGCTTTTTCAGTTCAAAACTGAAGCAGCAGGTTGGATCAGCAGCGAAACGGATCATACCTGGACGACTGAGGGATTATACAGACATCTTATGTATGAAGAAAACATTGTTCTTTTGAGGAATTTAAGGGTCTGTATCTGATTTTGAGCCATGAGTGAAGAACTGTTAGCCACGCCCCTCACAGAAACTGTCTGCGATTGTCACAGGCAGATGTTTCTGAATGGTTCTCATCCAAAAATGTCTCTGATTGGATAAAATAGTTTCTCCCTGGCATCTACTTCCTTATGGTTTCAGATGTGTAGACATTATTATTCACTCACACTTGAACTCAATCCAACAGAAATCAGGTATAGGACATTAAAACAGTATTTTCTCCACTTTGGCGTTGCAGAGCATGACTCTCATCTTATTATACATTTAAAAGAATAAAATTAAATAAATCAATATGATAGAGATGTAAAGTTTAAGCAAAGAATAATTTTTATACTCGACAATAGCACAAACAAACTGGTCTTGTGAAGGCAGTGGCGTCTTCTGAAGGCTGAGATGTGTATGTGTGGTGAATGGACGGTGCTGCATGCCAATCCCTAGTTACTCCCCCTGCTGGCCACCCTGTAGTATTGAGGCAGTATGTTCTAATACTGTGTGGCCTCATGATCACTCCAGGTCCCATCAAATCCAGTTAAGATCCCCATGTACGTCTTGTCGCCTGCTTGTTCGACCCAATCATGTATGCAACTGCACAATGAATGTCAGGCTGCCTGTTAAACATTCCAATATAATGTAGCAAGATGAACTTCTCCAGCATGAGACTAACACAGAGACGTTCACAAGATATTTTGTCTAAATGATGCATTCTTTCTCTATCAGATGTCTATACACATTTCAGTGGGTTGCGGTCACATTTAAGCATTTAGTGACTTCATAATTTCACATGGAGGGCAGGGATCTGTGTACCTCTGTGGGAGTTGTGAGTTTTTGAAAGTAAGAGCCAAACTTATGTTAAACCTTATCAATATTTCTCAGAGATTGGCTCCATAAACTTATCATATTCATCTTTTTCAACTGACAACACGTATTTGGGGCTGAATAATGGCTCTAATTTCTGAAGCTGTTGTGGAGTTTGATGTTTATCTGTGATGTTTTAACCTGTTTTGTGGTTCATGTCTCTAATTACTGGGCCTATCCACATGAAACGAAAACTGGCATAAAGTTCAGCGTCTTTGCTGTCAGTTTAAATAAACAAAAGTTAAAGTTTTTTTCATGATAGCTTCAGAAAGTGGAGCCATTATTGTGTGGCCATTATATGTTGGAGGATCAGATCTATTCTGCAAAATGGACTTTTCACAAGGTTTAACCATGTTCTAGTCGTTTCTTTTCTTGAGCCTCTGAAGTTGAATATGGAGTGATTATATGTTTGAGTAATCTTTATGGTGACGTCAGATCCCATTGGGCACTGCAGATTTCTAACACAGAAATCGGCGAATTTTTTTCTTTTATTAAGTCGTTTTAGATGAATAATATGACTTAAAATGTACAAATTATAACAAAATTATTAATATGCCAAGTGTGAAAGTCTAATTCTCAGGTTCAACATTTGTGGAACATAAAATTTCGTTCAAAAACAGTGAATCTCCCATAGTTATATAAGCCCCGCCCTCCCTCTGAAACTATGACATCATCAGATTCTACGGCGTGAGCCCAGTTTGTTCTACTTTTGTCTTGATGTCGTCTTCTATAAACCTGTCAGGGTGGTGAACTGAAAGCAATGATGTAACCGTCTAAGAATAAGCAATATGAATCGAATACTACCTTGTCAGCTGGGATCTCGGCAGGTTGAGTTGTGTTTTCACTTTTTTTAAGCCTTAATCTGATGCCTAACATGCCTACAGCAAATACACAGAGATAATGGGGTTTTGGGACTTGGGTCTGATTTCCTGTTTACTACAAATCCTTCAAAGTACAGCTACATGTTTACACTGCAACCAGAAGTGTCACGAACGAGGAAGAACCATAGACCGTATAAAGACTGTATATATATGCTGTCTATGGGAAGAACCAATGGGGTTTTGAGAGCCAAGTTTCACAGAAAATCAGAATAAGTATAAGGGCAACTAGATATTAACTGCCACATATGTTCAAATGGTCCAGCATCATTTTTATGTTTAACAAGTAAAAAGTATTGTCACAGCGTAGGGAAATATGCTTAATATAAAGATCTACTTAGTCTATTTTTATGTTTTATTAAAGGTACACTTTGTAATTTTTCTGGTAGAGGGTCCGTCACCTGCTTGGTGTGTGGAAATGTGATTACTTTGCCTGAAAAGTTGCACAATATGGCATTAAACCTGTCCATCTTTTCTTTAATTATAGACATTTTCATTGGAAAAAAAAAATTTAAAAATATTGATTTAGTAAAGTCACCTGTTCGTCTCCATGGAGATAGCTTTAAGTTTTATGACATTTTATTATAATAATGCATTAGTCTGGTAGTGGTAAGCCACAGCTGCCCTGGGACAGACTGACAGAAGCGAGGCTGCCAGTCAGCCCCTCCGACCACCACCAGGACTCACGCACACACCACTTTCATACTAGGCAATGTGGGTGAAGTGTCTTGCCAAAGGACACAATAGTTTACCACAATCGCCCCACTGTGGCACCTGGTATTTCCAGCGTTCTCCCATCCAAGTGCTGACCAGGCCCAGCCCTGCTTAGCTTCTCAGATCTGACAGAAGTTTGACCACTTGGTGGAACATTGTAGGCAAAATGACAACATCTCCATGGAGACCAGAAGGATTTAGATCTTCTAAAAATGTACATTCCTTTCACATTTTATGACGCCCTATGGAACTTAAACGAACAATCGTAAACGATTCGTCACCTGCTTGTCTCCATTTAGATGTGATTACTTTGGCTGGAATGTTCCACAGTATGGCATTTATCTCATCTATCATGCACTGTTCAATTACAAGAGTTCTTTTTGTTCAAAAAAATACAATTCATACTGACAGTGGGCTCGCCTCTCCACAGATCTGACCTGTAAAACTTGGCCTGGTATCATGACCTGCTTGTCTCCAGATAAAGGAGGACACTCCAAAGTAATAACATCTCTATGGACATGAGCAGGTGACAAGAAAAGTGACATAATAGAGCTTTAAATCATATCTATACAAAATGCTAAAAGAAATGATGTTCAAGCCATAGACTGTATAAAGAAGTGGACTAAGTGAGTGTGACGTCACCCACAGCTTTCGACTCCAGTCAAATGAAGCTCATTGAGGCTAGAGCAGTTATAGCGGCTCATCTGGAGCCGAGTTCCACATATGGAATTCAGAACGGAAGTATCATAGCAACGAAAGAGCCAGTCTGGCATGAAGCTGTTAAAGGTAACGCCCCCTTCCACACCGCTGGTCTGGCATGGAGTGTGTGCTTAGCCATGCTGTCAATCAGACCTGTTGCTAACGCTAGCAGGAGTGACCTCGACGAAAGAAGGCGCCTGATTTGTTTGTTAATAATGTTCATATCTTGTTTACAGACACAATAGTGAAATAAAAACCTGAAGATCATGTAGAGGGATTTAATACGAACATTTAAGACCAAAATGACGAGTCTGACAGCAGCAGTTACAGAGAGAGGGGACACAGTTTTTCAAGGTAAAGTGAATTGGAGCCAGAAACACATCCATAGTCACTTCCTATTTGGAACGCGGTGGCTAGCAGGTTAGCTATGTCCATTTATATGTACAGTCTATGGTTCAAACTGAAGATATTCTCCCCTTAACAGTTTGTGACACAGCTGAACCTGGTTTTATTTTTTGACGTTCTGCAGCAGCCTCTCTCCTCTGTGCTCTTTTATTAATATGGTGCTAATATTAAATACATTTATATGGACCGAACGCAAATGTTCACCACAAGAATTCTACTATATAAAGTCAACGTGGCCATTAACTACAGCTGGAAAGTCTCAAAACAGATGCACAAGTTTTGACCATCCTGTGGCTGTCTGTACATGAAGAGCAAAAGTTAGCAGTTAGCGCAGCTTTCTGACAGCTATACGATGTTTCAGTGTGTGCTGGGGGTGTGTTGGTCTTCCGTGCCTGTAAAATAAGGTCTTATAAAAAACATGTTTAATCCAGTGTGACCCAGAGGTTTAAAGGGGCACTATGTCACTTTTCTGGTAAGGGGTCCCCCACTTGCTTGTCTCCATGGACATGTTATTGCTTCGCTTGGAATATTCCACAGTATTAAACTTCTATTCCATACTGTGTAACTTCTAAACTTCTATTTCCATAGAGACAACCAAGTGATCAGGCCAAGTTACAGGTCAGATCTGTGAAGAGGCAACCCCGCTCACACAATTGAATAAATGTAAATAAGATGTTTAATGATATATTGTGGGACATTTTAGCTAACGCAATAACATCTCCATGGGGAAAAGCAAATGACAGACATCAGAAAAGTTACATAGTACACCTTTAAGATTTTGGATCACGACCAAAGACCTGAAATCCAGTCTGGTTCACATTCGGGTTAAAGATATTCTCCTAACTGTTGTAAATGCCGCCAAATACTTGTACATATCGTATTGTGAAATTATAATGAGTATTGTCTTGCTCTAAAACGATTATATGAAGTATTTATTCTAAAGGCTATATATTTTTTACCATATATACAAACAGTACACTAAACCTATGTATGCATGGACTAATGTTTTGTGGTGACAGATGGAGCAGAGGGTGACTGACAAAATGGCTGAATGTTTCCTTAACATGGTGTATCGTGGACTGTCACTGTGCCCATATAAAGACTGTGGTTTGTATATGAGGAGGAGGAGAAGGCCGAGCACATGAACCAACACAGGCTTAAACTAAAGGTGCAGTGTTCCTCCTCTAAACTGTGTAGTGTTTAACAGACCTCTGTAATGTTCCTGTACTATGGGCGTGTATGTTCAAGACAAAGACTTCGAAATAAAGAATTATATAAGATTTAAAACTAAATTTGACCAAGTGTTTTTATTCTCATGTTCGTAATGTGTAAGAGGAGTTCAATAGCAAAAACATATATCTTTGTTTTGAAACATTCCCAAAAAGTGTTTTTCTTTTAGTTTCCATCTTCTACAGATATTAGCAATGATAATAATGTAAAGTGGATTTTATCAAGAAGGGAGGGAGTTACAGTATGATAGCAGTCAAATATATTTGTTTTTTGAAAATATTACTATACTAAAGTAAACTATAAGCCTCTGATGACTTTTTCAAATGGCACTTATGTGTTTTTGTGAACTCTCCATATGTAATCAAGAGTATTAAAAAAAAATACAAATTAGAAACTAACTAATAAGTTACTAATCTCCTATGACCAGCAGATGGCAGTGTAGTCATACAATATAAATGCTCAAACTATTGGACTTTGTAAGAACTACTTCCATGCAATGTAATACAGCTAGTTCCTCATGTATTGAAAACAGAATTGGTAATAAACTACTGTTATGAAAGTAATTTGACAGAAATATATAGAGAACCCAGTTTATTTGTGGCTAAAATGAGACATTCTCAATGATCACCTCAAACACAGAGCATGTATTCAGATATTTACTGGTTTGAATTAAGTACATTGCAGGTCTTATATTTAAATGGGTATTATGTTACAGTGTATTTGTCAGTTAGCTTGTGTAGAAAATATTTTAAAAAGTGTTATTATTATAGTTTCTCTTGTATTGGCTAACCTAGTGATCTTTCTTCTAAACCCCTGGTTGTGAGAGGTCACAGGTTCAAATCCTGGACTGTCCTGGGTCTGTGTGGAGTCTGGGACATGTAGGTTTATAGAGAATAAGAGCGACCTCATTTATCCAGTGAAATATAGAATGACTGCAGTTGACTTGAACTTTGTCAGATTCTCTGATTTGTCTAAAGGCCTTTTCAGACTTTCTGTAACAGGCATGGAAATAAAAACATTGACATATCTGCTCATAGTACATTTATTTTCAGAGGAAATCACATCTGCATATAATAACAGCCAGGTACAAGGTGCTTACAACACACATCCTTAAGAGTTATGCTTTAAAATATTTTTTCATCATTGTCGTCTCCTCTAAAATGACACTGCAGACTTTGAAATAACACTGTGCGATACAGTGATGATTAAATACATGTGGAGAGCTTCTTCACTAGTCAGTGCTTCATGGAGTGAGCAAGATTTATAGAACAAATGTGTTTTTCAATCAAACTTCTTATATAAACATGCCAACATTAAAAGAAGCGCTTTAGCTTCTTCCCACACTGCCTCTGCTGCTTCTTTTGGGGTTTCTGCCTGTTCAGCTAGTTTATATCCTCTGTATCCTCCATACGCTGCACCCCCAACAGCCACAGCACCCCCCACGACAGCACCAGTGGTTAGTGTAGACCTTCCTCCAAGTACGGTTCCTAAAGCAGGATTAAGAATCACCATCACCATAACAGGTATGCCCAGTAAAGCTCCTAACAGGATGCCTGTGGAAACACCTGCAAGTGGAACAAGGAAACTTTTATTAGCTGTAGCCTTTTTCAGCATTTCATTGGTGTAGCATGTTCCTTCGTTCTTCTGCACAGTTTGGTCGATGGTCTTGAGCAGCTCCCTGACCTGGTGCTGGTTGTTCCTGTATGGGTCGTGACTGTTGTTCCAGTATTTATTATCAAACACATGACATCGACCTCCACATTTCTGAATCAGCTTGCTCAGGGCTGCATTATCTTTGGCCCATTCTTTTATAGTAACCCCCTTGTCTAGTTGGTCACCGTGAGTGAAGACAACTGTGGTGTATTTGAGAGCCTCCTCAGAGAAGTACTGGAGTATCAGATCCACCACATCCTGCTCCTGTTTGGTGAACTTCTCCACTTTGAGCACCAGCAGAAAAGCGTGAGGTCCAGGGGCACATTTCTCTATACACTTCAGGATCTCAGGGCTCAGGTCGCTGCTCTCTGGGTCTGTGTCAAATAAACCTGGTGTATCGATCAGGTGAACTTTTCTTCCACAGACATTTTGGGTGAAAACCTGACAGGTTTTTGTCCCAGAGTTTGAAGAAGAGTTGACCTGAAACTTGCTTTCTCCCAAAATTGTATTTCCCATGTTGCTTTTTCCTGATCCAGTTCTTCCTAAAATCACGATCCTCCTCGTTTCTAAAAAAGGATTTGGGAAAAAGGTTCAGTTTTCACATATTTAATTTAAAAAAGCGTTTTTAATACAGTGGCCTAATCCACTATCTTGTATCTTACTTTTCCAGACTGTCCAAGTTATTTTATACAGTTTTATCATTCACTCCACACTGTTAAGTTACTATTGCAGCCCCACCTGCCTCAGGGCAAACTGATGGACATGAGGCTACCAATCTGTGCCATCAGCTCCTCTGACCATCACCAACACTCAACCCACATTGTCTAGTATGAAAGTGGCATGTAAGTGTCTTGCCTAAGGACATGGGTTTTGTCACTAGCACCCAAAAACATGTCTAAAGTGGTTTTATAGCATTAAAACAATAAAAGGTAACTGTGATCTAAATATGTTACATGGTGACAACTAATACCCCATAGAAGTGCAATACCCCCTCTTTAAAATAGCACCAGTGAGTCTTAATGGATACTGCAAATCTAAACTTGGGCTAAGCCAGGTATAATTTTAGTCGGTTTGCAAAAAGAGCAAATGGCCAGACCGTCCCACCAGCCTCCACCTTTCTTCTTCACTTTCTCCTTATGAAAGTATAGTAAGATCTGTCTACTACTTCTTTTGTATCACACCAAAAGGTTTTTAAAGACTCTTCACACAACCAGAACATGTATTCAGGTTTTTGTCAGTTTAGCCAATAACTAAACATAATCATTGCACCAATACCACTATTTACATATGTGACATGTTATATTAGTATGTTATATGAGTATGACTACTTCATTTTGAGTAGTTGGTGATACTGAGGGTTCTGTGACTTTTGTTAAATCCAAATCATTATTTAGCCTATTATACAATATCATTATAGTTATTATTATTATCCAGTTCATCATTTAATTTCATTATAATATATTTACAGTTTATTTATTTATTTATTTCAGGGACAATGCACATTAATAAACATTTGCATGTAAATATGCCAGAATTAGCCCAAGGGCCGAGCTGAAACCAGAAGTTTACATACACTATATAAAAAGACACATTCGCTTTTTTCCTCACTGACATGAAACCAGACTAAACTTTTCCTGTTTAGGTTAATTAGGATTACCAAAATGATTTAGTTGCTAAATACCAGAATAATGAGAAGGACTTTTAAAGATAATTTTTCATTACTTCAAAGTCAAAGGTTTACATACAATTTGGGAAAACCCAGATGATGAAGTCATGTCTTTAGAAGCTTCTGATTGGTTTATTGACAACATTTGAGTTAGAGACACACAGTTGTGTTTTAGTTTTAGTTTTTCCTTGAGTGATGCAGAAAAGAGGGAGCCACTGTTTGTGTGAATGGACATGTATGTAGTATCTGAAGGGACACCTGAAACACACTGCTTCTTTGCTGATGTTGTTTGACTTTCCCATGATGTTACACAAACAAATCAGGAAGAGAATTGTGGACTTGCACAAGTCTGGTTCATCCAAGTCTGGTGCAATTTCCAGATGCCTGAAGGTGCCATGTTCATCTGTTCAAACAATTATACACAAGTATAAAGACAATGGGAATGTCCAGACATCATACCACTCAGGAAGGAGACGGGCTCTGTGTCCCAGAGATAAACGTGCTTTGGTCTGAAATGTGCAGATCAACCCAAAAACAAAAGCAAAAGATCTTTTGCAGGTGCTGGCTGAAGTTGGTAAAAGCCTGTCATTATCCACAGTGAAACGAGGACTGTACCGACATGGGCTGAAAGAACACAGGAAGAAGCCCTTACTCTAAAAGAAAAACATAAACAAGCCAAATTACAGTTTGCAAATGCACACAAGGACAAAGACTTAACTTTTGGAGACATGTCCTGTGGTCTGACCAAACTAAAATTGAAGTGTTTCAACATAATGAGCATCGTTATGTTTGGAAGAAAAAGGAGTAAGCTTGCAGCCTGAGAACACCACCCCAGCTGTGAAATACGGGGCAATACAGCATCATGTTGTGGGGTTGTTTTGCTGCAGGAGGGACTGGTGCACTTCACAAAATAGATGGCATCATGAGGAAAGAATATTATGTGGAAATACTGAAGCAACATCAAGACATCAGCCAGGAAGTTAAAGCTTGGGTGCCAATGTGTCTTCCAAATGGACAATGACCTGAAGTATACTGCCAAACTGGTGACAAAGTGGCTTAAGGATAACAAAGTGAGTGTTTTGGAGTGGCAACCACAAAGCCCTGATCTCAATTTTACTGAAAATCTATGGTCAGATCTGAAAAGGAATGTAGAGCAAGGTGGCCCACAAACTTGGCAGAAATTTTGGCTCCTCCAGACAGATTTGGTGTAATTGAGCCAACTATTGTGAGAAGCTTGTGGAAAGACATCCGAATCATTTGACCCGAGTCATATAGTTTAAAGGCAATCGTACCAAACACTAATGAAATGTATGTAAACTCATGACTTTGAAGAAAGTACGGAAAAACCTTTAAAAATCCTTCTCTCATTATTCTGGCATTTAGCAAATCGAAATAATTTTGTTAATCCTAATTGATCTAAAGCAGGTAAAGTTTAGTCTGATTTCATGTCAGACAGTCAAAAAAAAAAAAAAAAAAATCATGTGTCTTTTTATTGCGTAGGAATTGTACATGATTTAATTAGAGTAAAGCCTACTTTTTCTTTGGAATAAGTATTTGAGAGGCTGTTTTAAATTTCTACTGTAATCACTGTAGTTAGGGTATATTACTGACTACTATTAATACTTTATAAACTCACCCCCCATTTTGTGTAAAGCACTTCTGATTCTTTGTCTGTGGCATGAATGACAAGGTGTATTTTCTGCACAGGTCTAAACAGGACTATAGTAAATCTAAACTTGGCCTAAACCAGGTATAAAACCAGACCCACTGTTCAAGCTCTACAGGACAAGCCTAAAGAAGGACAAAGACGTGGATGTTGACTCTCTCTCTTGGAAAAAAAAAAAAAAAATCAATTGAATGTTTATAATATTTTTCTTCTTCACTGAAAATATGTAGGCTATTAACACTTATACCCTATACAATATTTTAAAACAAACTAATATTCATCTACATTGGCCAATGTTTGATAATAAAGTTTAAGTAAGCACCACAGGTCACCTCTGTATTTAATGTACTCCTTTAACGGTGTTGTTGCGAGGGACTGTGGGACCTTATGAATTAAGACAGTGCTTCTCAGACTATGGTCACAGGCCACAGTTTGGGACCCACTGGCTTAGACATTTAGTACATTGTATGAACCTGAACTAAAAAGCACATGACCACCTTAAACCACGGACAGCCACAGCCAGTTTGAGATACACCACCCAGCAGAGAGCAGACCCGTCCTGACCAGTTCAGAGAGTTGCTCTGAAGGGGCTAGTGGCACACCTGACTCTGCCTCCTCAGGATCAGGCAACAGCTGAGCATGACAACTGGCCTTCACCGATCACAACACCTAATTCATTTTACTTTGATTTATTCTCCCCCTCCATCTATATTCTCTGTACCTTATTTTCTCATTTACAAATGACTAGAGCTTGTACTTTCCTCTTCCTCTGCTGTCTCCACCTTACACTCTCCAAAATGACAGAAATATCACACGCAATTGTAAAAAGCTGTTACGTCTATAAACCATGTTATGTCTTTATTTGTCTTGGTGTGCCTCATCACCCCTTGTCGCTGCTGTACATGTATTGTCACTATGTTGATCTGTCTTGCATCGTGTATATATGTAAAGAAAAACAAAAAAACAAAACAGCCCAGTAAATTAGACATATTTCAGACGTATCCAATTAGTTTCACTGCAGTTTTGCTTTGAGTTTCAACTTCTTCAACTTTAAATAAATGCAGTCAATTTAAATATATAAAAATAGAGTTAAAATCACTGTGTAGATGAAATTACAGTTAAAAATCACTCACCTTCTTTTGCCATGATGTCCAAATGTTCAGGGTGAATGGCAGTTTACCTTCAGTCTCTACTAAATAAATATGTAGCCTACATCCTGCCTACAGGAAATATTCTCGTCATACAGAGTTTGGCGCCAGTGTTCACAAACACGTGATTTCTAGAATGAATTGCATCGTATTAACAGGTTAAATGACATCACAACGATATGAGGATGTTATTTTAACAGAGGAAAGGTAAAAATCAGGTATTACTAATGCAGATTTTCTAAATCAGTGGGCACGTAATTGGCATTTAATAACAAGAAGTAAAGAATGCTCCGATTCAACTTCAACTCACCAGTGGTACTTTTGGGATCACATTGACTCAAGAGAAAAAAGTAAAGAAAAGTAAAACATTTGAAACATGAGACTGCAGAGGTTAAGCACGTACGTCATGTTCTACTCCTCAACATTCAGACTGAGGCAGAACTATGGGCAGAACAGACAAAATGTGTTTGACTTTTGGCCTCATTTTGTTTTACCTAAAATGATCTTTATAAGGCAAAATGAAAACAAAGTAGGCAACGCAAGGCATTTTATTTTTAATTCGTACACAAAGTAATTCAAAGTACTTTACAGAGGAAGACATTCAAACAAACACAACAACAAATTCACAACAAATTTAAACATAAATAATCATCATAAACATTAAAAGAAGAGGCAGATTCTCTGATTTGTCTAAAGGTAAATCAGAGAATCTGACAAAGTTCAAGTCAACTGCAGTCATTCACTCTCCATGGCCTAGCTCCAAAGTACATCTCCCAACTATCTCACATTCTGAGGACTTCAGGGACCCGCCTCTTGCTAGAGTCCTGGTTCAGTCCTGGTTCAGTCCTGGTTCAGTCCTGGTTCAGTCCTGGTTCAGTCCTGGCCTCCTGCTGGTCCCAGAGTCAGGACTAAACATGGGGAATCAGCATTTGAGTTTTGTGCAGCTAAAACCTGGAACAGTCTTCCTGAAGATGTGAGACAGGCCTCTACTTTGACAATGTTTAAATCCAGACTCAAAATGGAGCTGTTTAGCTGTGCATACGACTGAAAGGGTTTTATTCTGCATTCTTCTCTTTTAATGTTCATTTTATGTTGATTATTTATGTTTCGATTTGGTTGTGTTATGATTTTAATGTTTTTCTTATTCTGCAAAGCACTTTGAATTACTCTGTAATTATGCTATAAAAATAAACTTCATTTGCCTATATTTTCAAGGGTTCTATGACTATTAAAACCAATTCGTTATGTAGCCTATTATCCAACATTATTAGTAATTATTATGAATAAATATCATTTTAACAAGAAGGGAGGGAGTTACAGTATGACAGAAGTAAAATACATTTGGCTTTTGAAAATATTACTATACCAAAATAAACTACAAGCCTCTGATGACTTTTTCAAATGGCACTTATCTGTTTTAGTAAATTAACTCTTCATATGTAATCAAATGTATTATATATATATATATATATATATATATATATATATATATATATATATATATATATATATATATATATATATATATATATATATATATATATATATATATATATATATATATATATATAAACAACATTGTGGTTCAGCGTCCACTGTAAATTAGAAACTAAAAGATATGACCAGCAGATGGCAGTGTAGTCATACAATTTAAATGCTCAAACGCTTTACTGGACTTGATAGGAACTACTTCCATGCAATGTAATACAGCTAGTTTCTCAGGTATTGAAAACGTAATTAGTAATAAACTACTGTTATCAAAGTAATTTCATAGAACTATATAGAGAACCTAGTTTATTCTTGGCTAAACAAGATGCTCAATGATCACTTCAAACCCTGACCACATGCATTCAGATATTTGCTGGTTTGAATTAAGTACATTGCAGAACATGTTTAAATGTGTGTTATCTTACATTTGTATTGGTGGCTTTCAGATTGTATAACATGATGTTGTCATACTCTCAGAACGGGGGCAAGAGCCAGATTTCCCATTGGTGTTAAATATTATTGGCCCATAGAATACTGTGACGTCATCCAACCAGCAAATTGTTAATGAACTTGTGTGGTAATAGTTTTATTCTATTGCCCTATGTCCTCTTTTGTTGATGCGGCTGCTCGTAGCTGTGGTCGTAAGGTCTGTGGTGCTTGTCGCGGCGGCAATCCCCGAACCCGGTGGTGGACACGTGAAGTAAGGGATGCCGTCAAGCTGAAGAAGGAGTCCTATCGAGCCTTGTTGGCTCGTGGGACTCCTGAGGCAGCTGATGAGTACCGGCGGGCCAAGCGTGCCACGGCTTGGGCAGTCACAGAGGCAAAAACTCGGGGTTGGGAGGAGTTCGAGGAGGCCATGGAGGAGGACTATTGGACGGCCTCAAAGAGATTCTGGCAAACCGCCCGACGCCTCAGGAGGGGGAAGCAGTGCTTCACCAACACTGTTTACAGTGCGGGTGGAGAGCTGCTGACCTCGACTGGGGATGTTGTCGGGCAGTGGAAGGAATACTTTGAGGATCTCCTCAATCCCACTGTCACGTCTTCCGAGGAGGAAGCAGAAACTGGGGACCCAGAGGCGGACTCGTCCATCACCCTGGCTGAAGTCACTGAGGTGGTTGACAAGCTCCTCGGTGGCAAGGCTCCGGGGGTGGACGAGATCCGTCCTGAGTACCTCAAGTCTCTGGATGTTGTGGGGCTGTCTTGGCTGACACGTCTCTGCAACTTCGCGTGGCGGTCGGGGACAGTACCTGTGGAATGGCAGACCGGGGTGGTGGTCCCTCTGTATAAGAAGGGGGACCGGAGGGTGTGTTCCAATTACAGGGGAATCACACTCCTCAGCCTTCCCGGTAAGGTCTATTCCAGGGTACTGGAGAGGAGAATCCAACCGATAGTCAAACCTCGGATTCAGGAGGAGAGTGTGGTTTTCGTCCTGGTCGTGGAACACTGGACCAGCTCTATACTCTCCATCGGGTCCTCGAGGGCTCATGGGAGTATGCCCA
This sequence comes from Periophthalmus magnuspinnatus, assembly GCF_009829125.3. Classification (NCBI taxonomy): domain Eukaryota; kingdom Metazoa; phylum Chordata; class Actinopteri; order Gobiiformes; family Gobiidae; genus Periophthalmus; species Periophthalmus magnuspinnatus. Next base: position 19,561,616 of record NC_047129.1, on the reverse strand, counting down.
ACCAGTCCACATGTGTTTTGTGGATCTGGAGAAGGCATTCGACCGTGTCCCTCGTGGTGTCCTTTGGGGGGTGCTCTGGGAGTATGGGGTCCGGGGCTCTTTGCTAAGGGCTGTTCGGTCCCTGTATGACCGGAGCAGGAGCTGTGTTCGCTTTGCCGGCAGTAAGTCAGACCTGTTCCCGGTGCATGTAGGACTCCGCCAGGGCTGCCCTTTGTCACCGGTTCTGTTCATTATATTTATGGACAGCATTTCTAGGCGCAGCCAGGGGCTGGAGGGGGCCTGGTTTGGGAACCATAGGATTTCATCTCTGCTGTTTGCAGATGATGTTGTCCTGATGGCTTCTTCGAGCCAGGACCTGCAGCAGGCACTGGGGCGGTTTGCAGCCGAGTGTGAAGCGGCTGGGATGAGAATCAGCTCCTCCAAATCCGAGGCCATGGTTCTCGACCGGAAAAAGGTGGTTTGCTCTCTCCGGGTGGGTGGTGAGTCTCTGCCCCAAGTGGAGGAGTTCAAGTATCTCGGGGTCTTGTTCACGAGTGAGGGAAGGATGGAGCATGAGATTGACAGGCGGATCGGTGCAGCGTCTGCAGTGATGCGGTCGCTGTATCGGTCTGTTGTGGTGAAGAAGGAGCTGAGCCCAAAGGCGAAGCTCTCGATTTACCGGTCAATCTATGTTCCTACCCTCACCTATGGTCATGAGCTCTGGGTAATGACCGAAAGGACAAGGTCGCGGATACAAGCGGCTGAAATGGGCTTCCTCCACATGGTGGCTGGGCTCACCCTTAGGGATAGGGTGAGGAGCTCTGTCACATGGGAGGAGCTCGAAGTAGAGCCGCTGCTCCTACACGTTGAGAGGAACCAGCTGAGGTGGCTCGGGCATCTGCTCAGGATGCCTCCTGGACACCTCTCTAGGGAGGTGTTCTGGGCATGTCCCACCGGGAGGAGGCCCCGGGGAAGACCCAGGACACGCTGGAGGGACTATGTCTCTCGGCTGGCCTGGGAACGCCTTGGGGTCCCACCGGAGGAGCTGGAGGACGTGTCCGGGGTGAGGGAAGTCTGGGAGTCCCTGCTTAGACTGCTGTCCCCGCGGCCCGGCCCCGGATAAGAGGAAGAAAATGGATGGATGGGTAATAGTTTTTGTCTTGCTTTAAATCCCGGGTTGTAAGAGGTTAGAGGTTCAAATCCTAGACTGTCTTTGGTCTGTATGTGGATTTCAACTGTGATTACATTTCCGTTTTCTTATCAGGATAAGGGTCAGCACACTTTCGAACATACTCAAAGATGAACAGCCGAGAGAAGACTGAAATATGAACAACTAACTAATACAAGATTCAAGAAATACACATGCAAAGAGGAGCACAAAGACCTATGGCAGTTCCTCAAATCATAGGTACGTGAGCTCCCCCTTGTGGTGCATAGAGCCCTCTGCAGCTTGAGTACTTGTTTTAATCAAGTAAATGACTGTCCTCTTTTGGGATAGTTTTGTTTTAGGACTACCATATTCAGTTTTTGTTTGTTTTTTGTTTTTTTTAGATCTGATTAGTCCCAAGTTATACCTGAGGAAATAAGCGTCTAGAGCTGGTGATATTCAAAAAGCCAAACAACATTATTTTTAGGTGGTAGTTGGCACTGAACGGTGGTTACAATTAGGGATGCACAGATACAATACTGGTATTTGATATTGGCACTGATATGGAACATTTTCATGGATCAGATTCAGTTCATTTATAGAACACATTAAAAACAACTTCAGCTAATCAAAGTGCTTCACATAAAAGTAAAAAAATAATAAGACAATTTACTGGTCGATCTTGGTCCAAAACACATATTACTGAACTTGTATTTTTTCAGAGTTGTTCTGTAGTTATTTTAAATGATTAATAACAGTTACAAAACACATTTGGATCATTTTTACCCTACGCCATTTGTGTTTAAAGAAAATATTTTCAGGGTCTGCACAGGTATCAGTTGATATAAGGGATCAGCAGATACTTAAAGCTAAAGTATCGACATTGGCATCAGAACAGAAAAAACTGGATCAGTGGCATAAAATGCAGACAACATTTGTCTAACTTTTCTCCCCATTCTGGTTAAACACATTTAGTTTAATTACTCCCTCTGACAGTCTAACTGTCTCTCCGCCCTCTCCTCTCAGTACCTCACATGTTCTTTTCCACAGCTCACAGATGGCGGTTCATCCCAGACAGAGGACTGGAGTCATTTGCTCTTAACTCTGTGACTGATGTGTTTGAGCTGTTACTCTTCTGTACACGTACACACACACACACACACACACCCCCACACACACACACACCCGCAGTGCAGACTAAACACAAATGAAACAAAATACAACTCCAGGTATGTTTGTGATGAGGAAACAACATAGATCAGAAAAAAGCGTAATGTGGGACCTTTATAGGTCTTCAAGGGCCCAGGTATGACTATATTCATTAAAATCAGATTATATATATGCAAAAGATAATGGAACAGAACAAGGTTTGGTTTTAAATGAAATGCCACTGCCAGTCCAACAGCTGCCTGTAGGATATAGGCTAGTGTCAGCAAAAATATATTATTCAAGTACATTTGAAAATACTGGTGACATTGTGGTTAGTATTCTCCCAACAGCAACAAGGTATCAGGTTCAATTTTAAACTAAAACACTAACATAACACATTAATATACAAGTTCCCAGGACACCCCCATGAGTCAAAAGCAGAGAACTAAATTTCTTCTAGACTTATTAAAGAGCTCTATGTATCAATAAAAGAAACGTGTTAGAAAACTGCAGCGCCCAATGAGAGCTGACATCATCTGAACGTCATCACAACAAAGCGGCGCATGCTGTCGGCGCCCCCTATGGATAGCTGCACTTTACACTAGCGAGCAGCCCATTTTTTTCATTTGTACCAAAATAACTACGCGACGCTGCTGAATCCTACGAGTATCACCGATTAAGAAAATAAAACTGGAGAGGAAGTGCATACGTCACAGTGGGAGTGTACTGGTAGAATGTGAAAAAGGCGTCTTAAAAATAAGCGATTAAACATTACTCAAACATGAATCACTCTAAATACAACTTCAGAGGGTCAACGAGAAGGAAACAACTATAACAAATTTCTGAAAAGCCGATTTTGTACAGTACGTCTGCTTTAATAATGTTGCATATTTATTCATGAATGGAGAAAAAACACTTAAACCATACAAAAATCTATTCACTTTCCTCCTTCAGACCATTGTCCATACTGGTACATTGTTATGGGTCTCATAGATGGACACCCTCAAACTCAACTCCTGCTGATCGTTGTGATAGAGCAGGCAATTACACACATGCACATCTGTGTCCACACCATTACACCAGCCGGTCATATGCTCTTTGTTTTAGTCTTTATTTGTCCTAATCCACTGTAGTACTCAATATGCAACCTCCTCAGAGAGACCGTGTGCGCTATAGGGGAATGTGCATGGGTATATGTGTGTGTGTGTGTGTGTGTGTGTGTGTGTGTGGTGGGATTTGGAGGTAAACAGACATAAAGTGGTCCTAATCTGAATTGCAGATGTTGTGAGCCATACGGATGCAGCGCCCTCGTTAGCGCGCACTCGTTAGCGTGCACTTTTAGCTGTAATTATCGGGTAATGGCACTTAGCCCGTCGTCTCCTCTGCACACTCAAGTACGCTCTGACAACTTGGCAGAAGAGAACCAGCAAACACAGACAAGAGGGAGGCATTCTTCATTTTAAAAACAATACGGTGTATGGAGTAGCAACATTAAGAAGTTTGGCAAATATTGAAGGGATAAAATGTAGAGGTATTAGCTGGGAGGTTATAATACTGAATTTCAATATCTTGGTTCTTGTCTCATCATTAGGGATACACCGATCCAACTTTTTCAGGTCCAATGCTACAACTTTATCAATACCCCTTTAAACAAAAATAAAATGAAATAGAACAGATCTAAATGTGTCCTGTTATTTATCTCTCAAGTAACAGAACAACTTTGTATAAATAAAAGTTTAAGCATTATTGGACTTTCTACGCCGACTACGACTAGGAAAAATATGATACATCAGTTTTTATGTCCAACCAGGATATCGACTGAACAGATATCTGGAAGCAGATGATCCAGCAAATTTTTCAGTATCAACGCCGATGTACAATACTAGTATCGGATCGGTGTATTCCTTCTCATAAAAGGTAAAGAATGTTACCAAAAATATCTGGATTTGGAGACTAAAGCAAAAGGAATCGTGCAGATGACATGCCACCTACTGAAAGTTACAGAGATCGATGAGTTTTATGACATACTCTGAAATATTTGAGTCAAAGGGATACAGGCCTGTGCTTTGTCAGTATTCTGAAAAGATGTAAAATGAAACAAAACAAAAAACACATGCTTTTCCATTTGTTCGTGCCCAAAAGAGTGACAGTTCTTCCTTCAACAAATTCACACTGAGGTCAAGAAGACGCAAGAAAACAATGGATCATTCTATAATCATAATCTTAAATATATTTACATTGTGACAGCTGTGTAAAAATGTGAAGATATATGGAATTATGCAGAAAAGACAAACAAGGTAAACAACTCAAATAACAAATATTTTTCAACAAAGTAAAGGGTAGCTGCTTATAGGATTTGACTATAAAAATATTTAGTAGTCATTTCCTTACATATCTCACCTCATATTGTGCATCTTAAATGTAGAAAGTAGTAAAGATATGACAAAAAATAAATAAATAAAAAATTGAAAGAGAGGGAGGTGTAGGTTAGGTAAAAATTCTTTGGTCAAACAGTGCATTTATGGAGTCTGCAGTCTCTCTTTGAATCATCTGTTTGCAGCACAGAGTGAATTTCTATTTACATTTATTTATCCAAACTATAGAGTGTATATATAAATGGACATGGCTAACACACTAGCTGCCACGTTCCAAATAGGGAATGAGCATGGGCGCACTTCCGGCTCCATCGACTGACAGCAGTTACAGAGAGAGGGGCAAGAGTTTTTCAGTAGAATCTGCATTGGAGTCAGATTCATCATTTTGGTCTTAAAATGTTCGTATTAACTCACTCTATATGACCAAGGTATTTCGCTATTGTGTCCGTAAATCAAGATATTAACATTAATAAACAGACAAATCATGCGCCTTCTTTCCCCGAGGTTGCTCCCACTAGCATTAGCAACAGGTTTGATTGACAGCGTTGCTAAGCTCCCGCTCCCTGCAAAACCATCATTGCGTTATCTTCAACAGCCTTGCTCCGGATTGGCTCTTTGGTTGCTATGATACTAGCAGTCGGAAATCCAAAAATGGAACTTGACTCCACATTAGCCCCTATAACTGCTCTAGCCGCAACGAGCTTCATTTGACTGGAGCCGAACGCTGTGGGTGATGTCACTCTCACTTAGTCCACTTCTTTATAGTCTATGATCCAAAACCATCCCCAGAATTGTGAAGGCAGACTATAGTGTACACCTCGTCAACCTTTCTCCCCAAGACTTTTGTAATTTAGCACATAAATCAAATTGTGGCTAAGGTGGGCACTTAATAGCCATGCATGCCACAGAGGAGGGAGGGGCAGGAGGAGAATCCACCAAAATAAACTTTATTACAGTAAACTCACAAGACTAGGAGGGTATTTAAACTCAGCTGAACCACCTTTTCAGTTCTGCTCTCAAAAAACCCCTAAAAACTAGGGATGGGCCGATACCAATGCCAGTATCCAAAGTCAGTGCTGATTGGTGAATATTTGCTGGATCAGGTGTCAGCTCCAAAATGCCGATGTCCTCTCCTGGCAAATCCAGACTGTTATTGCTCTATATTCTGGTCCCCACATCTTCTATTGCGTCTCAAGCCCAGTCAAATGTGATCGTCCAATCAGGTTTTGTTTTTTTTTCAGTGACAAGTGAAAACTAAGGAGCTCATTGGTCGCCTAGGGTTTACATATAAAATCTCATTTATCTCACGTCAGATTAACAGAGTTTAGTGCTTCGCTCATTAATTCTGCAGAAATCATCCAATCCGCTGTTTTTCAGACTTGTAACCTCCCCTCCGTTTTCCCCCGATACAGACGGACCATGCTTGTCCCTGATTGGCTAATCCACCCATCAATCACGCGCATTTGAAAATGGGAAGAGTCACCGATGACCAGACTCAAAAGTATTGAAGAAGTGTGTATTCTGAATCCCAGGCAACCAATATCCTAGTTGGACTGATGACATTCTGGAACAACTGCAACCCGTAAATACTTTCATTTCTTTATTTTTTTTTTTATTTCTTAACTTTTATTTACACAAAGTTGTTCTGTAGTAACTTGAGATACAAATAACAGCCACATAAAAACAAAAGTAAGTATGACATAATGTGCTAAAGAAAATAAAACTTATTTTCAGTCCCTGCACTGGTATTCGCAGACATTTAAAGCTAAAATATCGCTAAGATATCGGTATCTGAACTGAAAAAGCTGAATCGGTGCATACCTACTAAAAACTGTAACAAGTCTAGGATATGCTGATACCACTAGCTCTTTAAATGGACAAAAAGTGCATGCCCTCAAATTTCCTGTGTCTGCTATGATTAGTAGATTAGTAAAAGTGACTCTGCTCTTCACAATGAACATTTCAAAGCCACAACACGTCTGCACTACACAGATCTGACTCCTCTCCTGCTCCTCTGCTCTGATCAACAACCTCAGCACAAACACACTTACTGTCCAAACCACACAGTGAGGAGAGGGTTTACAGAGGCACACAGTGAGGGCAATGAGCAGAGCAGTGACAGCCGAGTAGTCAGATATTAGAAAATTACTGGGACGGTGCTGAACCTGCTCCTTTTCCTTAAACTTAAATTATGAAAGTTACCTTTAGGAGGCACACGTCTGACACTTTAGCTTCTGTTTAGCCTAAACAGATGAATACATTTCTTCTGGACCTCAGCTCACACTGTTCCGTCTCCTCTGGACCTCTGTTTTTATTAATGATATCATTTCACATCTGAACACTTCACATGTCATGTGTTTACTGCTGTCGCCATTAGCCTCATATTTGCAAAATCTTACTGGTGTTGTGAGCACCCATGTTGTAGACCTTAGCACCCCCTTAGCTCCTCCAACCAGAAATGTCTGGAGCTACCCCTGGTGCTAGGACAATACATGAACAGAATCAGGCCCCGGACCCTTGTATTTATATTGTGCTTGTTTTAAATGAAGGTCTCTAGGGAGGGAACAGTTTGCACATGGAGGTCCGTGCGCTCTGCTGGAAAAATGTGGAACAACTTTATTTTCATAAGTGGAGGAGTCACACGGGCTGCACACATATTTTATTCATTTTACACTGACAGGCTGTTTCTCTCCACATGGATGCCCTCCCACTCCACTGTAAACCAGGTAATCCACTCAGACACCATCAGCATTTAACAATATGTGAAAGTGTGGAAAAAACACTGAAAAAAATGAACCCACATTTTATGCAATACTGCCCTGTCAAAAAGTAAATGGAGATAAAAGACGATAAAAAATGTAGAATCATAAATGATAGTAGTGGTTGTTTTGTTAAATCAGCTACCTGCTTGTCTCCATAGAGATGTTTTTCCTTTGCCTGCATATTCCACAATGGCAACTGTAGCACCTATGTGAAACACGTGAATTATGCAAAAATTGATTATGGGCTATGATCATCTGATTTGGCTCAGAGGAAAAAGAGACAATATTCAACAACAATAACAGCAGCAGCAGGATGTGATGCCCATGTACCATGTATTGTGACAACATTAAGCAAAAAAACTATGTAAAATATTTACAGAGTGCACTGTTTAGTTCGTTTGATAAGCTCTGCTTTAAGAGTTCAACACTTGTGTAAGATCCGCTGTATTAATCAACACCACGCTGGAGTCCAGTTTATCCGCAGAAGAAACAAGGGAAATGGAGTTTGAGTGTGTGTATGTGAGTCCAGGTGTGCTGGAGAAGGTGGAGTGAACGCGTGTTGGCTACAGAGGCTCCTACCACATTAAAAGTATCATTAATGTAGCAGTTGTCTGTTGGACATTGGCTGTTCAGACCTTGCTGTCCAGTAAGATCCAATCCAAGCAGACATGGAGCGAGGAAGTAAAAGAAGAAACCTGGCCTATACAAGACATTCCAGTTTCAGTATTCGGCATTTCATTAACATTAAAATTTTTGCAGTCCCTGTTCCCTCAAAGCTGCACAAATTGCGCACTGCTGACATGGTCTCCGCACACAGAAAATCTGTGCTGCACACAAAAAATCGAACCGGAGTTGAAAATAAAATAAACACACAACAATTCATTCTGCGCTATTTTTCAATGTGAGTCAGTGAGTGTGACGAGGACGAGCTGCTCCAGACAATTATGTGAATCACATACGTATTTGCGCATCTTATCAACGTCATTGACAAGCGTCATGCGCCGCTACCAGAGTTTTAGCCAATGGCCGTGTCCCAATTCGCCAAATGCACCTTTTGAAGGGTCCCTTCGAAGTACTCTTCAAAGTGTACTTTGAAGGTTCCGGTCGAGAATCTGCCCTTCTCAGTGTAGCCGCCATCTTGCTGAAGTGGGACAGGCCCACACCACGGACCGCACTTGTACCGCTGTCTTTGAGCGTACGATACGTACATTACGTATGTTATTTTTTTATGATGTATTATTTAATAGAAGAAAAGTCAAGATGTCGTCGTCGCAGCCGTTTCTTTTTTTTTAGATTGAATATCAATCAATCAGCAATCAGCACTTATAACGTTCAAGGTGATTTTTTTCTCATTTGTAGCTACTTCATAACTTTAAAGGGTTAACAAAATATACCTTGTGAAAACGTAATAGCAGAGACAGAGGTAAAAATATCATTTTCACATTCATAGTCTATAAACCAGAGACACTGATTAGTTGTACATAAAGTGGGATATTGCAGTTTAACAATTCGGTATTGGCCAGTGGCTACACCACTTTAATAACAGTAGAGGGCGCTGTTTCCCTTCTATGCCGTGCCAGTTCTTTCCATATCATTATTGTGAGGGATTTTCTAGCAGTGCAGCGCTACATCAAACTAGTATCTTGATTTACTAACACGAAGGTAAATGACATCAGATGGGTGCAGACCTATGGAATGTACCGGAACACATGAAGATTTTGTGCACGTCTCAGGACTCTCTTCTGTCCTTTCCTCATAGTCCGTTGCTTCATTGTTCACATTACCTGTGTGGATCATTAAACTCTTCTGACTTTATGTTTCTCTTGGTCTTTGACGCTTACAATAGAAACGAACATTCTTACATTATTCTTATTGCAGTAATTTTTTTAATGATAAAAATGTCTTCTTATTGTCTAGCAATAACTGCACATTCCTTTATTCCATGTAACTCCTTTTTAATCATCAAACACACTGTGCAGATCTTTATTCAGATTTAACAGTTTCATGTCGCTCTGTTGTAGATGAGGTAAACCAGTACCAACATTTGAACATATATTGCGCAGCGGACTCCATTTTTTTCTGTTTCTTGCGTAGTCGCGGTGCATGATGGGATATAGAAGTGCGTGAAGTGTGCACGCTTCGGTTACGTCCGATCTCCATGGAAACGGTGAAAAGGGAAGGGCAGGTTTGTCGACGCATTCAGTAGGGTGCGTTGAAATGGGACAGCCCTTGTCGCGCCGCGTAACTGCCCTTCGACGCACACTTGGAATGGTGATTCTAAGGCCAGTTTGGCGAATTGGGACACGGCCCACATATCCAAAATACATTAAATAAAATGCATTCAGGCTTTAACAGTATCAAATAAAGTTACCAAAAAATTATAACAATAACAGTATGCCATTTTCTTCTGTAAGTTTAAATTACCTAATTATCTGTTTAACCGTGGCAAAGTGCACCTTACAAAAGCAGACAAAATATACCATAAAACTCACCAGAACTCTTATCGCGATGACTTAAACTCCTGTTTGGCTCAAAATCCTCCTCCGGTTTGGCTAGAACAGGTTTATATATCAATATTTCTCTGTAGTTTTCTGCTCACAGCTGCTCTGCTGTACGTGCTCTGTAACAGGCCGCACGCCCGTCTCTGCTGCGCAGCCTCGTGGGAGGGGCGTTTGGAAAACTTTATCAATAACAAAGAAATATTATTTTTTTTAAACAAAATAATAAAAAGCCATGATTTCTTTATAATATAATATTAATATTTTTCAAATTATGGTGTTTTAGCTGTTTTAATCACATTTTTTATCAGCTTATTTGTTATTTATTGACCGTTTTCACGACATGCTCTGTTATTACTTACCCTTCATTTGCCTCATTCTGGACTGGCTCTGGTTGCTATGATAGTCATGGTTGAAATTCCAAATATGGAACTGGGCTCCAAATCGGCCGCTATAACTGCTTTAGCCTTGATGAGCTTCATTTGACTGGAGCCGAACGCTGTGGGCAACGTCACACTCACTCAGTCCCTGAATACAGTCTATGGTGACAGATTAGACCAGTCATTTCACTGAAACATACTTGACATTATTAGATTTAAGATCGTACTAAAAATCTTACCTAATCTTTTCTAGTTTTGTAATTTTGGTGAAGTTTACAAGTTTACTTCCTGGTTGGACATGAGCAGCAGATGTGACATACATAGAGGTATGTTACCTAGCAACCACAATGGTAACAAGGGCCAAAACTAAATTACACAATAGTTATGATTTGACAAAATAAATGACAATACAAGTTGTGCTTAAAGCATCACTGCATTTTGAATGGTTTGCTGACAGTTGATGACATGGAGGGATTCTGTTTTAAAACTCACAACCACTTATTGTATTTTCCAACTTTGTGTTTTCTAAATTTCTTTGGTGCCACATAACTGATGTAAAATTATAAGACATATTTACTGGTACTATTCCACCAAACAAAGTCAGTATGAAAACAAATGTACTTAAACCTCTGTGCTTGTGTTACTGTACAGTGTGAAAAATGACTTCTCAAAACAGCTGTCATCTCTCCCAGGTCTTACCTCAGTCAATGTTAGCGCTTTGACGTTAGCGCTTTGACGTTAGCGCTTTGACGTTAGCGCTTTGACGTTAGCGCTTTGACGTTAGCGCTTCAACATTAGCGCTGTGATGCATCTGACAGTCCTATTCTTCTTACCTGGAGCACAGTCAACCCAATGGGTGAGTTTAGAAGAGGCGAGTTTAAACAGTAAATCAACCAGACCAGATTGAAAATCCTATAATCGCCCAAAACAATGTATTAACATGTTTTATAAGTTTCACTTTCATTTTTGGAGCTCTGAGTCCTTCACAGCACGATTAACATTACAGTCAGTGAAAATGAAACTGCTGCACATCACATCAGATTTGTGAAGTTGTAGTGTATTGTTTTCATGTTTTTGTATATTTATTGAGAATTGTCCTGTGGGAACACGGCTGATGTAGGCTTGTGGAAGGAGCATTGGCCAAATCTTACAGCTAACCATAAGGAGGGTTTGAATAGGGCCAGGGAGAGATCTCTAGATCACTCAGACATGCATGGATGACATCTGAAACCTCTTCAGGAATGTTTTTGATGAGGGACCAATGTTAGAACATGGTAGAAAGCTCCAAAAAGTAAATGTTGTAGAATACACCTTGTTTAATCTTTTGTAATATCATACAATTCTGTTTTTCGACCTGATGAAACTTTTCCCATGAAACTGACCTGTCCTGGTGACGTAACCATCTTCATGGAGACAGACAAGTTTCATGCCGTACAGAGGAACATTCAGGCAAAGCAATACCATCAGGGACGATGGTTGATCCTCCAACAGAAAAGTTCCACAGTGCAGCTTTAAGCTAAATTGTACTTATTTTATGTTATGTTTTGTCCCTCTGTGGCTGATGCTCAAAGAGGCAACACAAGTGAAGTGTCTTGCCCAAAGACACAATAACAGTATAACCTGTAGCAGAGGTTGAACCTTGAAGAAACGTTTACAAAATCAATGCAGACAACACAGCTGTTTAAGTAACATTTGAATCAAGTTATCAAATAACTCAATAACTTTGAATATGTGATGACATGAATGTTGTTGACATCGTAACAAAAATCTCAACATGTAATAAATCTGCATACTACTACTACTACTACTACTACTACTACTACTACTACTACTACTACTACTACTACTACTACTACTACTACTACTACTACTACTACTACTACTACTACTACTACTACTACTACTACTACTACTACTACTACTACTACTACTACTACTACTACTACTACTACTAGAGGATATGCCTATGTGATACAATATTCAGTTCACAATAGAACAAGATGACACACACATATTTATGAAAAAGACACCCAGTGCATGTGGGACAGTTTTTATAAATTTAATATATCAATATATAGAGATATTTATCAACAGCTGATTTCATAGAAACGTGAGTGAGACCATTTTGGCATACAGTACAGAGAATCCATGTCAGTACACAAGTTGCTAAGTTTTAACAACCCACCCACCCCCTGCACCCAAACCCCGCCCACCCAACCCAACCACCCCTACCACCCCACCCACCCCTACACGTAACACAGACAAACCAAAGAAGTATACAGGAGCACGAACAAGGCACGAATAAATTAAAATGGAAAAAATAATCTTGAACTTTTAAAAACACAGCAATGGATTCTATGGAACATAATTTAATAACATTATAATCTGCAGTTAAGAAGCTGAAAACAAAAAGACAATGGTGAGAAATAAAAGACTTTGGCAGATTATTCATTTTAGTTACAATCAAGTAGTAAAGAAATCCAGTGCTCTTGTGTACAAATAAATTCATATATTGTCTACACTCCCAAGGTTTATGTACAACTTTTACATTTAAAACATTATCAAAAAGGTTTTTCTGCAGTATGAAAAGGTATTTACAAGTTCAATGATTCAAAACTACCAGACCGTACCGTTGGACCCTCCCGACACCCCCTCCCCGCCCTCCCTGTCCCCCCCTGTCCCCCCTGTCCCCCCCTGTCCCCCCTGTCCCCCCCGTCACAACAACCCTTATTATTTTTACACAGTGCAGAAGGCTTCTCAAAAAGTTTTGTGCAACTAACAGCGTACAAAAATGGCTGCCGTGTGGCCGTGGGACGACAGAGCCTCAGGTGGAGAGTTCCTTGAAGGCAGAGACAAGCCGGTGCAGTTCAAGGAGTGAGAGATTTGTGGGAAAATGGAGTTATTTTAGTAGTTCAATTCAAAATAGAAGCAAAATATAGCCAACATAAATATACATTGTTGTTGTTTTTTTTAATATCAAAATGTTTACTTCTTTATTGTCAATCTGGAAAACGTCCTAAATTATGTGTTATCTACTTTTTCTATTCTTTTTAGAAGATTTTAAAGGTACAGTATGTAATTTTCTAGAGGTGGCACTTCACCTGCAAGATTCCACTGAAACAGAAAGTTAAAACCATACTTAGGAATATTCTCCATGTGGATAGATGGGACAACATTTCCATGGAAACAAGCAGGCCAAGTAAGAGTCAGGTTTGTGGAGATGCAAGCCCGCTCACAGTAAGAACACAAGTTTTTCTATGATATTTAGTGCATTAAACTCTAACCATAACCCACTAACCCAGTAACCCAGTAACCCACTAACCCTAATCCCCTAACCATGTTTTCTGGCCAAAAAAATGACATACTGTAGCTTTAAATAGTCATTATTTAATTTTCTTTTAGAAAAAAAATGATTAAAAACACAACTAGAACTTGTGAGATAAAAAATGTGGTTTTGTTGCTCATCAAAAAGAACATTTATCCCAAAACTAGGTAATTGTTGTATCAAGGTCTGGGCACTGCATTGCGAGATAGGACCAGTGCCTTAACAGAGGTCTAGAGCCTCACAGTGCTAACAGTTTAGTCTTCTTCCTTGTCATTTTTATATGTTTTAGAAGTGAACTACTAAAATATTTTTCCACAAATGTTTACCTCATCGCTCACCTGTATCCTGACCCAGACAATGCATTGAACAAACCCAAACCACAAAACCTACACAATTCCCCATTAGCGTTTCCTTCTACACTTACACTGGTATAAAAACATCCCCAACGTTTGCCTTTCAAGTAATGTACATCATCAAGTAAGGAATGGTTTGGCAAGGGGCTAGAACGACCACTTACACTCACAGTCCCAAAACGTCAGGGCAAAAACAGCTGGAGAAGGGAAGTCACAAGGTTCAAACCGAGGAAAAATATAACAAAATGTCCATCGAGTAGATCCAAGATGGCGCCTTCAGTCCATGCATTGCCAAAACCTGGTCTTCTCCTGAAGCTGCTGCAGATTCCATGTTGAGTTCATGTGCCTATTTACCCAAAGCGTGATAGCCCTTGCCGAAGAAATGCAGGTAAAGATGAAAGTGATGAAATGATGGTGATGGTGAAAGAAAGAATGAAAAGTGATTGATTGAAAGATAAGTAAAAGGCATACAGTAGTGGCTAATACAGTGGATACAGTGAGGACATTAGAAAAGTAGTTTAATAAGTTAATTTTAGTAGTATTTTGGTTAGAGGAGCAGAAGAAAAGAAGTAATCCAAATGTGTATTAATGTGCAGGTTATAAGGGCTGGTATAACAACATAATGCAACTTAATGCAACATGTTCAAGTCAAAAAATCTACAGCAGTGTTGACATTAAAACCTGAAATAGCTTAAGACCATGTATGGAGTAAAATGTATAAAATAGAAAATGGTTTGCAAATCTCATATTATATCAAATGGTAAATGATCACATTTTTATACAGCACTTTTCCACCTTTCATTATATTTACGCATGAAAAGTAACAGCTTAAATCTTAAAATTTGAGTTGAGATGAAGCAACACACAATAACAGATCATATAAAATTTTCTTAGCTATTTGAAGCCAGGTTTATTTTGGGAACATATTAGTAAAACGTGCAAATTTTTCCCATTTTAAATTGATTTATTTCTTGTTTTCTTGCCTCATCCATTTCAGACACACTTCCACAATCCAATCAAGCTGTTATTTATCAAGTATCTTCAGTAATCTGGCGTTATGAGATAAGCAAACCATTATCTCAACATTTGTAGGCTCTAGTGCAAACCAAAAATGTATTTCTTGTTAAACGCAGTAGTAAACCATCATAATAACAGTAGTAGTGACATAGTCTAGCCATAGTCGTCTTCTAGATGTCAATGGATACTACGAAAAGTCAAGTATTACGACTATTACATAAACTCGTAAACAAAAATCACAAATATTATAGCAAATCTTCATCTAGGAATGTTTCAAACGTCGGTCCTAGCAGCGACTTGGTTCAAAACACAACAGAATGCAGCACACGTAACCTCCATTGACCTGTTATAAATATGGAACAACACTGAGACGAGACTTCATGTTCTGTACAGTACCAATATGTCCGCCACCATTTTATATGTATATGTGGACCTACCCAGTGTCCTTCAACAAAGGTGCTCCCCAATCTGCCTGTGCAATAATCATTTTTGAACCAATGCTGCGCTTGCCCACCTCAATAAATAAGCAATCTATTGAGCAAACTGCAAACAGTACTGGAGTCCATTACAGCAGGAACAGAGACGCTGTATGTAGCAGAGAATGTGAATGTGAGTTATTCTATCAGGGGAGGGATGTGTGACCTGTGTGATCTTCCCTGTCAGACTTCATCACTGTTGGCCCAGAACACAGAAGAGGGGAAAATAACTACAATCCCATAGTGCTTTGAATGGGGCATATACAGTATAGCTATTTTATATGTCAATTTCTGCAGTTTTTGGGCGACAGAAAGCACTTTATAGACTGTATATATAAATGGACATAGCTAACCTGGTAGCCGCCACGTTACAAATAGGAAGTGACCATGGGTGAACTTCCATCTCCATCGCCTCTCGCCCCAATTGTCTTTACGTTAGGAAACTGTCGCCCCTGTCAGACTCGTCATTTGGGTCATAAAATGTTCGTATTAACCTGCTCTTCATGATCCTGGGGTTTTTATTTCACTATTGTGTCTTTAAATCGAGATATAAACATTAAAAAGAGAGAAATCAGGTGCCTTCTTCCCTCGAGGTCGCTCCCGCTAGTGTTAGCAACAGGTTTGATCAACAGCGCTGCTATACAGTTGTCCCTCTCTGTATTGTAGTTCACCTTTTGCGGCCTCGCTGTTTCACGTATTTTTTAAGTGCAATTTTGCATGCTTTTTTTTTTTTTTTTTTTTCACAGTGTATGAACGCACATTGTGTTCTGCGTCCTGATTGGCTAAGGGACTGTAGACCATTGTCCATCAGTCTCCTCTGTGCCGTGTCTCCTGTACAGTACAGAATGTGTTCAAACAAATTGACATAAATGTTGGATCGCAGTGTGACTCTGAAGTGCTGTATGTTTGCAAGTTTTCTCTCCGTCAAAACCCACAATATCGATGAAACATTCTGCACCGACAAAGGCGCCTACGAAGGTTTGAACTTTGAGAGAGTTTAAACAAGAGAGAAATGTGAGAAAATGTTAATGCCTGTGTGAGAAAAGAGTATAAAGTGTGTGGTGAGGGGGTTTACAGCCTTAAAACATAAATAATAACTGTAAAAAATACTAAACTACTTCGCGGATTTCGCCTATTGCGGGTTATTTTTAGAACGTAACTCCCGCGATAAATGAGGGGCCACTGTATCTATGAAATATCTAAATATCTATCAAGGCTTGGAAATATACACTCAATTACCCAAAATAGCCTATGTAAGCGAAACAACAGCAACCAACGCCAGTGGAAGACCCATAATTTGATCATAACTGTCCCTGTAAGAAATACTGAACTAGATTTGTTAGTAAAAAATGGAAGATCACATTTAGATTGCATTTATAAGCCTGGATTTTTTTGCAAATAAAATATTGCTGAGTTGTAGACTTATAAAACTGTCCAGACAACGTTTAGAACCTTTACCACGCTAACAAGTCCTCGCTGCTTCAAGTAAGTCACCGTTACAACATATTGCAGAAATCCACAGAGCATAAATTCTGGATCAGGGCTGGAAGGCGTTGGCAAGCCCCATGGAATATCTACTATTTATGCTGGTTTACACAGTTTCTTTTCAAACCAAATCAGTGTACGCTCACTCAGCCTGGCAACATTACTCATCACATCACAACAAGAGCCTGGATGTCTGCATAGTCACTGACAGCAGAACGAGACAGGGCCAAAACACTGTCGACAAGTGAACCAAGCCTACCCCACTCAACGCTTAATTAAAATGTTGAAGTAATCAGGAAGGAAATGTCAAAATCCTGCCAAATTTGGATCGGATTATCAGCATTTATTTTTCTAATCTGTGTTTAAGTGTCTTATGTCCTTGGTGGAAAGTAATAAAGTACATTTTACTTAAGTACTATATATGGGTATTTATATTCATTGCAAATTTAATTGTTTTACTTGAAAAATATTTATCAACAGATTTAGTCTCTTCTGTTTCACGACAGCACCTGACAACCTCACTGTTAGCGTCACTACTTCCTGTCCAGTTTTATCTGTATGACGTTTTTGCAGAGTCACGATAAAATGAATAAATATTTAAAGATCAGGCAGTGGACATGGAGCTGACAGCATGTTAAACACTACGCAAATAAATTCAATACTTCACCAGAGATACTTCTTTGTTTGTACTTCAATGCTAACGCTAATGCTAATTTTGAGGTGTGATAAATATTAACACGGCGTCACAAACTGAAATATTCTACATTTAAACATAATGGGGTAGTCTGTTTTAATGAATTTGAATTTTAATAGGATGTTTGTTTTATGTTTTCCAATTTTACTGATCAAAGTGTTGACACAGTGAGCTAGCTAGCGTGCTACTGTGCACAGAGCCTATTCTTCATCAAGATCACTTAAAAAAAATTAAAAATTGTGCTCAAAATCTGTGTTTTTTCTTTTAATTTGAATATGGCCTAATACAAAACATTTACTCCTTGTGTAATGAATTTTGTGTCGCTTTCTTAGGTCGACGTCATCACTTTGTCCACATCTGTATAATTTTAGACTGGACAAACAGATCTATATAAATCTAACAGTCTATATAACTCAATATGATGTAAACAGCAAAGTGCCATTTAAACAAATATAACAGTAATTATTCACAGTCATTATTCAGGTTATTAAACCAGATGCCCTACCTTACGTTATCCAGCACAAATCTGTTATTTATCAATGGAAAGAATTACAACAGACTCAGAGATCACCCCAAAATAATGTTAACATAATTAGCTGTACTGAAATAGTGGATGCTAACACTATTATACTATCCAAGAATAATTACGTTCTTCATTATTCGTCTTCCACCTTTTTCACACTGCATTTGCAAGTAACCAAACACATCAGCTAATCCCAACATGTACCACAAATACGTAAACAATCCCACGTCTGTTATCATACGTGTGCGTACCTGATACAAGGACGAGGATTTACCCATAATCCTTTGCCTTTCTGCTCTGCTGCTTCTACTTAGCCCCGGGCCGCTACCCTCTGGTGGCGCCACTCCTCTCTCTCTCTCTCACTCTTTCACCCCAAAAACAACCTCCAAACACAGCTTTTCACAAGCCGTTTCCCCTTGGCTATTTTTAGCTTTAGCCATGTCAAAGGGGCTAATGCAATTGGATGTTCTCTTTGATTCAAGACATCAGGAAGTTTCATCAAGTTAAAAAAAAGTCCTTATCAGTGCGGTGTAGCTCTGGAAACTTCAACATATTTACAACATAATAAATAAAAACATAGGATCATCTTAGAACGTCTGCTATTTACAATGTGCATTCACAGCCCAATGAGGTTAGTCTGAAGGCGTTTTAGCAGCGTTTGACAACTACAAAACCCAAGAGGCAGCGAGAAGAGGAAGGAACAAGCAAATAGAAAGATATTAGCAACTAGCGGCAGTATCTATGTTAGCCAAGCGGAGACAGAGGAAAGAGTGGGACTACAAGATGTCATCCCTGCTCCTTAAAAGGGGTAGTTTGAGTTCTCCCTTGCGTGGTATTGGTCTCTAGGTGGAGGTGTAGAGGTAAGGATGAGAGGGCCAGAGATGATGGAGGGTTTGTGGGGTTGTGGAGGGACATGGGGGGCCCCTCAGGGATAACCATCATCGTCCAGACTGAGAGCCACGCGCTGCAAACACCAGATAAAGACAGCGTTACAATAGAACTCTGCGGAGGCAAGTTGAAACGAAATGTGAAAAAAATTACTTTCGGTGTAGAGTGGACACTTTCGTTGGTTCCACATGAAGAGACCAAACTCACCAAAAAACTAAACAGTGAAAAAATTTTGTTTCGCCTCGAGTTGGAAGTCAAGGGAATTTCTAATCTTTTAGCATTTAGTCGGTTGGCAAAATTGGAAGTGCAAATATAACAGCAGAGTCTAACAGTTTATATAGGTAGCGATGATGCTAACAGAAAGACACCATTTAACTTATTAACGTTACAATAATTCTTCAGATTTTTTAAGCTTGAAGTTTCCATTCAGGGCCTCTGTTATGGTTACACAGCAGACCGAATTAAGAGAACAAAGACGGATAGGGGGGTAGGTGTATTGTAATAAATGGGGCAGTAACGTGATAGCCATAAATTTGAGAATGATGAAAAATTAGGACTGTTGCTGTAGCGATTAACAATTTAAAAGTAAACGGTATATCTTACAATTTGGACAAAGTACTCAAAATGTTGCATATTTAACAGGAAGAGGAAACCCATGAATAGGTTCTTTGATTGACAGGCCTTGCATATTCAAAGTGCAGTAACTAATATTTGCGTTCATGTTATAATTTGCACATTTTTAATCACAATATTCATCTAAAACGACTTAATAGCAGAACGTTTTTTTTTCATTTGTGCCAAAATGACGATGGGACGCTGCCTAATCCTACAAGCATCACCGATTAAGAAAATAAAATCGAGAAGGCAGTACGTCACAGAAAACGGGGGTAGATCTGCAAAATGGCGTCTTGAAAATAGTCGATTGAAGATTACTCAAACATGAATCACTCCAAATACAACTTCAGAGGCTCAATGAGAAGAAACACCTAGAAAATAACTGTTAAAACTTCTGTCCATTTTGCAGAATAGGTCTGATCTGGTTTATTTTATGCTAATTTATTTATTTTTTTCTCTCGTTCACGGTTTCCTTCTGTGTGTGACCTTGCTCTTATCCTCCTTCTGTGTCATCCTGCATACTCGCCTTGGGCTTAAAATGGGGGAAAATGTCTGTCCTACCTTATGCCAAACTGATTTTCCTCGGCTGTCGGAGTTACCACACCGCTATAATAAACGTGCACCAAGATAAGCAGGTGACGTGAGACAAAGCAGTCAATAAAACAGTTAGATTCATGACAAAACTATGGGAGGAGCACACTGGAGTGTTCTGTACGGGGGGGAAAGGGGGTCCACTGGGGGGGCTCCACTGGGGGTTTCCGACCTTGAATCTTCATATCAAACGCACACCTGTTTTTATACATGCGGCTGAGTGCGTCTCTTCTGTCACGGTGCCAGTGATACCCAGAATTCCTTGCCTGATTTTTTTTCCCTCTCTCTGGAGCAACACAAAGAAATTCGTGTTACTATGCCAACCGATCAAAGCGTGCCAAGCGTCCCCCCTCCCTCCTGTCTTCTCATCACCCATAATCCTTTTTGGCGACGTTATCCACTGCTACTGCGCTACTGTAAAAAAACCAAAATGAGTTAAATAAGTGTCGCTATGATAAGTCAATTATGTAAATCATTGTTGTTTTTGTCTTGGTTTGAAAGACGCGGATTGTGTTGCCAGATACTGCTAGCACCTCTACATTTTTCAAGCTAATTTTCCCCACAAGTGCACTTAGATGAACGAGGAGGGGGGATAACACTGTCCTTGGCTCCAATCAATGCTGCAATTCCATACATCATGTCTCATCTATTCCCCATCTCCCAAAATAATATTCATATGGCACACTAGAGCAATATTATAACGTTACCACCCACTCCAGAAATCCAATTTGGAGCCATATTGTGGTATTCAGAATGAGAGAGTATAAAGGTAATTCTCACAAAGCTAGGAGGATTTCAGGCTTTGGAAAAATAGATGAGGGATGGGAATTTGTGCTTTTCATTTCCTTGAGTTGTGAGAATGAAGTTAATATTATTAACCCTGAATTGTTTCTACCAAATCTTTGTCTGTGAAATATTAAAATGACTTCACAGAGCATAGAGTATTGGCTAAACAACATTATTAATACTCAGGTAAGAGGAAGAGGGGCTGCTGGTTTGATTCCTAGAATGAGTGTAGTGCTCAAGGGTTGCTCCTGAAAGACTGGATTAACTCTAGAGCTGGCATTTGGGACAGGTGAAGTTTAACAAATATGGATAAAGATGCTGCTAACTGGCCAATTAGAGGTCAAAGCTAAGGAACACAGTGTAATTGAGAGCCAGGAATCATCAGAAGGTTGTGAGTTTAATTTCTAAAACATGAGTGCAGTTGTTCTTTCAATTTTTAGAGTTTCTTTCTAGTAAATGAATGCATGCATAATGTGTTACTCTGCTAACTTAACTATATAAAACAAACTATAATACATACCAACAACTGTATATATAAATGGACATAGCTAACCTGCTAGCCGCCGCGTTCCAATTAGGAAGTGATCATGAGTGCACTTCTAGCTCCATCGACTCTGGCACCAATTCACTTTCTTTTCAAAAGCTATGGCCCCTTGGTCTTAAATGTTCAGATTAACCTGCTCTACATATTTTGCTATTTTGTCTGCAAATCAAGATATGAACATTAGTAACAGACCAATGAGCTGCTCTCCTTTGCCAAAGTCGCTCCCACTAGCGTTAGCAACAGGTTTGATTGCTAAGTGCCCGCTCCCTCCTAAACCAGTGGTGCAGGGGGGAAAGGGCGTTAACTTCTACAGCCCTGTTTTGGATTGGGTCTTTCGAGGTCTAAATTCCAAATATGGAACTGGGCTCCAAATTGGCCGCTATACCGGCTAGCCTTGATGAGCTTCGTTTGAGTGGAGCCGAACGCTGGGGTGACATCCACTGTTTTTTACACTTTGGACGACAAAAAACTTCTTTCTTTACTTTTCTATATCCACTGCATTAGCACACTCCACCTGCCGTTTCCCAGTCAGACAGTCAGTTAGATTTTGAACAATGGCTTCTGGCAGCTCAGCGTTTACCACACGCGTTTACCACTGCCTTCTGAAGCTGTTTAAGAAAAAAATATAAAATGGTTTACCCTCAAATAACACAAAAATATGAAGTTGTTGACATGGTGATGATAAATGCATGTGCTATCTCGCTCGCTGATACGATGTGTGTGGTTATGAATGGCTGGTGTCTCCACTGTGGACTGGGGCAAACAGAGCGCGCCTTAGTCCAGTTCTTTCGGACCCTCACGTTCGCCCAGTCACTTTTTGGTCAACATGGGCGCTCCTGAGTACCAGTGTGAATTATTGTCTGTGATACCTCCCCCTAGTGGCAGGGCTATGAACGGCTGACTGTGACTGCCACCTACTGGAGGGTAGACGTGCCCGATGGACTCGCTGTGCCGCCCGATGTGGATCTCGTCGTCGTCGTCCTCGGTGGTTTTGCGGTAGACGGGGTTGTCGAAATTCATGCTCTTGGTGTTTTTGCGTCGCCAGTTTCGCCAGACCAGGTACGCGCCCGTGCAGAGGAGACCGATGACCACTGTGGCAAGGATAGGTACTGCATGTGGTTCACACACAAACACACAGAAGACAACAGGAAACGGCGGGAGCGTTAACACAGCCCAGGGGACACACAGCGGCGTTTCAAAGCACGTTCATTCTTACAGTGAAAAGCATCGTGAAGGCTCAGTATTTTTGAATTTTTAAATGATTCTCTCAGTTACAAGTGCTGGAGTGTGACTTACACAACAAAAGCTGAACTCCCACGCAAAAACATTAGAGGAAACATTAAGTGGAGTTTTGAAGCGCTCTGTATGCAAATAAGAAGGTTGTGCTTTGTTGACTTGAAAGTTCAGGGACTTGCAATAATGATAATGGAACAGAAACTGGTGTGTTATAAAACTACAAAAAACAACAACTAAGAAGAATATCTTTTTTGTTTTTGTTTTTTTTAAGTTAAAGGCCCTAAATTACACAAAATCCATTCTTGTCAGCTTTAAATTCATTTATAACACTGTTACCTCCTCAAAAACAGACCTGGAGTTGAGTTTTGTTTCATTCACACATGTTTGAGTAACACTTTATTATTAGTCTGTCTACATCTCCAAAGCTCAAAATGCTCTGATCCAACTTGTGATGTCATAAAGTGGTAGTTTTCAAGTTAACAGCCCCTTTTACCTTTAGTTCAGTGGATATTTGCAATTCCAGGGCTAAAATCATCCAAATGATTCTAGTGAAGGTGTATGGAGTTTAAAAACACAGTGGAGCACTTCCTGTATTACCACATGATGACATCACAAGGTGGAACAGAGTGTATTTAGTTTGAGAGAAGAACTCAGCCTAAATATGCAGGGTTTGTGTGTTAAACATGTGGGAATGAAACAAAACATAACTCCAGGTCTGTTTGTGATGAGGAAACAACATTAGAACAGTTCAGAGAATATTGCAACATGGGCCCTTTAACCCAGGCTGTTAAAGAAGCACTATGTAACTTTTCAGTCGATTGTTTTGCACCTGCTTGTCCCTGTGGTCATTTGCCTGGAATGTTCCACAATATGACAATAAACTTATCTGCATGGAAACAAGCACATAACACTATCAGGTCAAATTACAGGTCAGATCTGTGGTAGGTGACCCCGCTTACAGTAAAAAGAAATGGAACTTTTTTTGTTTTGTTTTTAGCAATGAAAACACCTTAAATTGACGTTTAAAGCCACATGTTGGAACATTCTAGACAATATTAATATTATACAAAGCAGGTGGTGGATACTCAATAAGAGAAGTTACATAGTGGACCTTTAAAACTAAGGGACTGTACAGTTTTTAAAAAGTCACTGACCAATACAGACGTACAAAATGCAACTGTTAATATCTAATTTGCTGTTCTAATGTTGGAACTTTAACATTATTCACAATTTTTATCAGCTAAAAATATCAACGGTTCTATGTAATTTGTATTGGGAATAAAATGTTTTCTGTAATTTCAATTCTTAATGTCACTTTGTGCAGAGCGTGAGGCCGACCAGCTCCACAGTGTAACTCATGTTTGTCAAAATACACTTATATGAAAATACTGAGCCTTCACGTGCTTCTGTCAATCCGTTTCATTCAGAAAAATACAAGTCCAACATATATACATGGATGTACAGACTGCCAACATGCAGTTTATATATGTGCACGAGCAAAAACAGTAAGTGACACAAAAGCGGCGT
Source organism: Periophthalmus magnuspinnatus (assembly GCF_009829125.3). Taxonomy (NCBI): domain Eukaryota; kingdom Metazoa; phylum Chordata; class Actinopteri; order Gobiiformes; family Gobiidae; genus Periophthalmus; species Periophthalmus magnuspinnatus. The sequence goes on along the minus strand of NC_047129.1, from coordinate 19,537,266 downwards.
GCAGCAGAAGGAGGGTTAGCTCTTAAAGGGGCGGTATTACACGTCTCTGATCTGTGTCATGATGTTTCCTCATCACAAACAGACCCGGAGTTGTGTTTTGTTTCATTCACACATGTTTAACGCACAAACCCTGCATATTTAGGCACCTTAGGATTCTAGTGAAGGTGTATGGAGTTTAAAAACACAGTGGAGCGCTTCCTGTATTACCACATGATGACATCACAAGGTGGAACGGAGTGTTATCTGTTTGAGAGAAGGACTCAGCCTAAATATGCAGGTTTCTTTGTGTGTTAAACATGTGAATGAAACAAAACACAACTCCAGGTCTGTTTGGATGAGGAAACAACATTAGAAGAGAGATCAGAGAGCAGTGCATTATGGGCCCTTTAAATAAACTACGCTGTGGTGAAAATACCATTGTCTTGTCAAAAATGTGCTTCTTATCAAAATCAGTATCACGTCTTGAGCTCTTTCCTGCTAAAATTAGGTTTGAAATTTAGAGCGTTTGAACTGAAATCTTAATCATGAAAACATTTAGCACTCAGGGCAATTTTTAAAGTGATGCTTTAATTAACGTTATCTCAGGATTTTGGATTGCAGAGGCCGACTGGCGTCAACTCGTAAAGACATCGGGAAACAAACTGTTCCAGATAAGCGTTCCCTCTTGTGTCTGATTAGCATATCGCCATGGTAACCTGGATGCCCTGTAGGAAGTCCAGATATTAGGCCACTGTCCAAATCAGAAGAGTATCAAGAAAAAGATGAAATTTGTGTTTGTGTATGGCATCTCTGACACATGTCTCTACCAGAACAGTCTAATTGGCCTTTACTTGGCCAGCCCCCGGAGGTCCCTGTGAAATGGGTCTGGAAACCCCTCGTACTCTTTGTTCTGGCGGCTTAAAAAAAACATTTCCCCCTCATTTAGGAATGTTCAGAGCAATTAGGGAGACTGGCTTTGGCTTAAATACTGCTAATCGTCGGCGTCAGTCCCCAGTGGAAGTCTGTGTGGGCGCGGAGCAAGAGTGGGAAAACCCGGAATCTGGTCCTTAAAGATTTCCAGCAATAATTAACGTTTCAAAGCTGCCAAGATGGAGGCTGGAGAAGATGTATGGCATTCATAAACAGTGAAACAATAGAGCAGTGGAAAGTCGTGGGTTCAGATTCTCTCGGGTCCTTCTAATGAGGGGGGTATCTCATTTGCCGCCAATAAAAGACCGAAAAATGGGTTTGCGATAAGCTTCCATAACTTCTCGAACGGCTCAAAATGCTGCGTCTCAATTAGTCACACACGGGGATGTCAAGATGAACTGTTTTGTGGATCGCTGCAGATGCTTTTGGCTGCGGTAGGTTCGTCGTAGTTCGAGTTTTAGAAGCTGTGGCGTCCGGCAGAGACGCCTCAAGGTGCAACACGGACTACGGCAAACACACATGCTGAACGCAGCCCTGTGTGTGTGTCTGTGCCCATGTGTATGTGTGTGTGTGTGCCCGTGTGTGTGCACCTATGTGTCTAGGTATATGTGTCTGTGTGTGTGTCCATGTGTGTGTATCTGCATGTGTGCCCATGTATGTGTGCATGTGTGTGTGCCTGTGTGTATGCGTGAGTATATAGGCGTATATGTCCAGATGTCCTTGTGTGTGTCCGTGTGTGCGTCTGTGTGTGTGTCCGTGTGTATCGGTGTCCGTGTGTGTGCGTCTGTGTGTGTCCGTGTGTATCGTGTCAGTGTGTGTTTTTTGTGTGCGTCTGTGGGTGTGCCCATGTGTGCGTGTGCTTCTGTGTATGTGCGTCTGTTTCTGTGTGTGTCCACGTTTGTGTGTCTGTGTGTGTAGACAACTGCCTCTCCTATATCTGTTTGTGTGTGTGTGTGTGTGTGTATGTGTGTATGTGTGTGTGTGTAGACTACTGCCTCTCCTATATCTGTTTGTGTGTCTGTGTGTGTGTCTGCGTATCTGTGTATGTGTGTGTAGACTTCCGCCTCGCCTACATCTGTTTGTGTGTGTCCGTGCTTGTGTGTGTCTGCGTGTGTGCATCTGTGTGTGTATAGACTACAGCCGTTCCTATATCTGTGTGTGTGTCTGCGTGTGTGTGTCCGTGTGCGTTCGTAAGGAGCCCAGTGTGTGACTCACCACTAAATAAAAGGCAGAATTCCAGCAGTTGCATTCGCACAACAACAAATCCAAAATCCAAATCCTCTCGTCTTGATCCAGCTAAATTTTCGAGATAATTTTGCATCACGGTTTGTCCGAGTCAAGATAAAAATATGTGTCCAGACGTCAGAATAAAGAGGCCCAGAAGTGTCCCAAGGCTCACGACACAAAGAACTTTAAACTTTTTATGTAATCATTATTAATATGATGATTATTCTTAAGATTATTTCTCCTACTGTGGTATCAAAGATGTGTATGTTTTATTACGAAAAAAAAAAAAAGCCTAAATAATATAAATAAAAATGCAATATGAATTTTTTTTTTGGTTAATAATTGTGAATAAGTATTGAAATATTTTTCCCCATAACAATCATAACTCCAAAAAATTAAAAGAATCGTGACATCCGTAGAGACACGGTCCATATGAAAGATGATCTGAAGATTCAGTCTCGGCACAGACTCTTAATATATGCATTAAACGTGAGATTTTAATCTGAATTAATGAATATATTGGCTTTGGATGAGTGGAAAGAGTCTGTTAGTCTCGTTCTGGGGATCGTTTTACACCGTGAGACGTGTGTGTAGAAGTGATCACACAACACTGAAAACGTTTAGGATTTTAAAACTGAACTGGAGGTCAGAATTCTATGAGAGAATTTGCTGTTTAAGTGTCAAAATGACTTTTTTATCCTGGTTTATCTGGACATTTCAAAAACCTTGCCTCTCCCTCTTATAAAGGCCCTTGCCCTCCATCTGAAATTATGCTGGTAATTATAATTTTCTATTTAGTATTTCTAACCTACATATGTAAACCTGTTCCGTGTGTAAATGGGTCACGGCACAGAGGTGAGTGAGGGCATTAGATGAATACATAACAGTTGGTTGATGTGATGACGAGCCATGGCTGGATTCCCTCATTTGTCCTAATCTCTCTTAACGACTCGTCTCATTATCCGGAGTTTGGCTCGTGCTCAGAGCTCGTGTCACCGGCTCAGGCCCCACTGCAGGACTCAGAACTGATGACACCACTCCATAATGTTTGGGCTAAAATGGAAATACTTGTGGAAATGTCAAGTATTTTCAGTATTAGAAGATGTAAGAGCAACTTGAGTAACAATTTTTAAGAAACTATTTAAAATATTACATACTATGATCAGATATTTTGTGTTTAGTTCAGGGTTGACTCCTTTTGTTGTTCCTGTAACCATAGACTATATATATGTAACCTGTTAGCCGCCACGCTCCAAACAAGAAGTGAGCAATGAGCACGCTTCCAGCTCCATCGCCCTGGCTCCGAATTCACTTTAAACTGAAAAACTATCACCCCTCTCTCTGTAACTGCTGCTGTCAGACTCGTTATTTTGGATTTTTGAAATTTGATTTTATTTGTAAATGAAGATATGAACATTAATAATAGACAAACCAGTCGGCTTCTTTCCCCGAGATTACTCCCATTAGCATTAGCAACAGGTTTGATTGACAGCGTTGCTAAGTGCCGGCTCTCTGCTAAACCAATGGTGCTGGTGGCAAGGGGCATTACCTTCAATAGCCTCACTCCAGATTGGCCCTTTGGTTGCTATGATACCCGCGATCAGAATTCCAAATATGGAACTCTGCTCCAAATTAGCCGCTATAACTGTTAGCCTGGATGAGCTTCATTTGATTGGAGCCGACGCTGTGGGTGACGCCACACTCCACGTCTTTATACAGTCTGTGTATGTGACACTCGGTTGCTATGTCGACAAGGATTGGTCAGTTACTGGTCAGTTTGGACACTGGCTCTAGTGAGTTGAGACTGCTATTGTTCTTTATTTAATTTGGGTCTTGTTTTGGGTCTTGTTTTTGGGATACGGCCGATAGTCACCCTTGTGTTTCCTCACATCAGAACACTGCAATACTATTATTAACACTATTAATAATACTACTACTATTGTTTTTATTTAGATTTTTATTAGGAAATACTTAAAAGGGAGATTGGAAACTCCCATACAGAACTCAAGTCCCCAAAGTAAACTGATGCTATAGAGATGGGGATTAGTGTTAGTCTCATGTTAAACCGATGTAAATTTGAATGCACTGAATATGAAACTAATGCAATGTTTTTAATGTTTGATCAAGAGCTCTGTAGAAATACTTCAGCTGCTGTGAATCCAGAGATTGGAACATGTGCCTTTTATCGTTATGTGTTAAGTTGTTTTTTTTACATATACATTTGTTATATGTTATGTTATTTGTTATGTTATTTCTTTTAGTACAAGTAAAATAAGAATGTGAGCTGTTCAGATGATGATTACAATAATACATTTTTGCTCAAATGTTGATGTTGAGCAAAATTCAGCTCAAAATCACCACATTTGAAGCTTTATAAGGCTCAAAATAATAATAAGTACTTTTACTTTTTAACAGGTACTTATATTGAACAGGTACTTTAATGGTGCGTTCACACTGGGGCGTCAAGAACATGTTGGACGCCTCTAGTTGGACGCCTTGGCATTTGAGGACAAACGCCTCTGCTTCTAGAGCGTCCGTTGCAGTCTGCGAGTGCCTTTGGATGTTTTGTTTTCCCTGTGTCTTTGTGAACGCTGCAGACCAGGTTTTACTTTTACTTGAAAGCTCACAGCACGGTTAACAATTATTAACAAGAAACAAATGGATATTATAATTTATCAGTAGAACACTAGTATCAAAGCACTCAAACAGTCGCACATCTCCACAGCCGACCGCAGCATGCTCACGACAAGCAAGACACAAAATGGAGGATGAGGAGGGACAAGCAAGACACAAAATGGAGGACAGGGAGGAGGAAGCCCAAAGCAGAGACACCACAAGGCCCCATACTCACCGATAGGAATGACGATGCCCAGCACGGCCACGGTGATGTTGTTCCCTATGAGGTAGTGATCGCCGGCAGCTGCAGACAACACAACAAGACACACCGAAAGAACGAGAGAAGTTTAAACTCTAAACACCATCCTCAAAGACATGCCCGAAGGAGAAGACCAAGACTATGTCTGAATGTCTCCCTCATCCCCTCACCCCTCGTTCACTCCACAACCCCGCTCTCTTTAGTGGACTCTATAGAGACTCATTCACAGAGCGAGCGGGTCATGTGAAAACGCTGATAAAACTTGATTTATGTCTTAAATACTGATCAGATTGGACTGGCTTTATGGACTAATAATAATCACACAAGTTTATGTCAAACTGGATCTCATCTAAACAGACGGGAACATGTTTAACACACAAACCCTGCATACTTAGGTTGAGTTCTTCTCTCAAACAGAAAACACTCTGTTCCACCTTGTGATGTCATCGTGTGGTGTTACAGGAATTGCTCTGCTGTGTTTTTAAACTCCACACCCCTTCACTAGAATCATTTGGATGATTTCAGCTCTGGAATTGCCAATCTCTACTGAACTAAAGGTAAAAGGAGCTGTTATCTTGAAAACTACCACTTCATGACATCACAAAGTGGAACAGAGCATTTTGAGCTTTGGAGATGTAGACAGACTAATAAAGTGTTAAACATGTGTGAATGAAACAAAACACAACTCCAGGTCTGTTTTTGAGGAGGGAACAGCATTAGAACATGACATGAAGCTCACAAGAGTTAATTTTGTGTAATATAGGAGATTTAAAGTGCATTAGTGGCCTCAGTCTATCCAGTGTTAAAATGTATTCCATTTTTGAGAAGAAAAATAACCCAAAAAAAAACTAAACAAAAAAAACCTTTTCCCTATTTCAGTTAGGGTTAAGATTAGACACTCATGAGATCTTACATTCTCTTGTATCATGGACACTGACATTCCTTTATTCTAACTTTTCAGTTCATTGGATTTTTTATACAGTCAAAATATTTTCAAATTCTGCCCTTCTGGGCTGTGCTATTAATCAAATTTAGTTTAGTTTGATGAAAATATTTGCAGATGGTAATATTCACCATGGGACTTTTTAACTCAACATTTCATCATTCCTGTACTGTATTATATTATTCATGTCCCTATACCTTACCTTTAAAAGCTATATTTATTAGTTTTAGTGAGACTATTTTAATTAAAACTAAAATAACTATGATTTTTTTTATATATTTTTTTATCCAAATGGGTGGTGTGATGCTAACTAAATGCACTGCTCTGTCTGCTCTGTTAGACTTTAATCTGAGCTTTGTTTTAACACAATCTGAGCAGAAAGAGCTGGTTTATCTGAACTACAACAGGTGAGCTGATTTGTGCGGTTAAACAAGTCCCTCTCAAATAGCATTAAAGTCACAAGCTAGCTAGCATTAAGATTAGACAACAGTTTTCCAATGAGTCACTCTGACCTTTTTGTGTAAAATCAAACTCCTAAACAGGACCATGAACTCGGACTGACCATAGGCTCCTGAAAATGTGCTCTTTAAACCACTTTTGTATTTTTTTCTTGAGTTTCAGGTGATCTTAAAACTTATCTGACAGTGTTTGCTAATGTGAGCATTGTGTCTCCATAGTAACTGATGAATATTCGGCCAATAGAGATACATGTAGAACCCCCCCCCGGAGTGACTGTAAAGTATTAATTGTTGACAAGATTAGCATCAGCACAGGAAGCTAGCAGACAGGGCCAAAAACATGTCTGAGCACTGTCCTTGGACCAGATGTTGTTGTCTCTGTGTCTGTTTGAAACTCCAGGTGCTGATGCCACAAAGGTCTGTACACAGGCTCATGTTAGAGGTGTGTGTCTGTGTGTGTGTGTGGGTGTGTGTGTGTGGGGGTGTGTGTGTGGGGGTGTGTGTGTGCGTGTGTGTGTGTGAGTGCACTGAGCCTGACCACTGTGGCTTGTGGCTCTGGAGATGTTCCACATTCATGCTCCATTTTCATTGTCTGTCAGTCCCACCTCTCTTTCTCCTCTCTCCTGCACCCTGCCCCCTCTCACGTCTCTCTCCTCCTTTCATCCCCTCTCTTCTCTGCTCCTTCTCCCTCTCTCTCCATCTATCCCTCTCTCTTCATCCTCTCTCCTCATCAACTTTCCTCTCAAACCTCACTCTCACTTCCCTCTTCCTTTCTCCTCCTCTCCCTCTCCTGCTCTCTCCCCCACTAGTCTGTGGCCTTCCGTGTCAAATATTTTTCAAGATATGGCCCTCGGTGAAAAGAGTTTGGTCACCCCTGGTTTAGTGCATCAATTCAAATAAATGTTGTACAACAGTGAATCCGAGCTCCCGCTGTCTGAGGCGGACGCACTGCAGCCTCAGGGACCCCCCGCCCGGGTACGGAGGTCCAGGTCACATCCGGCCAGAAGCACTATAATGGTCTCTCCTCATAGACTGTATATGTAAATACAGGAAGTGATCATGGTGCGTTTCCAGCTCCATCGGCTCTGGCTCCAATTCACTTTCTATTGAAAAACTGTGTCCCCTCTCTCTGTAACTGCTGCTGTCAGACCTGTCACTTTGGACTTTGTTCGTATTAACTCGCTCTACTTGATCCTGGAGTTTTTAAGTAGCTATTTTGTCCATCAAGATATGGACATTAATAAACAAATCAAGTGCCGTCTTTCCCCGAGGTCACTCCTGCTAGTGTTAGAAACAAGTTTGATCAAGTTTGATTGACAGTGTTGCTATGCGCCCGCTCCCTGCTAAACCAGTGGTATGGACAGGAAGGGGCGTTACCTTCAACAGCCTCACTCCGGGGCTGGCTCTGTGGCTCTTTGGCTCTGGCTCTTTGGCCTGGGCATCTTGGATCATTTCCGCAGTGAGTTTTACATCTGAATTTAGACTTATTTTGTTTGAGGAATTGAGAATATTTAAAAGGTGAATTTCAGTATGAAGTTTGAAAAACACTAAAAATTGTAAACTTAAAATTTCATTGACAAAACGATTTCTTCAGAAAGTCTGTCTGTTTGAGTTTGTTTGATGATTCTTGTTTATGGGCAGAGCTTTGAAAACTGCACAAAGGCTCAAGACAAAGATGACACAATCTCGGCTCCGAGTCTGAGTATAAAGCACAAGAAAACATGTGAAAGAACAAGGGAGAGAGAAGGAGAGGGGAGGGGAGAGATGAGAGGGAGGGGAGAAAGGGATAGGAGAGAGGAAGGGAGGGATGGGTGAGAGGGATGAAAGGGATGAGAGGGATGGAGAGAGGGAGGGACCTGTCACTGGTTCACTTTGACATCTGTGTTACTTGCAGCACTGGGGATGTGGCAGACTCATGGAGCGAATGGTGAGAACATGAAAAAGAGGGAAAGAGAAGAGAAGCAGAGGGAGATGGACGGATGGACCCAAGAAACCAGAGGAAATGTGTAAAGTCCTGTTGAAAATAGCAGCTATGAGAGACAGAAACAGGAGGGGGCAGCACTGAGTCTGAGCGCGGGCTGTTTCTGAGGATCTTTATGCAGGCAAAAGAAATAAAAACAAACTGAAATATTAGTCACTACGCTCTGATGATTTTTAAATCCCTGTTTAAGTTTGTATTTCTGTACACAAACACTTTGCAATCAGTTTAAAATAAATACAATTCCACTTTCAATATATGCCCCAAATATTCTCATGGCATAAATAGAAGTATTGAATGCAAATAGAGAGTAAGAGCCGTGCTATTTTTCTTAATACTGTTGCTATTACAAAAGTGTTTTATGACCATTGACCGTATAAAGACGTGGACTAAGTGAGTGTGACGTCACCCACAGCGTTTGGCTCCAGTCAAATGAAGCTCACCAAGGCTGCAGTTATAGCGGCTAATTTGGAGCAGAGTTCCATATTTAGAATTGGGAAAAACAAACTGAAATATTAGTCACTACGCTCTGATGATAGTGATGTACTCGGCCATTCAGTGTTTTATTTTGTTTTTTCTTTACGTTTACAACTTTGTACATTTCAGATACAGACAGAACAAATCAAATATATGAAGTAAGATATATGGAATTTTTAAAAATATATTTAAATCCTAAAAGTATCCACTATTTGCTTTGTTGAAAAATATTTAGTGTATTTTTTTAAACTATTTTTTTCTTCCATATCTCGGTCGTGTATTTAAACTTTGAATGACCTCCTCATAAAGAACACATACATGAGCTGTTCTCTCAGGAGTAGCAGTACGCACATCTAGTATTCACTTTGAAAATATTACTTATCAGTGGAGTTGGCTGCAGCGGCGGAGTCAGACATTTTTGTTTGGAGGAGCTATGGGGAGGGCTATGTTCTTCAATGGGGGCCTCACTTAACATGTTCATTTAGCGTCTCATAAGGATGTGAGCGCACTCCATCCCTCTGCCATGTTTGTATTGCAGTTTAAAAAGCAGTCAGCGTAATATGGAATTATTTTGAACACGGTTTGGTTATTTGAGGCTGGATGTGCTATGAAAGTGGGGCAAAAATCTTTGAGGGAGCTATGGGGGAGCACTGGCCATTTGATGACAGGCTAGGGCCCCCTATAACCCCCCCAATGGCGCCGCCCCTGCTCGGCTGGTTCATGTCTTTCATCAATGAGAGCTTCTTACATAGAATCTAATAAAAAATCTAAAAAGAACCTCAAATATGGAAAAGAAACATTTTTTAAATCCCTGTTTAAGTTTGTATTTCTGTACACAAACACTTTGCAATCAGTTTAAAATAAATACAATTCCACTTTCAATATATGCCCCAAATATTCTCATGGCATAAATAGAAGTATTGAATGCAAATAGATAGTAAGAGCCGTGCTATTTTTCTTAATACTGTTGCTATTACAAAAGTGTTTTATGGCCATTGAATTTGGAACCACGAGTATCATAGCAACCAAAGAGTCAATCAGGAGCGAGGTTATTGAAGGTAACCCCCCTTAACGGCCACACTGCTGGTTTAGCAGGGAGCGGGCTCTTAGCAACACTATCAAACCTGTTGTTAATGCTAGCAGGAGTGACCTTGGGGAAAGAAGGCTCTTTTTTGTCTGTTCATATCTTGATTTACAGACACAAGTGAAATAAATTAATACGAACATTTAAGAGGAAAATGACGAGTCTGACAGCAGCAGTTACAGAGAGAGGGGACACAGTTTTTCAATGTAAAGTGAACTGGAGTCAATGGAGCCAGAAGCGCGTCCATACTTACTTCCTATCTGGAACACGGCGGCTAGCAGGTTAGCTATATCCACAGTTACACTTCTTACCTCTATGTGACAGATTGCCGTTGCTCTCCCTCTGCACCCCGTCTGGAGCAGTGGGCCCGAGCAGGGGTGTGTGTGAGGAGGTGGGCGTCTGCTGGGTGCTGCTGCTCTCTGTGCTCCTGCGGGTGCTCCCGTGGGGGCTCCTCGGGGTGCTCCTCTCTGTCGTGGTGGTCTGGATCTGCTCTGTGGAGGTGCTTTTGGGAGGTGGAGGCGTGGTGGAGTGCGTTGTTGTCGTTGTGGAGACAGGTTTACTTGTGGTAGTAGTTGTAGTAGTAGTGCTCGTGGTAGTTGGGGCTGGTGTAGTTGTAGTAGTTGTAGGAGGTGACGTTGTTGGCGTTGTGGTAGTAGTAGTAGTAGTAGTAGTTGTGGTGGTAGCGGAGGTGGTCGTAGTTCTTGGTCGGACTGTGAACAGAAAGTCAGAGAAAGTAGAGTTTTACTAGTGAGTTCAACAGCAAATTCTAGTCAGTGTGTTGGGGAAAAACATTGAATTCGAGGGTGTGTCCAAAAAATAAACTGTATAAAGACATGGACTAAGTAAGTCACCCACAGCCGATCGGAGCTTGCAGTTATAGGGGTGAATTTGGAGCGGAGTTCCATCTTTGGAATATCGAACGCGAGTATCATAGCAACCAAAGAGCCAATCCAGAGTAAGGCTGTTGAAGGTAACGCCCCTTCTCACTCACATCGCTGGTTTAGCAGGAAGTGGGTGTTTAGCAATGCTGTCAATCAAACCTGTTGCTAACGCTAGCTAGAGCAACCTCAGGGAAAGAAAGCACTTGATTTGTCTCTTATTAATGTTCATATCTTGATTTACAGACACAATAGTGAAATAAAAAAACAAGGATCACGAAGAGCGGGTTAATATGAACATTTTAAGAGCAAAATACAGAGAGAGGGGCCATAGATTTTCAACAGAAAGTGAACAGAAGCCAGAGTCGATGGAGCTGGAAGCGCGCCCATGCTCACCTATTTGGAACGCATCGGCTAGCAGGTTAGCTATGTCCATTTACATATACAGTCTATGGATGAAACTTTTGACTGTTGTTGTTTAAGCACTACCAGTGGAAGGTTTGGACACACCCTCTCAGTCAGTTAAGAATAATAGAATTCATTAAGAGTACTGTTATCACTGTTATCACTTCTATAAGAGTCGCAGTATTGGCATAGGATTGGCTTTAGTCAGTGATCCTTTTTAGGTTTTGTGTCGGCTTTAACAACACAGCCCAATAGTCGTAGTCTCCTATAGCGATGTTCCTCCTCTAAGGTATACTGTCCTATATACAGCACATCGTCATTTGTTTCTCAGCTCTCTCTGTGTCAGCGCCTTTCCTCCTCACCTGCTGCAAGGTGAGACTCAGCCGAGCAGCCCATTAAGAATACCAGCTTAACAAATGCATGTGCGACTGAGGTGTCTGGGGAGAGGGAGGGCGGGTGTCACAGCTGGAATTAGGACAGTAGAATAATAATATGGGTGTCCGGGGAGCTCGAGTAGACTGGGGGTTACCTTGACCTCGATAGCATCTTCTTTATTGTTGCTATATTTATGAAAGAGATGTAATACAGGATTCTGAATACTGAAAAAAGATGGAACTATATTGTTGGGGTCAATATTTATCATATATCTTATTTTTCTTTACACTACTGGGAAATTTTCAGTTATTTTTTTGTCTATATGATCAGATTTAAGCCGTAAAAGTTTGAATAAATAACTTCTGATTCATTACAGACACAAACTCATTCTGCTGTTTATTTATTGCAACTCATGATTTTTAACAATATTGTAGATTTCAAATAGTTTTTTGTGGTTTAAACCTGCTGGGTTTTTGTATCAGTGGTATAAATGAGTCTCAGTATTATCATTTATCGTCTGTATTTACCTCGGCGATATATCAAACTTCCCCCTGGCATTTAAAACTAAACAGGATATACAGGTATTTTATTATTTTGTTCTTTTCCTGTGTAGTGTATCTGTATATTTGTTTTGCCTTGACTTTTACGTGAAGCTCTTTGGTTCAGCTCTTTGGTTCAGCTCTATTTGTTTGCTATAGAAATAAACTTGAATTGAACTGAATGAATTTTTCTAAAGTTGCTGATGTTTTGACCTGATTTATGGTTAATATCTCTGCCACAAAGTTCAATGTCTTCTCTGTCAGTACGAATAAACAGAAATAAAATAAATAAAACATATGTTTTCCCAATAGCTTCAGAAAGTGGAGCCATTATTCAACACAAAAAACATGATTGTTGTCAGTGGAATGGACTTTAAGCATAAGATTAATATGACAAGTTTGTGGAGCCAATCCCAGACTAATGATGAGAAGTTCAACATTTATGGAGCAGAAGTTTGTCCTTCAGCACTAAATCTCCCACAGAGTTATAAAGGCCCCGCATATTCTAGCACACCTCTGATACATCGCCACATTTGATTTTTTGCAGTGACGTCACACTGGGGGTGTTCTACATGCATCTCTATGGTGGAATGTTCAGCAGTTACCATGGAGATACAATGCACATATTAGCAAACACTGCCCAAAAAGATTTAATATAATCTCAATAAAAATGCTAATGCTAGCTAGCTTGTGACTGTGATGTTATTTGAGAGGGACTTGTTTAACAGCACAAATCAGCTCAGCTAATTCAGTTCTTTATGGTCAGATTGCATTGAAACAAAGCTGAGATTAAAGTCTAACAAAGCATCAGACAGAGCAGAGCCTCCAGTTGGCGCCGCACCCCCAGGAAATGTTGATGACATCAGCTGCAAAGTATCTGATGCTCCAGATCACCCGCTCCTACTTGAGACTACATAGAAATACATATGATCCATTGATAAGCCCAAACAGTCGGAGCTCCTGTCTCATGAGGGTACAGGTAAAGTGCACAGGTTTGTGTCTTACCGACAGCACAGCGTCTCATGTCGGGGCCGAGCTCCATGCCGTCGGGGCAGGCGCAGGTGTATTTGGGAGAGTGCTCTGTGATCTGAGGAGCCCGTAGACACAGATACTCACATCCCCCATTAGGAAGACTCCCCAGGTTACACGTGTCTGGAGCTGCACACACAAACAAAGGGAGTTATTAAGGATGGGTGACATATCGGTTCCAGTACCATATCGGCCAATCTCAATGCAGATACTCAAACCCGATATTCTTGGCGTTGCCAGTCTCTGAGTGCACTTTCTGAACAGACTAATGAGTCATAATGGAAGAGTGTTATATGGCTCTATGTGACACAAACAGATTACATTCATATTTATCCCAGATAAATACATTTTGTTATTATTTTTACTAAAGTGAAAAGTTCATTTGCGATTGTTACTTTAACATTGACTATATTTACGAATGGACATAGCAACCATGCTAGCCACCACATTCCAAATAGGAAGCTCCACTGGCTCCAATTCACTTTACATTGAAAAGCTGTCTCCCCTCTCTCTGTAACTGCTGCTGTCAGACTCGTCATTTTGGTCTTAAATGTTCATATTAACCCGCTCTACATGGTATTTGGGTTTTTATTTCACTATTGTGTCTGTAAATCAAGATATAAACATTAATATAAGTTTTTCAGTGTAAAGTAAATTGGAACCAGAGTCGATAGAGCTAAAAGTGCACCCATGAGCACTTCCGATTTGGAACACAGCTGCTAGCAGGTTAGTTATGTCCATCTATATATACAGTCTATGCACTAAACAACAAAATTATACAAAAAAACAAACAAACAAACAAACAAAAAAAAACAAAAAAACAAAACCCATAAAAAACAGCCAAAAAAATATTGATTTGTTTGCAACCTATTCCAAGTTATTATTCAGGTAAATAGCAAAGAAATATGAATAAATGTTCCTATTTTAAGCTTTAAGCCCTACAGATTGTTCTTCGATCATAGCAACACACTGGTTAGAATGTATGTGCTCAACGCAAACCATCTTTATGTAATAACAGCCCACTCAAAAGTATCATATGTTGGATCATGTTTATAACACATAGGAAACTCCACAGTAGCTTATGCACAATATGGAGTTTGGAGACCGCTGTGCACCCACCAGAAACCGCACACCACAGCCTTCAAAATATATAAGTTTCATATCTTTGTAAAGCAGAAGTTTGACAAGATCTATCCTTCTCAAACTTACTTTCTCTGCATATTCAAAGTGAAGTCTCCCACCACATGTCACACCCAAACTGTCAAAAATACTTATAACTATATTTTTAACCTCAGAGTTCCTCAAAAGCAGTTGCTACTTTCCAGTGTGTTTTTTATGATGTATTTTTTATCATGACCCATTTCTCAGATAGGAGGAGATGCTTGAGTTAAGGCAAGACTTACTCAGAACTTTTATTTACTATTTACCAATGAAAAAAGCATATCTGGTTTAGCTAATTCAAGACAAAAGTACAGCTTCTTCACATCATGTATGAGGACAGCCATCCACTTGGTCCTCTGTGAACCGAAACTGCATAGTTCCAAAAAGATCCTTGGCCTTTGCTCAGTCGCCTTTTCATTTCAAACCATCAGACAGAGGAATCAGCTCCAGACTCTGAAATTGTCAGTAAATTTGAATAATTTTACTAGAAATTTGAAAAAGCACATTTTAGATAATCAAACGTGTCCACATTAGTCTAGTTAATTTGTGATGTTCTGTTTCACTGTGAAAACCTGCACATAAGTGATTTTTAAAACTGGTTTGGACTGTAGGAAACATGCTGTACTGGACATGGACATTTATTCTATTTTAATGCAAATGTTTATGATGAACTGATAGTCTTATAATGTAATTGTAATGAAATGTGTATTTTTATGTGTGTTCAACTGTCCAGGGACTGCACATAGAAAGTAGCAGCAGCTAAATCTGGTATCAATCATCTTTTCTTTTGTAAGATTAATGAATTTGTACATGATCCCTGACAAATAAGGAATGAAGAAAAGAAAAAAAACAGTCACTCAGATCGCTTTACATCAAAGAACTGCTCACACATCCACATACTAAGTTTGGGAACCACTGCATTACACGACCAGTCAAAGGTTTGGACATTTTTTAATTTTAGTTTCTTCTTTATTTCTATGATTATAACCTTGTTTTACACTGAATTAAAATATCCTTCACCCTTTGCTTTTAACCCTGTTTACACTTTTGTCAAGTCTTGACCCTGAGGCTCAGCTGTGAAGTGAAAACCATTTCAGGGACATTATCATGAACACTCTGAAGAATTGAGGAAGAAGCCCCGGGGAAGACCCAGGACACTCTGGATGGAGGGACTATGTCGCTCGCCCGAGAATACCCTGCGGTCCTACCGGAGGAACTGGAGGAAGTTTCTGGGGTGTGGGAAGGCTGGGAGTCTCAGCTTAGACAACTGCCCCTGCGACCGGCAGCAGAAGAAAATGGATGGAATATAAAAAAAAATATTCCGTTGAGTTATTTAATTTTTTTCTTTACTACATAATTCCACATATCTTGCTTCATACATTTGATGTCTTCTGTGTGTTTGTAAAAGTAGAAGGTAGTAAACATAAAGAAAAAATACACTGAAACTTTTGACTGGTTGTGTACAACATTAAAAACATGAACACAAAACCTCTGGTACCTTGTTATTCCAAAGACGAGACGAGACATAATTACTTCTTGATGATTTTTATATCACAGACCTGAATATTTTGAAAAACTCTTCCCTCCGTTCGCACTTTCTCTGTGGAGTCTGTGTATTATTCATCTGAAATATTTTGGTCCATCCAACTGTGCTTTGAAGTTTTATATTTCTAACTGTAAGTGCGTCACGTGGCAGAAGTTTTTCTCCATGTTTTGGTTGGGTTCAGGCTTTATTTTTGAAAAGTTACTGTTCTGAGCCATTGCATCTGAATCCTGGGTGACAGTGGCTCAATTAGAGCATTTCTCCACTGATGTGAAGGTTGGCAGTTTGAATCCCGCTCTCAACATAAACATCATTAGTTGAGTGGTCAGATCCACTGATTCCAGCTCCCACAGATGAATGCTGTTGTCGTGTCCTTGGGTACAACATTTAACCCCCCTCATCTGCATGATAGACTATTTAAAATGTCCCCCACAGCGTTTGGCTCCAGTCAAATGAAGCTCATCGAGGCTGGCAGTTATAGCGGCCAATTTTGAGCAGAATTCCATATTTGGAATACCAACTGCAAGTGTCATAGCAAAGGAGCAGACAAGAGCTGTCAATCAAACCTGTTGCTAACGCTAATGGAGCAACTTCGTGACACAATTTGTCTGTTATTAATGTTCATATCTTGATTTACAGACACAATAGTGAAATAAAAACATTAGGATCATGTAGCGCGGGTTAATACGAAGAGTTGATGGAGCAGAAGTGCACCCATGATCACTTCCTATTTGGAGCGTGGCAGCTAGCAGGTTAGCTATGTCCAGTCTATGGTCTGTGTACACGGGTGTATGAATGTGCCCTTAAAGGTCCTATGTTACACAAAATGTACTCCTCAAAAACAGACCTGGAGTTGTGTTTTGTTTCATTCACACATGTTTGAGTAACACTTTATTATTAGTCTGTCTACATCTCCAAAGCTAAAATTCTCTGTTCCACCTTGTGATGTCATGAAGTAGTAGTTTTCAAGTTAACAGCTCCTTTTACCTTTAGTTCAGAAGAGATCGGCAATTCCAGAGGTGAATTCCAGGTATATGCAGTTTAAAAACACAGTGGAGAACTACTACTACTACTACTACAACTACAACTACTCCAAACGGCTGAAGGCATTTGTTTTGGATGTTGGTTTACGTATTGTAAAATAGGTTTTCTTATGTATTTATTCACTCAAGGCCAAGGCCATTACATTTGTGCATAGTTCTGTTTACATTATAACTTTGCCCTGTGTCTCTTATTAAGATACTGAGAATAATTCAGATTTACAGAATAAGTAAATGGTGAGTAGCCAGATTTTTATAAAGAGCTTTTCCACCTTCAAGGCTCAAAGCGCTTTACATCACATGGGGGCGAGGTGGGTTAAGTATCTTGCCCAAGGACACGATAAAAGCATTCATCTGTGGGAGCTGGAGTCACACCGCCAACCTGTGGGTCAGTGGATCTACTCGCTCAGCAAATGATGTTTATGTTGAGAGCAGATTAACACAGTATTTACTCACAATAACTTGCAAAAATCATCACCATGGCGACAAGATTGACAAAAGCCCAAAAAAATGCATAATTCCATTTTGCGTGTCTCCTGTCTGCTGCTAAAGCCTCTTTTCTATCTCGTCTTTGTTGGTATTTAGCAAACGACATGCAAACATTTGAGATTTTGGTCTCAGCGGATCTGTTTATTTATTAATGAGAGAACACAATTAGTTCCCCACTGGCATTCACACAGGCCTGAGCTGCGACGGAGACACACAAAAACAAAAGAATAGGACATTCGAGCACACAAAGCCCGTTGGTGGATATAGTGGAGAGAGGTGGATGTGCCGGAGAGAGCCGTGTGCGGTGGAGCAGGTGTGTGGAGGCACCTGGACCCATCCACAGCACAACAAAGAGCGAAATTAACATGCAGAACGCAGCCTGTCTAATGAGTCTCTATCAGAGCTCTGTTTATGGACGTGGGCGGTTTGAATACAGCACGTATGAGGGACACGCCGTTCTTAGATGGTGTAATTTCAAAGGGGTTTTATCAGGAAAAGAAAGCATCATTTGTGAAAAGGAGACGGGGGATGTAATAAAACTGATGAATGAGTTAAAAGAGATGGGTTTAATCCATAGACTGTAAATGTAAATGGACAATGCTAGCTGCCACGTTCCAAATAGGAAGTGATCATGGGCGCACTTCTGGCTCCATCGACTCTGGCTCCAATTCACTTTCTATTGAATAACTTGTCTTTCTCTCTGTAATTGCTGCTGTCAGACTCGTCATTTTGGTCTTAAATGTTCGTATTAACCCGCTCTACATAATCCTGGTGTTATTATTTCACTATTGTGTTTGTAAATCAAGATATGAACATTAATAACAGACAAATCAGGCGCCTTCATTCCCCGAGGTCACTCCTGCTAGCGCTAGTAACAGGTTTGATTGACAGTGTTGCTAAGTGTCCACTCGCTGCTAAACCAACGGTGCAGGGAGGGGTGTTACCTTCAACAGCTTTGCTCCAGATTGGCTCTTTGGTTGCTATGATATTTGCGATCGGAAATCTAAAAATGGAACTTGACTCCAAAATGTCCGCTATAACTGCTCTAGCCTGGATGAGCTTCATTTGACTGGAGCTAAACACTGTGGGTGACGTCGCACTCACTTAGTCCACTTCTTTAAACAGTCCATGGATCAGACTCAGATGAACTGAACTTTTCTCTCCTTAAATAAGATGATTCTGAGTCTGTGTGTTGAGGAAATAATTATTGGAATGAAAACAACAGCTCCAGAGACAGAAATGAGGCAGTAAAAATCAAAGAAACACATTTAGTCTGTCGTTCTGCCCATAACTTTCACTCCGCCAGAATGTGGAGGAACATTTTTCAAATAAAATGATGTCGGCACATAATCTCTGTTGGTGATTTTCAGATTCTGGAATATGATTATGTCTCACTCTCAGATGGGGCAAGAGACAGATCCTGTATTGATCATATTGTACTTTGCCATGAAATATCCAAAAGGTAAATTCACAAATATTGAACCTGATCATTTCAATTAGTGATTAGACCCAAGAACTCACTGTATTACAACAAAAACCTGCATTCTAACAATATTCATTTCAGCTCCGCCCCCTCTGTATTAAATATGACTGGCCTATAGAATGTGGACACAATAGTGAAATAAAAACATCAGGATCATGTAGAGCGGGTTAATACGAACATTTAAGACCAAAATGACGAGTCTGACAGCAGCAGTTACAGAGAGAGGGGACACAGTTTTTCAATATTTGGACTGCAGCAGCTAGGAGGTTAGCTATGTCCATTTACATATACAGTCTATGGATGTAATCTGAAACCCAGCAACACAGGGAAAAGTGTGCCCATCCCACCCACACTGGACCCTTACCTTGGGGCTGCCTCTGCTCGTGGAACACCACCAGATCCAGAGGGTTGTTCAGATGCTCCGCCACCTTCGCTACGTCGCGTCCAGTCAAACGGTTCACGCTGTAAATGGCTTCATCCTCGAGGTCTGTCCAGTAAATCCGGTCCTGCAAACAAAACAAAACAAACACGTGAGTTTAAATCCATCGGGAGTGAAGTGCTGCAGTGAATAGAGCCAGATTTCACCAATCACGGGCACATTTTCACAGCGGGGGCAAAAGGCTGGTTTCATTATAGGCCGTGTCTGTGGCTGATGAGGACAATCACTCCGGGTTTGTTTTGCTGTTTCCAATCCCACATTATCAGACAGCATTATCTGCATACAGCCTGGAGCATCTGAGCACGAGAAGCACATTCACGCTGGTTTATACCCTGTTTACGAGACACAGATGTCAAGCAAAACAACTCAACTCAATGTAACCAAGTACGAGTAAAGTACTGGACTTAAAGGGCTCATATGATGTTGTTATCTGATCTCTGTTCTAATGTTGTTTCCTCATCACAAACAGACCTGGAGTTGTGTTTTGTTTCATTCACACATGTTTAACACACAAACCCTGCAGATTTAGGCTGAGTTCTTCTCTCAAACTGAAAACACTCTGTTCCACCTTGTGATGTCATATGATAATACAGGAAGTGCTCCACAGTGTTTTTAAACTCCACACACCTTCACTAGAATCATTTGGATCATTTCAGTCCTGGAATTGTCAATCTCTACTGAACTAAAGGTAAAAGGAGCTGTTAACTTGAAAACTACCACTTCATGACATCACAAGGAGGAACAGAGCGTTTTGAGGTTTGGAGATGTAAACAGACTAATAATAAAGTGTTACTCAAACGTGTGAATGAAACAAAACACAACTCCAGTGTTTTTGAGGAGGAAACAGCATTAGAACATGACTTAAACCTCACAAGAGTTAATTTTGTGTAATGTAAGGACGTTTACGTAGAATTTTGAGGTATCTGTACTTTACTTAAATACATTTTACAGTGTGTACTTTTTACTTTTATTTCAGTACATTTGAGACTTTCAACTCCACTACATTTTTGAACTGGACTGAAAGGTAAAAGTACTTTTCATATGATTTGAGGGGTTATTTTTACCATGTTCGAAAACGTCATGACTAAAGTTTTCGAGTTCAAGCTTCAGCTTGGAGGAAAAAAATAAATACACAAAATTCAGCACAAAAAAATGTATTTGTATTGTTACTGTGACCAGAATCTGCATAATTTTTAATCAATATAAATACATTTACACTTGTGTGAAGGTGCCTGATTTGTCTGTTATTAATGTTCATATCTTGATTTACAGACACAGTAGTGAAATAAAAACACCAGGATCATGTAGAGCAGGTTAATACGAACATTTAAGACCAAAATGACGAGTCTGACAGCAGCAGTTACAGAGAGAGGGGACACAGTTTTTCCATAGAAAGTGAATTAGAGCCAATGGAGACGATGGAGCCGGAAGTACGGCTATGATCACTTCCAGTTTGGAACACGATGGCTAGCAGCTTAGCTATATCCTTTTATATATACAGTCTATGGGGACTACTTTACTGAAAAGGCGTTGTTACTATCTGTTTGTCTGTTTATTAGCTTGGGTAAAAAAATCAATAAAAAATGCTTCCTCCATTGACACTCAAAGTTTTGATGTAATTATTACCAAAACAGTGATGTGATTTGGACCTCTCGTGAAAGCAGTTACCATTGTTAGCTGGGACATTATCATTCTTAATATAATAAAATTAGCAAAGATACATCCCACTTTCCAAACACCTCTGTGACAATCCTCTTAAGAGATGCGACACCATACCATCATAAGCCGTCTGAGTGGTTATCGCGCTCGTCGCCGTGGAAACCTTTACTGATTGCTTCATAGCGACAACAATTAAGAAAAACACAGACGGAGATGAGAGACGACCTGAGACGCTGAAGAGGGCGCCACTTGAGAAGGTGCCAACCGGAATCTTTGGCCGTTCTATTTGTTATGGGCTTCGTAAAGGTCAAGTATGTCTCAGGTTAAACCATGGATCCTATTCCCGAACACACGGGTGGGAATTGTGCATGTGGCAATAATCCCACAGAAGAATTTGAGCAGGGTTATCGTCAGACGGAACCTTTCCTCCACCAATCCCTTTTGAGAGATTGTTCATGTCTTCACCGGCCTTGATAACCTTTGGCCATGACAGCTCTGTAGCCGCCGTGAAAGACAAATATCCGCCATGTTGGAAATACAAACTCCCATCTATCACTTCATCTCCTCTTTATGTCTCACTGGACAGCATCTCTCTATAAGGCAGTGTCAAGTTTTTCTTCCTTTTCAATTTCAACTTTTAATCTTGCCGTCTGTCATCCGTAGTGACCTTCAGTGCTAGCTGGTCACGAGTTCTTTCAGTACGGCGAGGATGGATCGTAACATGCAAACACGCATTGTAAACATAATATTTTTATGGTTTACTACTTACTTTGGATGTAAACCTAGTATCTCTTGTTCACTGGTTGCTTCACTCTTAATTTCGGTCACTAACAACCATAACCATTCTATGATTTTATACTGCCTTTGTGTCTTTGAGCAAGGCAATTAACCCAGCTATGAATGGACTAATTTAATCTGGTTTTAATGAATTATTTTGAATACCAAAGCCACCCACTCAATCATAAACATTTCTGGACAGTTCAGAGTGGATTTAAAGAGCCACTGTGTAAATGTTCAAGTCAAGGGTGTGCCATCAGCTTGTCTTCGTGGAAACGTTTACGCCTTTGCCTGGAATGTTTCACCGTATGGCATTAAATATATCTCCACAGAGGCAAGCAGGTAATGACACGCTAACTTAGAGGGGCCACAGTTTTTGGAGTTGATGGAGCCGGAAGTGCGCCCATGATCTCTTCCTGTTTGGAACGTGGCGACTAGCAGCTATGTCCATTTATATTTGCAGTCTATGGGTCAGATCTGTGGAAAGGCGACCGTGTTAGAAAGCATGTTTTTCCAAGGTATTTTTTTACCTCACAAAAAATACCTGAAGTTGAAAAAAAAACACGGTAGATATGCTTAATGCCAGACAATAGAGCATTTCAGGCAAAGCATTAACATCTCCATGAAGACGTGACCATCCACCTGAAAAGTTACAGAGTGCAACTTTAAGGCATTGAAGTTGATTTAATGGATCGGAGCAAAGTGGAACTTATTAAATGCATAGAAGAGTAAGACAATTATTATTAATATTACAATTGATTTAAAACTCATGATGAAAATATTTCCTCTCTATCTGTCTGCGTCGAACTTAATTAGTTTTTTCAATTTCCAGAGTCAATCTCAGCTCTGTCTCTGTCTCTGACCTCCAGCTGCTAGCAGGTCACACCTCTGTGTCTGCCTCCTGTTTGTGAAGATGTCCCAGAACTGGAGCTGGACCCCTCAGAGCTGTAACCCTTGAAACTGGGCCCCTCAGAGCTGGAACTCTCAGAGCTGGACCCCTCGAAGCTGGACCCCCCAGAACTGGACCACTCGGAACTAGACCCCTCGGGAACTGGACCCCTCGGAACTGGACCCCTCGGAACTGGACCCCTCGAAGCTGGACCTCCCAGAACTGGACTACTCGGAAATAGACCCCTCGGGAACTGGACCCCTCGGAACTGGACCCCTCTGAACTGGACCCCTCTGAGCTGGACCCCTTCGAATCTGGACAACTCAGAACTGAACCACTCAGAGTTGGACCCCTCAAAGCTGGACCCCTCAGACCTTGACCCGTCGGAGCTGGACCCCTCAGAACTGGATCCCTCTGAGCTGGACCCCCTCAGAACTGGACCCCTCTGAGCTGGACCCCTTCGAATCTGGACAACTCAGAACTGAACCACTCAGAGTTGGACCCCTCGGAGCTGGACCCCTCAGACCTGGACCCCTCGGTGCTGGACCCCTCAGACCTTATATATATATGCCCAGGCTCCTGACAGCTGTGTCACATTAGCGATGGTGCGTCTAACTGAATGTGAAGGCTTTCGGGGTCAAAGAAGAAAGAGATTTTTGTCATGATCTTGTCCCTGAAGAATCATCACAAGAATGCAAAAGTTTTGATTGACGTGCGGGTAGAAAGGCTGCGATGTCTGCTGCGTACTTGAGAGAGAGATAAGGGAATGCAATGGGATTTATAATGCAGACTATGCCTCAGCTTTGTACTAGTGCAAAAATATAGTTTGGCACAGAGTTTAATCTAACACACAGAGGGGATCAGATTAGGATAAGCATGAGAAGATATTGAAATTTAGTGGCCAAAATAATTGCGATTAACGATTATATCACAATAATTATTCAAGTTGCTGACAGTTTAAATGCTATGGATATGAATAATTATAATTTTATTCAAATTCCAGTATTTTACATTGAAAACTATGTGCAAGTTACTACTTTAACTGTCTATATTTTAGCCAGTGGCCTTACTGAAACATCCATGTTCTCATTTTGATTATGTGTAGATTAAAATGACCGATGAGCCGGATGTTTAAAAGAGAAGCCAAAAATCAAACTGACAAACTGATCCAAATGTCAAAAACAATTCCACTTGTAATATTTTATCTTAATATATCTGAATATATGTGGAATTCAGCTGAGAATATTCTGGATGAGCAGGGCCATGAATTGAAATTTGGGGGCCTGGGCCAACAAGTCTCACGTGGGCCCCTCTCTAATACAAATTAACAGAATCCCCTTCACCCTTTTACCTCCTGTTGCAAAATAAAGTCCAAAAACTGTTTATCCTTGTTAATTTCAGACCTCTGCAAAATAATTACAGATTTATTATTCTATCCATGATTCAAGCTTGTTTTTGTTAGCATAAAAGTAAATCTCGCTAACACCAGCATGCTAGCACTCTTCGCACATCTACCTTAGCCTGTCACGATAACACGTTTTGAAGCTCCAGAGAAGTATCACGATGAACAATAATACTGAAACTAATTTATGCCAAGGACACAAAGCAAGACAACTATCAACTCCCCTGTGAATAAGTGGTTGTTTTTTTTCTGCACATTCTGGCGATACAATGGCGATTATCTCTATTGGTGATATTCACAATTATATAAAAAAAAATCTCCCAAACGATTATTGTCAACCCTTTTTATCACGATTAACGATATTATTGTTTATTGTCCCATCTCTTATCAGGATTGGGTGATATGGCAATAAAAATGAAATGCGATCAGATCCATGCGCCGATTCAGTTCATTCAGTTACGATACCGATTCTGATACTACTTTAAGGATCTTAACTTGAAAGGTTAAGAGGTTAACTAGAAAACCACCACAGAGCATTTTGAGCTTTGGAGATGTAGACAGACTAATAATAAATTGTTACTCAAACATGTGTGAATGAAACAAAACACAACTCCAGGTCTGTTTTTGAGGAGGTAACAGCATTAGAACATGACTTAAAGCTCACAAGACTCCATTTTGTGTAATACAGGACCTTTAATATGGGACTATTAAGATCTGATGCTGTATTTGTCCTATAACTCTTCTCTGAATTCTTCTCATTCTAAACTTATTCAATTAGTTTTCATTGGTTTAACAGAATCCCCTTCACCCTTTTACCCTTTTGTTGCAAAATAAAGTCCAAAAACTGTTTATCCTTGTTAATTTCAGACCTCTGCAAAATAATTACAGATTTATTATTCTATCCACGATTCAAGCTTGTTTTTGTTAGCATAAAAGTAAATCTCGCTAACACCAGCATGCTAGCACTCTTCGCACATCTACCTTAGCCTGTCACGATAACACGTTTTGAAGCTCCAGAGAAGTATCACGATGAACAATAATACTGAAACTAATTTATGCCAAGGACACAAAGCAAGACAATCTCAGTGAACAGACGAGCAATCATCAACCTTTTTGAAACTGAGAGCTACTTCAAAGTACTGAGCGATAACAGAGCTACCAGTTTAATGACACACTTCTGTAATAACAAAGTTGCCTGGTTTACCTCATTTTATTTTATTATTAATGATATTCTACGTGAAGACGCCAAACTGTGCTGCTCGGTGGGTAGTTAGCATCGTAGCTTTTGTGACATGTATTGAAGCGTCTCTCCACGTTGTGCCGATTTGTCGCCACAGTCGTCCCGACAATGAGACACACACATTTATCTTTCACGTTAGTAAAAAAAGAACTCTTCCTCCCAGTCACTGTGAAAATGATATGTTTTCTTCCTGTTTTTCTGCCTTTTGGGGGTAGAAACCGCATCCATCTTCTCATGTTTGTAGTACTTGCTAGCTTATCTCAGCAAATGCCACGGTTTGTCATTCACACAAGACTGACCTGTGAACCATATGACGTCAGAGTTCATATATAATAACCTTATATATAATATTTATAAATACATGTAAAGATATATATTCATTTTAAAATTGACATCACTGTAAATGTAATTAAAAAAAAGAATAGCAACACAATTAAATAACATTTAGACGGAGCCTGTTGGCGACTAGTGCTATTTTTAGAACTCGAGAGCGACCTGGTGACCCCTGAAATAGACAGCTTCATAAAAACATCTAAGCTAATAAAAGTTACTTATTCAACTCTCTACAACTCAAATCTTATTGTCATAAAACAAAAGTAACAATCCCCCTTCCCATTATCACCAAGAATACACATGATAAACATTCACCCCAAAAAATATTCTTCAATTTTTCAGATAAATGGTAAGTCAGTATAGTCATCATCGTGCCTGGCCAAGCTCCACCTCTGTGTTTCAGCTCCCAAACTCCTGGATTTTCTCGGCTCCACTTTGCTCCTGTCTGATTGCCTTTGTTTTTCTACTTTTAATCACGATTCTTCTTCTTCTTACTCTGTCCTTCCAAACACAGGCTAATCTCCGTCCTGTGCCCTCCAGCCAACCCGACAAAACCAAGAATTAATGAAAAGCCAAATATGCAACAGACGCCAACTGCTTATTCAGAGTAAGTCCTGGCCAGAGCCGTTAATGTTGTTTCTCCAATTAGTTCACAGTTTGATTGATGGCTTCACTTCGAGCTGTTTTCCTCTTCATTATTCATGTGGATCATTTTAAGAAAGAACAGAATCAGTGATACAATGCCATTTCTGCATCTGAGTATTGCATTTGGAGACTATTTCATTCATTTATACCAATGTGAAGGCGACAGTGGCTCAGTTGGTAGATTATTTGTCCACTGACCTGAAGGTTCGATTCCTGCTCTGGCATAAAAAACATCATTGGTTGATAGTTCAAATCCACTGACCCACTGGCTGGCGGTACAATTCCAGCTCTGATTCCAGTGTCTGTGTACACTGTGTGTGAATGTTTGATTGGTTCCTTGATGTACAGCACGTTGAGTGTCTTGAAGGCGGAAACATTGTATAAATATGTGACCATTTCCCATTTTGACCTGCTGGTTTGTTAATGAGTGTAATATGAGCAGTGTAAATGCATATACTAATAAAAAACTATATTTTTTTGAGTTTTGAGTTGTATTCTGGTACAGTTACTCTTTCATTTGGTGGTATTCAAAAAATCAAATTTGCAATTATAGACTATGGTTTTACCAGAGACCATATAAAAAAGTGGACTAAGTGAGTGTGATGTCACCCACAGCGTTCAGCTCCAGTCAAATGAAGCTCATCCAGGCTAGCACCCGAGTCCCATATTTGGAAACCCAACTGTGACTATCATAGCAACCAAACAGCAAATGCAGAGTGAGATTGTTGAAGGTAATGCCCCTTCCCGCCTGCACCGCTGGTTTAGCAGGGAGGGAAGGCTCCTGATTTGTCTGTTATTAGTGTTCATATCTTGATTTACGGACACAATAGCGAAATAAAAGCTCCAGGATCATGTAGAGCGGGTAAATACGAACATTTTAAGACCAAAATGACGAGTCTGACAGCAGCAGTTACAGAGAGAGGGGATAGAGTTTTTCAATGTAAAGTGAATGAGTCAATGAAGCCGGAAGCACGCCCATCCTGTTTGGAACGCAGCGGCTAGTGGGTCAGCTATGTCCATTTATATGTACAATCTATGGTTGTGTGAGACACTTGGTTGCTAAGGCGACATGTTGATGTGAAGATTCTTTTCTTCAGTCACTGGTCTGTTTTGGAGACTGGCTCTAGTGAGGTGAGACCGCTGTTGTTTTTCTTGTTTTATCATGAGTTACGGCAACAGTCGCCTTTGTGTTCAGAAAATAAACAATAAGAAGAACCTTGGTGTGCTTCCTCACATCAGAACACTCCAGTATTTTGAGGTCTGCAAATGAAATTCAAAATTATGTCCAAAAGTTACCAGACCTTTTGACGATAATCTGCTTAATCCTGCGAGGAAGCGGTTTAACATTTCAGTGAGTAAAACTATTGCCTTTTCAGTGTCTCATTTGTGCAGTAAAAATTGAGTCTACAGTTCCCCATTCTCTCCATAATTCCCACTCAAACTCCTCATTATTAGTCAGTGCGAAGGGGGCAACCTGCTGTGGCGCTAACACGTTTTTAATTTGTTCTGTTTCGACTCAAGAACAAAGCTAAGAAACCGAGAAGAGCAGCCATTCGTCTCCAGACATGAACTTTACCTGCTGCAGTCGTACTCCTCCTTTCTTTTCTCTATCTTTATTTATACAGGGGAACCCAATGAGAGGTTTGCTCAAAAGACAATACAAACAAAACAAAAAACAAGTGTGTAAGTCCAAATAAAACATTAAAAACACTAGCAGGTGTGAGTGGAAAAGTCTTAAAGAGCAATTGTGGCACGTTAATGCACATAAACGACACCAGCACACACCTGTACACTAGAGATGGGGCGATATTGAAATTTAGACTCACAAATATTGATAATCAGTAGGGTTACAGATTTAGTCCCCACAGTGTGATGAATCCCCACCCACATCACTCGTACAGACAGGGGGACATGATGGATGGTCGTGTGTTCAGTTCCCTGAGCGTCACACTGCTCACACTGGATTAGGTCTAACCCACTACCTTCTCGGCGCATCAGTGGGTAAAATATCACCAATGAAATGCCAACGGTTGTAACTATGGATTATGGCTCATCGCACACCTTTTTCCCTCATACTGAACAATCTTGATGAATTTCATTTTGACTAATTAAAAGATAATATAAAGAAAAAAAATGCATCGGAACAATATAGATTTTAAAGGTCCTACATGACACAAAAGCGACTATTGTGAGTTTTAAACCATGTTCTAATGTTGTTACCTCCTCAAAAACAGCAGTTGTGTTTTATTTCATTCACACATGTTTGAGTAACCCTTTTTTTTAAATTAGTCTGTCTACATCTCCAAAACTCAAAATGTTCTGTTCCACCTTGTGATGTCATGAAGTGGTACTTTTCAAGTTAAGAGCTCCTTTTACCTTTAGTTTAATAGAGATTGGTGATTCCAGGACTGGAATCATCATCCAAATGATTCTAGTGAAAAACACAGTGGAGCACTTCCTGTATCACCACATGATGACATCACAAGGTGGAACATAGTGTTTTCTGTTCGAGAGAAGAACTCCTAAGAAAAGCCTAAATATGCAGGGTTTGTGTGTTAAACGTGTGAATGAAACAAAACACAACTCCAGGTCTGTTTGTGATGAGGAAACAAGATTAGAGCCTCATGTCCCATTAAAATTTGATGAATTCCACAGTTTTACTCATCACTGACAAATTTCTGCCTTAGCTTCTGATGCTAAACGCTATTTAGCCCCTTAGGTTTTGTACAACGGGGAGGAGGTGGTGGGAAATCAGAGAGAGACGTGACGAGATGTAAACAACTGTACAAAATATTACATCATTTATGAAAGTATAAAGTATAAATCAGCGCCATTTTTTATTTAGTTACTTTTTGATATCGCCAGTTTGTCCTGTCAAAAAATACTGTTATGGAAGAAGTGTAAGAACTGAGAGGAGTGAGGCATCTGTTTTCCAAATGCTCAGTCTCCAGTTTAGTTTTAGTTCCATTCACTAAATTGAAGAATCAGAAGTAAATTGGTGAATCATTAATTATTCAAAAACTATTCATTTATTTTCCCCCTAAGTAGGGGGAAAATAAATGAACTCCTAATGTTTTAAATCAGACCTGCTGTGCTTGTGTCTCTATAGTTATAATCTCAGACACTCGTGGATCATTTTGTTATAATTTGCACATTTTAAATCACAATATTCATCTAAAATGACTTAATAAAAGAAACAAGTCCGCTGACTTCCACGTTAGAAAACAGTGATGTCCAATGACGCTGTAAACGTCATCACAAGTGTTTCATGTTGTTGGCGCCCCCTATGGACATCACACTAGAACAGTGGTTCTTAACCTTGTTGGAGGTACTGAACCCCACCAGTTTCATATGCACATTCACCGAACCCTTCTGTATTGAAAAATATGATTTTTTTTCTAATTCAAGACACGTGTGTTTTACTGGTGCACAAAATGAACCGTGCATTAACATCACTGTGTTCAAAGAATAAAACCAATACAATGCATGAACTCACAACAAATTACATAAATACCTTTTCACAAAGACATGACATTTTTTAATACTACCACACTGAAATTATTTTTATGTTTAACCTTATGTATTCCAATAATTAACCTATTTTATTCATGCTATTTATTATTTTTAACATTTTAACACATACCGTAACCCCACAACCAACTGTGCTTCATGTAAATTCAAACAGTATGTCAAAGCAGAGACATGGGGCTCTTTAAATATGAAACTGTCATTACACTAATGTGCTTACGTCGCCCTCGAACATGTCCAATCAGAGCGCAGTTGTCGCCGCGATCCTCCCAGTCAATGCTGGGGCATCACTCTGGCCGTGTCTCATGCTGTGTCTCAATTCACCAAAGTGCCCTTAAATGCCGTTCGAACGGCGCATTTAAGTTGGGCGGGCACTTCGATAGGCACATCAAAGGGTGCATTTGTTGAATCGGGACACGGCCAGCGTCTGGAGACACTCGCAGTCCACAAATCATATGAGTCGGGTGTGTGTCTTGACCTCCGCCGAACCCCTGAGACTGACTCACCGAACCCCTAGGGTTCGATCAAACCCAGGTTAAGAACCACTGCACTAGAGAGCAGCACTTTTTTTTTTCATTTGTACCAAAATTACTACGCAACGCTCCCAATTGCTACGAGTATCATGATTAAGAAAATAAAACTGGAAAAGAAAGTACGTACATCGTACGTACGTCACATTGGGCATGTACTGGTGGAGGTGAAAACGGGGGTTGATTGACATAATGGCATCTTGAAAATAAGTGAGTAAAGATTAAACATGAATCACTCCAAATATAAATTCGGAGTGATTCATCAGCGGACACAAGCACAACAGGGCTCATTTAAATTGAATCAGTATTTAGCTCACGGAAACCATTTTGGCACGTTGTTTGCATCGTCTAAACCGGAGAATTCGTATTATTTGGAACAGCATGGACCATTCTGGCAACACCAGCCGACAATCCTACTGTAGACATGATTCTGTCTCTCATTGTAGGCAGGTCACACGCAGCACATCTGTCATACCTCAAAAACTGTGAGAGCAAAGGGATGTCCCAGATGGTCAGTGGAGGACAGCAGGACTTTGCGATTGTCTCCGTTCAGATCCACGCTGGACAGGAGGTGCAGCTTGGAGTCCACCCAGTACAGACGTCGATTGGCCAAGTCTGGAACGAAAAGTAGAGCACATCAAGACAGGAAAATGCCACAAGAAATCAGGAGAAAGAGAAGATGATACAAACCACATCCAAACAGAGCCAGGAGAGGAGGTCAGAGCAGAGGTGGAACGTACTGAAGTAAAAGTAGTAAAGTACTGTACTTGCGTATACATTTTCTCATATCTGTACTTTACTTAGATTTAAAGATTTTTACTTTTTCTTCACTACATCTGAGAGCAGTATCTGTACTTTCTACTCCACTACATTTTTATCTAGACTGAAAAGTAAAAGTATTTTTTATTACTGTGTGAGACCTGCTGAAAAGGCTGAGGGTTTATTTTGAACACTTTCAGAATTTGAACAAACAAAAATATACAAATAAAAACAGAAAAAAAAAAAAAAAGCTCAAATCTTTATTAAAATCACTTCATTTGAAGCTTTATAAGAAAATCTGTGCAAAATACTCTTTAACAAAATTGAGTACTTCTTCCAGCGCTGCAGCAGAGACAGGCCTGAGGTGAGATGTGTCTGAACGTTTAGGTCAGTAGTGAAGTCTTCACTCTTCCCTGACAGGACGTAGAGTTGTGCTCCAAGCTAACACATGTGCGAGCGGGTCGTAGCTAACACACATGTGAGCGACTTTGACATAACACATATGTGAGCAGCTCCGAGCTGACACACATGTGAGCGGGTCCAGGTCTGAGCTGACACACATGTGAGCGGGTCCAGGTCTGAGCTAACACATGTGTGAGCGGGTCCTAGCTAACACGATTGAGCGGGTCCTAGCTAACATATGTGAGCGGGTCTGAGCTAACACATGTGTGGGATATCACTGTTTGTCTCCGTTGCTGTAGAGAAAATGTGGCCTCCAGTGAGTCAATTTGTCCTTCACTCTGTTTCAGTCGTGTTCTGTTTCTGTTCAACTCTTTAAAGTCTGACAGAATTATGTTTTTCAGTTCAACATCTGTAAAAGCCTGAATGTGTTAATTTCCATTGATTTGTTTAATATAAAACAGTCATCGGTCAGATAACAGTGACACACACAGCCTGACTGTGGCTCTGGTCTACAAACGTTGTATAAAG
Organism: Periophthalmus magnuspinnatus; assembly: GCF_009829125.3. Classification (NCBI taxonomy): domain Eukaryota; kingdom Metazoa; phylum Chordata; class Actinopteri; order Gobiiformes; family Gobiidae; genus Periophthalmus; species Periophthalmus magnuspinnatus. The sequence goes on along the minus strand of NC_047129.1, from coordinate 19,505,242 downwards.
TGCTTATAAACTCATCATGGTGAATAATTAGGATGATCTGAATGTATAAGGTGAGAGAGGAAACTTCTAAATAAACTTATTTTATTATTATTTTATTTTCCACAGTAAACCAAGGTTAAACGTGAACTTTAACTCTAGTACTTCAGACATGTTTAAAGTATTTATTTAGCTCCCATTTGAAACTAGGTCACCTTTTGCTCCTTCCGTCAACCATGAAGGCGAACACGGCCTACCTGCCTCTCCCTCTCCTCTATTCCTCTCCTCTATTTCTCTCCCTTTTTTTCTGTCTTTCTCTCTTCCCCTTTTCCCTCTCCTCCTCCCTCTCACCTTCTCCCTTACTCCTTCCTTCCCTCTCTTTCACCCTATCTCCCTCTCTCTTTCCTTCTCCCTCTCTCCTTCCCTCCCTCTCTCTATCAATTTTCTTAAATGTTTTTGTCTGTTTGCTTTAATTGCTACACTTCTTCATGGCTTCGTATCCCGTCCCCCTCGCTCCCCCTCGCTCCCCCTCCTCCCTCTATCTCTCCGTCCCTCCCCTCTCCATTTTCTTCTTTTTTTTCTTGTGTATTTGTTTTGATTACTCTGCTTGTGCGTGGTGTCCCTTGTTCCTCTCTTCAGATGGAGTCTGTGTGAATGAGCTGGATCAGAGGCAGCTCTGCTCTGAGCTTCATGGACAGAGCGCAGTAGTTTTACACATAAGTGCCTCTCAATCAGCCCGGCTCAAATCAATACGAGAAAAACAACTCCCCTCTCTCTCCCTCACTCTCTTCCCCCTCTCTCTGCCTCTCTCTCTCTCTCTCCCTCTTTCTCTCCCTCCATCTGTCTCTCTCTGCAACTGTCGTAGTCAAAACCAGGCCATGTCTCTTTTGCCTCCCTCCCTCTCTCCCTCCCTCTCTCCCTCCCTCTCTCCCTCCATCTCTCCCTCCATCTCTCCCTCCATCTCTCTCTCAACAGTTGCCGGAGTCAAAACCAGGCCACTTCTCTTTTGCCCCACTCTAAAAAAAATCATTTATTTTCATACAGATGTGCGACTCGTCCGTGGCTTTGAGTGGCGCCGCTCTCTGGCTCTCCTCGGGGCAAGGGCGGTGCGCGTAAATTGGCTCGTGTGGTGCGGAGAGTGTTGCAAAGCATGATGGGAGGTATTGATGGCACATAGCGTCTGGCGTATTAATTTGGCGGCAGCGTTGGCCGGCTTGATTGATGAGAGCCAGTGGAGCTATGACAATAAGAGGCACTCGGCGACGGTTTCGCAGAGAGTTGGCTTTTCACCTCGTAATAATGACTTTTGTCTTCCTCGCTCCCTCTCTGTTTTGTATTCATTGAAATTTCTGTCTCTGTCCAAAAGAACATTGGAACTTTGTCCCAACTTTCTGCCGAGTGGATTCTCCGAACTCTGAATGAGACGGCATCGGTAGCACATTATAATGAGAGACATGCAGACATTTTGACAACTAATCTGAAGTTTTCAAGTTCTCAAGCTTTAGCCTAGTTTTAGTCACTAAGTCTGCGCTCACACCATAGACTCTGTATGTAAACGGATGTAGCCAACTCGCTAGCCGCAGAGTTCTATGCAGGTATTTCACATCCAAAACCTTTAATCATACTGTCAAACAAACAAGTCACATCGATCACACATGAACAAAACTATCCTCTATAATAATTAGTCTTACAAACACTTAACCCTGCTGTACATGCTCAGATGCCCTTCCACACCGGAGCCTTACCCAGCGTGATGCCGTTGGGCCACTCGATGTGCTGCGACACCAGAATCTGACGGTCCACTCCATTCATACCGGCCTTCTCGATTTTAGCATACTCTCCCCAGTCTGACCAGTACATGAACCTGCACAGACACAATCATCTTAGCCAGCTCTTTTTCCAGACCAAGTTTTGGCGCCGTCTTCCTCCCGGTGCAGGCAGGACGACAGCGCCATCTGCAGGCTGAGTTCTTCAAGACCATATCCCAGTTGAGTAAAAAGGCCCTTGTCCCGGTTTATAGTCCCATCAGCATGTTTCTGTATTTCCATCGCCTCTTTAATCCAGCGATGATGTTTGTTGTCCTCTGCCTTAATCCATAATGTGGTTCTCACACACCTGGGATACTCTCCTGAAGAAGTCGGCCTGCAGATGGCGCTGTCGTCCTGCCTCCACCGGTAGGAAGACGGCGCCAAAACTTGTTTAAATCAGCTGACCGAACACATTACACAACATCATGTGACCACTCTGAGGCGCTAGTGAGCAGTCCAAACTGTCCACAAGTCACTGGACAAAAATACATTCACATTAGTATAAATACAGTATATACTCCATGTTTTTTGTTCATTTGAATTAGCATTAGCACAGAAGGCCTTTTCATACAGTATGTGGGGTGTAGTGTGTCTTGGCTTCACTGTGTTTTCTTGTTTACGGTTCCAGTATCGGTATTGGCAGAGTCAGAAATAGAAGAGAGTGTAATATATCTGTATGTGACAAAATGCAAAACAGATCATGTTAAATCCCACGAAAATGCATTTCATTTTTATTTTTACAAAAGTGAAAAGTGTATTTATGATTTACTTTAAAATAAGTTTGTGGGCCTCACTATGGATTTTAAAAGATAAATATTGATATAGGCAAATGTTATCGGCCACAGCACAAGGCAAAGTATCGGTATCGGCTCCAAAAGCTCGATATCAGCCCATCTCTATGTCACATTCAAATTCAAACTCCTCTCCTCCTCCCTCACCCGTGCTGCGGATCCACAGCGATGGCCCGCGGCTCGCTCAGCTCCGTGGCGATCAGGACCCTCCTTTTTAGGCCGTCGACGGTTGCCACGGAGACGCTCTTGTTGCCGGAGTCGGTCCAGTAGATGTTCTTGTGGACCCAGTCGACGGCGAGGCCTTCGGGCGAGTGCAGCGAGTCGATCAGCGTCACCTGTTCTGATGATTCACTCGCACGGTCAATGTGCGCGCTGGGAGAGAGGGAGGACAGAGGAATAGAGGAGAGGGGGAGAAGGAGAAGGGGAGAGAGGGAGAGAGGAGAGGACGGAGGAATAGAGGAGAGGGGGAGAAGGAGAAGGAGAGAGGAGAGAGGAGAGGACGGAGGAATAGAGGAGAGGGGGAGAAGGAGAAGGGGAGAGAGGGAGAGAGGAGAGAGGAGAGGACGGAGGAATAGAGGAGAGGGGGAGAAGGAGAAGGGGAGAGAGGGAGAGAGGAGAGAGGAGAGGACGGAGGAATAGAGGAGAGGGGGACAAGGAGAAGGGGAGAGAGGGAGAGAGGAGAGGGCGGAGGAATAGAGGAGAGGGGGAGAAGGAGAAGGGGAGAGAGGAGAGGATAGAGTGAGAGAAGGAGGGAGGATGGAGGGAGAGAGGATAGAGTGACAGAAGGAGAGTGGATGGAGGGGAGGAGGTAGGAGGGGAGAACAGGATAGAGGAGAGGGGGAGGGAAAGAGAAGGGGGGAGGAGTGGACAGAGGGAGAGGGGGAGGGAGAGAAGGAAGGTGGGAGAGGAGGAGGGAGAGAGAGGGGGAAGGAGGAGAAAAGAGAGGAAGAGAAGGAGGGAGGCGACAGGGAGGGGGAGAGGATAGAAGGAGAGAAGGAGGGAGAGAGGAGGGAGGAGAGGGAGTAAAGGAGGGAAGAGGGGAGAGAGGGAGGAGCAGGAGAGGAGCGGATAGAGTGTGAAAAGGAGGGAGGAGTGGGAGAGAGGTAAGAATGGAGGAGATGGAGGGGGGTGAGAGGGAGAAGGGATAGAGGGAGAGAGGGAGAGAGAGGGGCAGGAAGGAGAGAGGGAGGGACAGAGGGAGAGAGGGGGAAGAGAGGAGGAGGAAGAGAAAAGAGAGAGAGAAGAGGAGGAGGGAAAGAGTGGGAGGGAGACAAAAAGAGAGAGAAAAACATGTTAGATTTTCTGGTAGAAGGAGCGTTTTATACCAGGTGCAAAAGGTTGACCTAGTTTCAAATGGAGGTTAAATAAATAGTTTAAACCTGGTGGAAGAACTAAAGTTAAAACACACAATGGTCCAACTTTGTCTCATCTTTCACCTCGTCTTACTCCCAATTAATGAAGAAAAATGGAAAATGGAGAGACAGAGAGAGAGAGAAAACAAACACACACTTACAACACTTATTTGCAAATGAAAATGAAAACAAACCACAAAGACAAACACACTTAGACTCATCTAATCCAGTTACAGTCCACATGTTTCTGCAAACTCTTTCACAACAAAATATCCTCAATATCGTGAATATTCAAAAGCGCCACTTCCACGTTGTTCTCCAGAGATTTGAACCCGCTCGTATAGACTTTGATGTGCGGCGCGTTCTTTCAGGGAGACAACAGAAACAGCTGGCGGCTTCACTGAACACAGCGGTGGAGAAAACAGCCCGGTGTTTCCGTATCAGCCGCTCACAACGCACCCTCTGCCTCGGCCGCCTCTCTCCCTCCATTTTGCTCCTGTTTCCTATTATCTGCTACTCGGAACATCTTCTTCACTTTAAAAGACGGATAAGAAATGTATACCTGTTCTCGGTGCGATTAAACAGAGGGGTGCAGATGGAGAGGGTGTTTTTATTAAGAATAGTGCTACAGCAGCGACGGGAGATGGACCGGCCCAGGCAGGAGGCAGATTGTGCAGTTAATTGGCTGTGTTAGTACTCGGGGAAAAAAAGCTGCTCTTTTGTTTCTCGTTGGAGCTAATCCAGGCTCGTTCTGTGGTTTCGAAACATGGACCTACAGCTGCAGCCGATAGTCGGTCTACAGATGTTAAAGGGCCCATATTACGCTATTTAAAGGGCCCGTATTATATTCTATGGTCTCTGTTCTAATGTCGTTTCCTCGTCACAAACAGACCTGGAGTTGTATTTTGTTCCATTTACACATGTTTAATACACAAAACCTGCATATTTAGGCTGAGTTCTTCTCTCAAACTGAAAACACTCTGTTCCACCTTGTGATGTCATCATGTGGTAATACAGGAAGTGCTCCACTGTGTTTTTAAACTCCATACACCTTCACTAGAATCATTTGGATGATTTCAGCCCTGGAATTGACAATCTCTACTGAACTAAAGGTAAAAAAAGAACTGTTAACTTGAAAACTACCACTTCATGACATCACGAGGTGGAACAGAGCATTTTGAGCTTGAGAGATGTCGACAGACTATTAATAAAGTGTTAATGTGTGAATGAAACAAAACACAACTCCAGGTCTGTTTTTGAGGAGGGAACAGCACATCTTTACACAGTCTATGTTATAGAGTCATTACTTCAAACCAGTGGTCACCAGGAGAAGCCACCAAAGATGACATAACCATTATTCACCAGCTCCGAGATGGAAGGATGGAGGAAGAGATGGAGAGATGGAGGGAGAGATAGATAGATGGAGGGCAGAATGAGGCAGAGACAGATGAGCCCAAATGAACGGAGCAGATTGCAGCTTTAATTGAGTGCATTATTGTTTGCAGCAGACATCTTCATCACAGGGGAAAAGCTGACAAGTCGCTAACCCGGTGTATGCTAACCCGCTGCTATGCTAACCCCCATATGTGAGCGGGGCAAGACTGTGCAGAAGGGCAGTTTACAGTTAAGAGTGTGAAGGTCACAGAGACACTTACAAAAGCACGTGTGAAGAATAAATGACTAAAACGTTTAAAATCCTGTAGAGCACCAAGATCCTGAGACGCTCCGCCTCCAGACAGGTGCATTGTGGGAACAGGCTGAAGGTTGGGTCAAATGCAGTCATTAAATTCAAAGTAAGAAAGACTACTCCAATCCAACTGTTTATGTTCACGTATAGGTACTCTGCAGCTAATGTCATCAACATTCCTTGGGGGAGTGAAGCTAACTGAGGCACTACACTGTCTGAATCTGAGCTTTATTTTAACACAATCTGAACTACAACAGGTGAGCTGAGTTGTGCTGTTAAACAAGTCCCTCTCAAATATCATCACAGTCACAAGCTAGGTAGCATTAGCATTAGCATTAGCATTAGCCAACGGTTTCAGTGAGTCGCTTTCACCTTTTTGTGTAAAATCAAACTCCTAAACAGGACCATGAGCTCGGACTGATCACAGGCTCCTGAAAATGTGGTGTTTAGATGAACTCTGTTTTCTTTTTTAAGCTGTCAAACTGGTTTAAAACTTTTGGACAGTGTTGCTAATGTGTGCATTGTGTTTCCATAGTAACTGCTGAACATTCCACCAGAAGAGATACATGTATAATCCCCCCAAGGTGCACTGTGAAGTATCAATAATCAGTTCAAAAATAACATGGCAAAATGAGATTCTGATCCCAAAGCGTGAAATAAAGACTCATACGGCTCATATGGCTCAAACGGCTCATACAGCTTTCCCTGACTCATGGCTCTCTCAGACTCATACAGTGCATACGGCTCTTTCTGACTCATATGGCTCACACGGCTCATATCGTTCTCTCTGACTCATATGGCTCATTTGGCTCATATGGTTCTCTCTGACTCATACGGCTCATTTGGCTCTGGCTGACAAATTTGCAAAGATAAAAGATTTAGAATTATATGAAGATGGCGTGTAGGAGTTCTGCCTTGACAGTACACAGAATTTTATCATTTATAAGAATAAAAGTGATCGACTTCAGACGTGACAGTCACAGCTAATTAAGACCAACAACTTCATTTGTCCTTCCTCAGCCTCCGTCCCTCCAGCTCTGTCCGTCTGTCTTCGTGCTAAGTTGCGTAAACGTGCAGATGAGCGATGATTGCGATTACTGAAGCGGTAAAACTATGCAGCATATGGACTCAGCTGTAAACACTAAAACCCCTCCCAGTGTTAGCTAACCGGCTAACACACGCCCACAGCCGATCTCTAAATAAACGGATGTGTGAAGGACGAACCCGGCCACCTTCTCCCTGTCAAAGTGACGCCATGGGCCCGCAGGTGGGGGATAGGTGGGGAAAAGGTGGGGGAGATAAGATAGATGTGACAGACGTAGAGAGCGCACTGGGAGGATGCTGTTAGTCCTTCAAAAGTCCTGATCCGTGCACTTACACACTCCATTAACCCAGCGCAGGGGGCTTTTATACCCAGTTTGTAAAAATAACAATGGAGGGAGAAAGTGGACATAAAAATGAAACCACACAGCTACAGAACAGCTAGCATTTGAATAACGAGGGGTTTAGGCTGATCTAATATAGACGACAGAACAGTGTGAAACGAGAACCCAAAATCTGTGCATAAAAAGGAGCTGTTAACTTGAAAACTAACACTTCATGACATCACAAGGTGGATCAGAGCATTTTGAGCTTTGGAGATGTAGACAGACTAATAATAAAGTGTTATTCAAACATGTGTGAATGAAACAAAACACAACTCCAGGTCTGTTTTTGAGGAAGGAACAGCGTTAGAACATGACTTAAAGCTCACAACAGTCAATTTTGTATAATATAGGAGCTTTAAAAGTCTATATTGTTTCGATTTTTTCTTTATATTATCTTTTCATTAGTAATATAGGACCTTTAATCTCACTAATAACAGTTGGTTGCTCGGACACAACCTAAAAGAGATGTGTGAGTCATCAAAGCTGTCAAAAAATAAACTCAATATAACTCCAAACTTGTTTTAGAACTTGCTTAGAAAAAAAATAGCTTTGAGAAGATGTCTGTGTAATCCCTCACTCGTCCAAGTCTGATCCATAGTAAAAGCCAAAAGTAAAATCTGTCAACTGGACAAAAAGTTGTAGGAGAGACAGACAGATATAAGGCAGTGTCCAGCAGTAATCTGACCAGAACTGAAGAAGCGGCTTGAATCAGAAGCCAAACGTCTTCACTCCTACAACGTTTTGTCCAGTTGACACATTTTACTTTTGGCTTTTACCATTAAAAAATAGTTTTCACCCTTTGCTTTGAACATATTTACACTTTTATCATTTCTTGGCCCTGACGTGACTCAGCTGTGAAGTGAAAACCATCGTGAAGCTCATTGCGAGAAGGACAAGGCTTTGAGCTCCACACAGCAGGATTTGAATACAAAATATAAAAAAAATATTTTATTGACTCATTTCTCTTTGTTTCTTTGCTACGTAATTCCATATGTCACACTTAATATATTTGATGTCTTCTGTGTGTAAATAAAACACAAAGTGGTGAAAATAAAGAACAAAATACACTGAAGAAGTTGAGTTCAAACCTTTGAGTGGTTGTGTATTTCGTGTTCGTGTTTCTTACCTGTAGATCTTGCGGTGGAAGAGGTCACACCAGAACATCTTGTTGGAGGCCACGTCCACATCCAGAGCCACCGCGTTCTTCAGCGTGGGCACCACCTGAGAGTACTCGCTCTTCAGGAGGTCAATGCGCCGGATCTCATGGCGGTTCGTGAACATCAGGTATGGACTCTTGCCTACACAACGACACACAGAGCACAACGAAGGCATTAATCTGCATTTATCATAACGGATGCACCGATATTGAAGTTTTTCATGGAGCGGATATCGGTTCCATGATTCAGGTTCAGTCAATATCCCATTTTGATCTATAAATTGGTGTAATAAGACAATTTACTGGCACAGACTGGCACCGACTGTATAAAGAAGTGGACTGAGTGAGTGTGACGTCACCCACAGCGTTTGGCTCGGGTCAAATGAAGCTCATCGAGGCTAGAGCAGTTATAGCAACGAAATCGGAAATTTGGAGCAAGGCTGTTGAAGGTAACGCCCCTTCTCGCCTACAAAGCTGATTTAGCAGGGGGTGGACACTTGGCAACGCTGTCAATCAAACCTGTTGTTAACGCTAACGGGAGTGACCTTGGGAAAAGAAGATGCCTGATTTGTCTGTTATTAATGTTCATATCTTAATTTACAGACAAAATAGTGAAATAAAAACACAGGATCATGTAGAGGGAGTTAATATGAACATTTAAGACCAAAATGAAGAGTCTGACAGCAGCAGTTATGGAGAGGGGGCACAGTTTTTCAATGGAAAGTGAATTAGAGCGATGGAGCCGAAAGTGCGCACATGATCACTTCCTGTTTGGAACGTGGTCGTTAGCAGGTTAGCTATGTCAGTTCATATATACAGTTTATGTTTACTGGTCGATGTTGGCCCAAAACACATCATATTATTAAACTTGTATTTTTAAGTAGAGATGGGCTGAAATATCAAACCAATATTTGAACTTTGTAGCGTATCGGTCATTTTGTCTTATGTATGTATTTATTTATCTTTATATTCTCTTAATACGAAGAGATTAACTACACAAAATATGACTAAACAGCTCTCTTAATAGATTTGTGGGAATAAAGAGGCTGTGGGTGAGTTTATAGTAAATTTAAATTACAGTATTTGAGGGAAATAATAAAAATGAGCCCCAACGTATCGACCCAAAAATATCGGCAGATCTTATCGGCCATCGGTTTCTCTAGATTCTAAACAATCGGTATTGGCCATGAAAAGCCCAGTCGATCTCTGTTCTGTTACTTTACATATTAAATAACAGTTACACACATTTGAGTAATATTTAACCAAACCCCATTTGTGTTTAAAGATGGTATCGGTTGATATCGAGGATTGGCAGATACTTAAACTCAAAGTATCAACATGGGTATCGGAACAGAAAAAGATGGACTCATGTATCGCTATCATCCATCCATTTTCTTACAATTATCCGGGGTTGAGTCACGGGGCAGCAGTCTAAGCAGGGACTCCCAGTCTTCCCTCACCCCAGACACTTCCTCCATCTCCTCCAGTGGGACCCCATTTATTATTATTCAAAAAACTGACGAACGAACAAGACATTTGAAAAAAACGACTTTCAGAGACTTTAAGACTGATGAAAGTCTTTGTGTGTTAGTAAATCTGGCCAGTCAAATTCGAGTGAACCATTTTGCAATTTTTGTTATGTCATATTACACCATTGCAAACTGCAATCTTTAAAAACATGGCCTGTCCAAGTAGCAGAAACTCATTTTCTGTTGCTATGGACCCCACCTGGACGACTGAGGGATTACACATGGGACAACGCTCACTATTCGACAACTACACCTCGGATACTACAACACATAAGAAAGTCCTGTTTCCAAGGACACGAGCAACATGTTTCTACTAATTGCATCATAAATATTAAGACATATGTGCAATAAATGTGCAATACTTAAGTTACAATGGAGATGAACAGAAATACAGAAGTCACACTAATGTAGTTTAAGTAAAGTAGAGTGTTTGCTAAGCCCCTGTTAGCTTAAACAGCCCAGAATGAGACCCGGTCAAGCGGTTTCTATTTTTACTCTGCAGACAGCGGCCGAGTGCACTCTGCAGAGCGAAGGGAGACACAGGGAACATTATGGAGCTCAGGGGAACCATGAGTCAGGAATATGAAGCACTCGGATATAGAGCACAAGGTCAAACTAGTGCAAGGAGTGAACAGGAAGAAGGCAGACTGGTGTCAGAGGAGGAGTGAACCAATAGAAGGCTGACTGGTGTAAGGGAAGGAGTGAACTGGAAGATGAGGTGTAAGAGGAGGAGTTAGCCAGGAGAAAGAATGAACCAGAAGAAGGAGTGACCCAGGAGAAGGAGTGAACCAGGAGAAAGAGTGAACCAGGAGAAAGAGTGAACCAGAAGAAGGAGCGAACCAGAAGAAGGAGTGAACCAGAAGAAGGAGTGAACCAGAAGGAGTGAACCGGAAGAAGGAAGACTGGTGGAATAGGAGGAGTGAACAACAAGGAGTGAACTGTAAGAAGAGGTGTAAGAGGAGGAGTGAGTCAGGAGAAAGAATGAACCAGAAGAAGGAATGACCCAGGAGAAGGAGTGAACCAGGAGAAAGAGTGAACCAGGAGGAGTGAACCAGAAGAAGGAGTGAACAACAAGAAGGAGTGAACTGGAAGAAGAGGTGTAAGAGGAGGAGTGAGCCAGGAGAAAGAATGAACCAGAAGAAGGAATGACCCAGGAGAAGGAGTGAACCAGGAGAAAGAGTGAACCAGGAGGAGTGAACCAGAAGGAGGAGTGAACCAGAAGGAGTGAACCGGAAGAAGGCAGACTGGTGGAATAGGAGGAGTGAACAATAAGAAGGAGTGAACCAGAAGAAGGAGTGAACCAGAAGAAGAGGTGTAAGAGGAGGAGTGAGCTGGAAGAAGCGATGTAAGAGGAGGAGTGAAGCAGAAGAAGGCAGACTGATGTAAGAGGAGGAGTGAACAGGAAGGAATAAACTGGAAGAAGAGGTGTACGAGGAGGTTCGACGCTCGATGTTGCAGAATAGGTCTGATTTAAAGACAGATAAAAGTGTACATTTCTTTATTTGTTCTATCCGATTACATAAGGAGTAGACGACTATTTTAATGCCACATCCAAACAGTTACCATGGCAACTAGTACTAAATCTACCACTACACTTTGACTATAACTACACCGCTCACAACACCACTCCATCTGCAGAAGCCTGAGTGTATGTGTGTGCAGCTTGACACCTCCATGTCCTCTCAGTGTGGCTTTACCTCGGCCGACTGCACAAGGAGAAATAAATCTGACATCCTCACGTGAGTCTGGGCCACAATCCTTTAGCACCTGTACAAGCTCCGTGCCCACTGTACCCACTGTACCCACTGTACCCACTGTACCCACTGTACCCACCTACTCCACCAGCCAGAACAGGGAAGACACGGGGGGTAGAATGATGGATGAAAGAGAGGATGCAGTGAAATGAGGAGAGGGGTAATTAAGGAGAGGTATTAAAGGAACATGAGACAGCAGGGTACAGAGCGAGGTGGAGGTAAGTGTGCAGTACTTTCATATTCTACAGTCGACCTATTAAGACATTAAGCTGTAATGGAAAAGTGCTCAAAATAACACTATGGAGTATGGATGTCAAGAGTATTCACTTAATCCATAATCACAATCATTCATATTTTTGTAAGAATTTTAGCAGCAGAATTAAATTATTTCACTTTAATGTACGCTCCAATGCTCCAGCGCTGGGTGTTTATGTCACGTTAAAGGTTCTATATTACACAAAATGGCGTCTTGTGAGCGTTAAGTAATGTTATAATGCTGTTCCCTCCTCAAAAATAGACCTGGAGTTGCGTTTTGTTTCATTCACACATGCTTGAGTAACACTTTATTTTTAGTCTGTCTACATCTCCAAAGCAAAAGACGTAGTTTAAATCTGTCAACTAGACAAATTGTTGTAGGAGTGAGGATGTTTTGCTGCTCATCCAAGCTGCTTCTTCAGTTCTGGTCAGATTACTGGTTTACAGCAATCTGGTGGTGTTCACAGTAATGTCCAAACAAGACGAAAAAGAGAGTGGATATTAGCTCATAGCACAGTAAGTTACTAAGCTTCACTTTGCCAAATATGTTGTTATAGACTTTGAAGAGTATATATATAAAACTTAATGACGTAGGCACAAGATCCAGAGGGAAACGATGAGTATACACTTGCTAGGTGCAATATCTGAACTCGTAAGATGCTTCTGGACAGTCAGTGTTCTGAGATAAACATCAAATGCTGCCAACCTCCAGTTCCTTGGCTTTTCGTCATGTTTGGACATTACTGTGAACACCACCAGATTGCGGTCCACCTGCAATCTACCCAAAACTGAAGAGCAGCAAAAAGTCTTCACTCCTACGATTTGTACAGTTGACAGATTAAAACTTTGCCTTTTGCTATGGATCAGACCTGAACAACTGAGGGATTCCACAGACATTTATACATCTCCAAAGTTCAAAATGCTCTGTTCCACCTTGTGATGTCATGAAGTAGCAGTCAGCTTGCAAGTTTAACAGCTCATTTTACCTTTAGTTCAGTAGAGATTGGCAATTCCAGCTCTGAAGTCATCGAAAATGATTCCAGTGAAGGTGTATGGAGCTTGAAAATACAGTGGAGCACTTCCTGTATCACCACATGATGACATCACAAGGTGGAACAGAGCGTTTTACTTGACAAGAGTTTCTTAGCCCACGGATAACAGCTCCCCCCTTGACACCATTCCCATCCTCATAGTCAGAATATGACAGTATTAGCCATAATAAGGACAGCTCTCCGACTGTCCGACTCCGCTTTAACAATCCCCCCGATTCATTTTTACAAGACAAATCTCGACTTAAAAAGGCTGAGTCATGCTATTTAACTTCTTAAGACTTGGCGATTTCAAAACTGCTATAAAAAAGTACTATATTATCTTAACTTGTCAATTCCAGCAGAGTAACAGTCAGCTCTCTTAACACGAAGTCAGAGCTGGAGATGTATTTGATCTGCGGTTGCCAGATTGGGGCTGCCTCCTGCGCCCTGAGCCAATTAAGATAATGCACTGGGTAAGATTAATATTATCACGGTGATGCTGTCAGGAAAGGGAACAGATTTCCAAAGAAGTTTTTGTTGATACTTTGCCGCGAGGTCATGCCGGGGAGGACTGCATGTATGTCTATGGAGGAATGTTCAGCAGTTACAATGGTGTACACACTAACAAACACAGCGTGATAAGTTTCAAGAAAAAACTTACAAAATGGATTTAAACAACACATTTTCTGGAGCCTGTGGTAATTGGCAGACAGTCGGCTAACGCTAGCTAGCTTGTGACTGTGATGTTATTTGAAAGGGACTTGTTTAACAGCACAAATCAGCTCATCTTTCGTCGCTCCAACTTTGTCAACTCTTTAAGGGTCAGATTATATTAAAATAAAAACGCAGATTAAACTAATTTGAGTCACAGAGCTTCAGACAGAGCAGTGCCTCCAGTTAGCATTCACATGTTGTTGACATAAGCTCTACTGTACATTATTTGGGAGCTAGTCCTGCTTTGATTTAAATATTATCGTTTATCATATATATTTTTAGAGGGGGAGTCAAATAAAAAAAGAAAACTTACTAAATATAAGTAAATAAAAAAATAAAATAAATAAATAAATAATACATTTTAAAAAATTACAAAAATAAAATAAAGATTTTGGTAAACGCGAGGTCTGAGATGACCTTTGCAGCAAAACAGACGGTCTAGACGTATTACATGAAATCGTGATGAGAACGACACTAAAGGAGGGGGCAAAGTCAAGGACTGTCAGTTTGGGGAGGTCATGCCAAAAATTAGGCAGAAATGATTACGTTGCCAACATCTGTCAGGGGAAAAAGGAGGAAGTTACATAACAGCCTATTATCTGTTATATTGTGAGTGCGTTAACTACAAAACACGAGTTTGTGGCCCTGCATGCTAATGTGCTAACCTTTGGAGACGTTTATTTTCAAGATGCAACAGTGAACGCCGGCGACTGCAGGTTAAAGGGGCAAATGATTCAAAATGGACGTGTCGGAGCTTTTAATTTACCCTCTGGACGTTTGTGTTTTTGTGTTTTATTCTCCTGCAATCAAGATGCCATTGTTTACATTTTCTTAAACGGCAACATAAACGGGATTCAGCAGCGTCATATAGCTAATTTTGCACACACAAACAAATTTTCAAACCTGCTGTTTGGGAGTGTGAGCCGCATATTTCCAAATGAGAAGCCGACAAAATGGATTAGGAGCAGTAAAGATGTTGGTGATAAAGTTGATTTAAAAAGTTTATATCACTTTAAAGGGCCCATATTACGCTGCATTCAGACTGGGGCTTCAAAAACATGTTGGACGCCTCCAGTTGAATGGAGAAAAATACTTGATGCCCGTCCAGAGCGTCCGTTGCAGTCTGCGAGTGCCTTTGGATGTTTTGTTTTCCCTGTGTCTTTGTGAACGCTGCAGACCAGGTTGAGAGGGTGACTTTAGTGTATTTATTACATAAACCCATCAACGGAGTCTGGGTCTGTGACTAGCCTTTAAACTAGAGGACTTGCCCCACATAATTAAGTTGCCGCTAGTTTGTAGCTGATGTCTTTCTACTTTTTCTGGATAATGACGTCGCTAAATCACTGGAGTGTAGTCTCTGATTGGTTGACGCTGTACATCAAATGTCAAAAGTTCAGCTTTTTCAACAGCATGACTTAAAGCTCACAAGGGTCAGTTTTGTGTAATATAGGACCTTTAATATAGAATCCAATGACAAAATGTTTTATTATTAACTTATTACTATATAATTATTTTTATTTTGAATATGTATGTATTTTCTAACAGGCATCTGACATTATCTGCATGCTGATCCCTTGATGGTCTCTTACAACTTGTTGAAATATTTTGACTAGCTAACACGGCTAACACTTAATATCTCTGTAGCCTTCCAAACTTGAAACTTTCAACTTTAGAAAGTGAAGTTTAGTCCCAGATGAGATTTGGGAGACTTAAAGAAAAACCAGAGTCTCGCGTCAAGAGCTTTTGTCAAATGGGAAATCCAACCACTGCTGTAAACCCATTCTGAAACGTGTGCGCTCGGTGTCAGAGTGTACGGCCCAGAGTAATGCTGTTATGAAGGAGCCAGTGTGAAATGAACTGGGAACAGCAACAACTTTGACCAATACATTTCTGTCACAAGTTCTGGCTCCACCTCAAAACTCATCTTTCTCTGTGATGATGGTCCTCAGGAGTTTAAAGAGTCTCAGATCTCTGTTCTAATGTTGTTTCCTCATCACAAACAGACCTGGAGTATTTTTGTTTAATTCACACAACTCCAGGTCTGTTTTTGAGGAGGGAACAGCATTAAAACATGACTTAAAGCTACAAGAGTTAATTTGACATAATAAATGACCTTTAACACATTTGATATTAACTTGTTTTTTAATTATCTGGACGTTCTGTGTCAGTGTGAAATAAACAGAGTGAAACAGTTCAGGATTAAAATACTTTCCTATTGAAACGAGCTGTGGAGTGTGACTCTTTGTAATTGTGAACTCTCCCTGAAGTGGGTTGAGTCGTATAGACAGAAGGCTGGAGTGTGATGAATTGCTATGTATTTTTTCTGTAGAGATATCAGTATATTATGAGCCGAAAAAGAACGATTATTTTTGTCATTAGATCACACAAGGAACAAGAACAGATTTTAGTTTTCAGACACTATCTTTAAAATCTTTATGTTGTGAAAGAAGCTAGCGATGAACCTTTGAGATGCTACAGATGTTTAATACCAAATATGACCAAAGCCCTTCCAGAGGAGATACAAACTGAAACAGCCAAGATGGCAGCCCGACTGGCATTTGTGGTGGTCTCTGCCTACACGTTTTTTTTAGTGCTTTTACTTTGATTCTTCGCCAGGTCCACGGCCAAAAGTTGATCTACAAAACTACTCAAATGCTCTACAGCTTCTGCCCACAGCGGTCAGGCTGTTAGACCAGAGACTCTGACTGGACTCTATATTATACTTTTACTACATCTACTGTTGTACCGAATCACGGAGGCTGTGAAAACGTAATTTTGTTTTTATTTTTAACATAGAAATGACAAATATACTAATCTAATCTATTGTAATGATGCAATGTTTTATGTTTAGCTCAGAGTTAAACATACACATAATTTGTTGTTCTTGTAAATGTTTGTGTTGTTGTTAGCATAACGGCTTTTGTTTGTGGCACTTAGTTGCTATGCCGACAAGTTACTGTTACTGGTCTTGGTTGGAGACTGGCTCGAGTGAGTTGAGACTGCTCTTGTTCTGCTCTTGTTTTGGGTTACAGCTGACAGTAGCCTTTGCGTTCGGAAAATATGCAACAAGAAGAAATTTGGCTGTTTCCTTACACTAGAACAGTGCAATATGTTGAAAATATCTAAAGAGCCACTCTGGGAATTGTGATTTAGAGTTACAGTTGTCCCTCACTATATTGAAGTTCACCTTTCACGGCCTTGCTGATTCGCAGCATCTTTTACGGCATATAAACGTGCATTGTGTCCTGCGTCCTGATTGGCTAAGGGACTCTAGACCATTGTCCATCAGTCTCCTCTGTGCGGTGTCTCCTGTACAGTACAGAATGTGTTCAGACAAATTTACATAAATGTTTGATCGACACTACAGCGGAGCGGCACCAGGACGAAGAGGCACGGTCAGAGGAACTGTGAAATACACGTGAGTCACTATTAATTTAATTAAACAAAAGATAAATATGAGAAAAGTTAATGCCTGTCTGAGAAAAGTGTATAAAGTGTGAGGTGAGGGGTATTACAGCCTTAAAACATATAGAATAATGGTAAAAAATAAAGCTGATGTGGATTTCGCCTATTGGTTATTTTTAGAACGTAACCCCTGCGATAAACGAGGGACCACTGTATTTCAAAAGATTCAACTTTGAAGCTAGCAGCTATTGTTTTTCGCCTCATCCAAATATCCCCAAAGTAGGGGAACATTATGTCTAATTTTCCTTGTACAGAGAAGAAACACATTGCTTTGAAATGGATAAAATGGTCATTTTCCTATAACATACTGGTTGCGTAACTTCCCCAAATCCCATCTAACGACATCCATCGACAACTTCAAAACCTCTTTTCCAAACTTTTATAATCCAAAAGTCATTACGTCTTTGTTCTTGAGCCGAACTCTCCGCAGTGCAGTTAGCATTCTCCTGCAGCCTTCAATATGTGAAAATAAAATCTCCACGTCGCCCGCAGTCACATCAGATACAGACGGAGCCGGTTCCTCCTTCACTGGGGACTGTCTGTATGGGAGTGGACCGGCTTCATTAACTGCACATTACCTCAGCTTCGGCAGACAGCAGATCTGTATTTATAGCCATGTGGCCTTTGTGCCTCGGAATAAACAACACCTCAATAACAAACAATAACTCAAGCTCTTCTTCTGTCTCTCCTCATCTTCTTCACACAGAGACACGAGCCAGAGCCGCCGCAAATCTGCCCCAATGGTTTAGTGCTGTCAGAGGAGAGATGTACAAACACGGAGGATAAGACGGAGCGAGGGGGATTCAGGTAACTTTACTGGAGGTGACTTTACGGAGCAAAACAAGAAAACAAATATGTGCAGTTGTGTTTGGACAGATTAGCGTTTCAGTTATCCTGCATAGTTAGCCTTTTTTCTTTCTAGAGTTGAAAACGTTTAGGGGATGACGCCACACTCCGTTAGTCCTGTTCCTTATACAACCAATGGAGGCAGGATGTTACCACAAACATGCTCAAAATAATCCCTCAAATTATATGAAAAGTACTTTTTAGTTTTTAGTCCTGATGTCTGTGCAATCCCTCAGTCGTCCAGGTCTGATCCATAGTAATAGCCAAAAGTTAAATCTGTCAACTGGAGAAAAAGTTGTAGGAGTGAAGACGTTTGGCTGCTCATCCAACCCACTTCTTCAGTTCTGGTCAGATTACTGATGGACACTGCCTTATACCTGTCTGGAGGGAGGAGCTAACTACACTGAAATTGTAAGCAGGTCAGGAGTGGTTAGTGTCACAGCAGACTGGGGTCCTGAGCTGTTCTCTCGACGGTGTTGGTACATCCTCTTATGGAGAAGCTGTTTAGTTTCTCCAATGTAACACTCACTACACTCTTCACTAACCTGAATGGACTAGACCACATTACTGGAATTACTTGGATGAGCAGTGAAAACGTCTTCACAACCTACAACTTTCTGTTTTACTTTTGGCTTTTCTATTTCAGTCCTGTTCAAAAAATGTAGTGGAATAGAAAATACAGATACAGCTCTCAAATGTAGTGAAGTAAAAGTGAAAAGTATTCACTGTAAAATGCACATAAGTAAAGTACATATACCTTAAAATTCTAGGTAAGTATAGTACTTTACTACTTGTACTTTGTTACCTTCCACCACAGGACATTATCAAGTTGTAGAATTTGAAAAGTACCAACATGCCGACGTCAGAGACAGACACACAGATGCATGAGGAGATGGACAGGTCTTTTCTGACACTGAGTTTGAGAGAGAGAGTTTCTGCGCTCTGAGCCTCATTAGCACATGGTCTATAGTCACGGGGCTCTGGGCAGATGGATGCGATCACTAAGAGCTCCGCCTCCTCTCCTCTCTCTGAAAAGTTCACGGGCGTAAAATAAACATGCTGATTTAAAGCAGGAGATAATCTGACATTTTCGCACTTAACTTTTCCAGAACATTTTAGCGTTTACATTAAGCTAAAAGAAAATGAACTGAACGTGAACACACCACTTCAGATACAGTCTTCATTTTGGTTTAAAGCTCCTGTATTACATAAAACTGACTCTTGTGAGGTTTAATCCATGTTACAATGCTGTTCCCTCCTCAAAACAGACCTGGAGTTGTGTTTGGGGAAAGAAGGTGCGTGATTTGTCTTTTATTAATGTTCATATCTTGATTTACAAACACATTAGTGAAATAAAAACCCCAGGATCATGTAGAGCGGGTTAATACGAACATTTAAGACCAAAATGATGAGTCTGACAGCAGCAGTTACAGAGAAAGGGGACACAGTTTTTCAATAGAAAGTGAATTGAAGCCAGAGTCAAAGGAGCCAGAAGTGTGCCCAAGATCACTTCCTATTTGGAACACGGCAGCTAGCAGTTTAGCTATGTCCATTTATATGTACACTTTAAATTCCTAATCTCACTTTATCTCCATATCCACTGAAATTAGACACATAACTCTCCATCTCCACTGCTCCTTAAACCCACATGTGTACTTTTCATCCCCTCTGGTCAAAGCTGTTTACCCCAGTCACCCCATGCGGCCCTCCCTCCCTCACACTCCGGGGAGCGCACAGGCAGCTGGCCACACACTTTTCATTAGCGAGCGCTGCCAGAGAAAGACAGCAAATATTTATCTTTGCACAGATTGTGGAGGAGCTCCTGAATACAAAGAGTGGCCATCTTTACCGAGGCCTCACAGTGGGACTGAGTGCGTGGGACGTGGAGGTGGACCAAGTATCTGCTATGGTGATGTAAAAAAAGCAGATGTAAAGAAGCGCCTGATTAGATTAATAATAGTGTGTGAAATATTACAGTTCAGATGAGTTGAAGAGCATTTTCAAACTCTTTTAGGACTCAATTAGATTTGTATTTCAATACCTTCAAACATATCAAACCGCGACGCAGTTTGAGGTAATTCAAACCAAAATGTCTCCTGGTGTTTTGATCAAATTTGAACTGTGAATTTTGAACTGAAACTAAAATATTAAAACAATCATTTGACAGTTGATCTCAGCTGTAGTGCTAGGTTTTGTTTTCATTTATCTTTATTTATACAGGAAGAGCCCATAGACTGTGCATATAAATGGACATAGCTAACCTGCTAGCTGCCATGTTCCAAATAGGAAGTGATCATAGACGCACTTCCGGATCCATCGACTCTGGCTCCGTTTCACTTTCTATTGAAAAATTGTGTCCCGTCTCTCTGTAACTGCTGCTTTCAGACTCGTCATTTTGGTCTTAAATGTTCGTATTAACCTGCTCTACATGATCCTGGGGTTTTTATGTCACCATTTTGTCCGTGAAAGAAGATATAAACACTTGTAACAGACAAATAAGGTGCCTTCTTTCCCCGAGGTCACTGCCTTTAGCAACAGAGCTCTGGATTGGCTAAATGAGACTTGTAAGAAGATTTATTTTGACTTAATAAGTAGGTGCAAAGGAGTCTACAGCTGTCTATCTCCAAAAAGTACAACAATTCACACAAAAATGTAGGAATCTGGGTCATTCTGGTTAAAAAATAAGTAAAAAGTTGACTAAAGAATGGACCATTGAGGACCATATGGGGAAAAAAGAACTAGAAGATCAGCCAAGTTCAAGTCCGGGTCTATACCTTCACCTCTGTTGTAATGCCGTTATTTTAGGCCTCTTTTTGCAGTTTGTGTATTGGCCATGGGCTTTAAATCTTCAGCCGAGGCCAATAATTTGTTTTGGTCGACTTGCTGCCTAAAAAAACAGTATAAAGATTCATTTGAACATTTTAGTGCAAAGTGGACACTGCACAAAAGGCGCCTACTCAGCTCTTTTATACAATCTGTATTAAAACAGGGAGCTAGATGAGTTTGTAATCAATTAAAACTGTTTATTTGGGGAAAAAAATATGAAAAATTGGCACTACAAATCAGCCAAAAAATATCAGCAGACCTTATTGGCCATGGGTTTCTCTGGATTCTAATAACTCGGTATCGGCATCGGCCATGACAAAATGGATATGGGGGGAGGGGGGGCAAGAAGATCTGCCAAGTTCAAGTCCGGGTCTGTACCTCCACCACTGCAGAGATATTGTGGTTGTAATGTTTGAAATCTTACCGACAGCCTTGCACGCTTTGGAGACTGGGTCCATCTCAAAGCCTTCGTAGCACTCGCACTTGAAGTCTCCTTTGTAGTTGATGCAGAGCTGGCTGCAGGCGTCAGGGTTCTCACACTCATCTATGTCTGTGAAGGAAACACAACAAATATATAATGAGACACACGGCTCTGTGCAAAACGCTTGATTAATAATGGAGAGGTTTAGTTGTGCGTGGCTTTTGAGAACGTGTGCTGAACGTGTGAGAATGGAACAGTCTCATAATATTTATATCTGTAGTCATTTGATTTGGGGAAGTAACTAGAAAATTAGAGACAGACCATAAACTGTATATATATATATATATATATATATATATACATATATATATATATATATATATATATATATATAAAAATAAATAGACATAGATAATCTGCTAGCCGCCGCGATAGGAAGTGAGCATGGGTACGCTTGCGGCTCCATTGACTCTGGCTTCAATTCCCTTTCTATTGAAAAACTGTGTCCCCTCTCTTGTGTCAAGATACGAACATTAAAAACAATCAAATCCTTCTTTCCCCAAAGTCTCTCTCCCAGTGTTAGCAACAGGTTTGATTGACAGTGTTGCCAAGCGTCCGCTCCCTGCTAAACCAGCAGTGCGGGCAGTAAGAGGGGTTACCCGCATCAGCCTCGCTCCAGATTGGCTCTTTGGTTCCTATGATACTGTGGTCGTAATTGGAACTGGGCCAAATTGTCCGCTATAACTGCTCTAGCCTCGATGAGCTTCATTTGGAGCTGAACGCTGTGGGTGACATCACACTCACTTAGTTCACTTCTTTATGCAGTCTATGAGATAGACCCATATATCAGGTGGCTGTTATATCAGGTCATTATTTGCAGTTAGTGGATCGGCTACGGGCCTTAAATCTCCAGCAGAGGCCGATATTTTGTTTTGGTCAACCTGCTGCCTAAAAAAACAGCAAAAAGTTTTAAAATTTTAGTGCGAAGTGAACACTACACAAAAGATGACTATTCAGCTCTTTTATCCAATCTGTAGTAGAACATTGAGGCAGATGAGTTTGTAATCAATTAAAATAGTTTATGTTGGAAAAAAAATATCAAAATCGGCACTATATATCAACCAAAAAATATCAGACCTCATCGGCCATGGGTTACTCTGGATTCTAATCAATCGGTATCAGCATTGGCCATGATAAAACCCCATATCACTGTATCTCTACAGACCATAAATCTAAAATGAAGAAAATGAGCAACAAGAATGAAAGGGGACCCACCACTCAGTCGAAAATATGATCCTCTGCTAGTTTGGAACCTTGTACAAACCACTACTACTGCAAATACTACCATTATTTTAAATGAACCATTTCAACTCTATAAAATGCTTCCATTTTCACCCAGGGACTGATATTTTACCTGTGGATACACTGGTGACACTGACATTCTTCTTTTAAATATAGTTTTATAAGGAAAAATAGACCTATAATAATTTTTTGTTTGCTTTTGTTTGTGACACTTGGTTGCTATGACGTTGATGTGAAGGTTCCATCGGTCAATTACTGGTCTGTTTAGGAGACTGGCTCTAGTGAGTTGAGACAGATGCTCTTGTTTTGACGTGGGTTACGGCCTACAGTCGCCCTTGTGTTCAGAAATACAAATACAATACAATCTATTTTTGGCCTCTTTCTAAGAAGCCCAGCAGACCCCGATAATCTTTAGGGACCCTAATGTGGGTCCTGACCTCCTGGTTGGTAAAGACTACTCTATACAATCATTTTCCCCGACCATGCCATGGTCCATCAGTGCTAAATCATCAGACAGAGGTAGAGTTACCTCCACACGTCTTCTTGTCCAGGAGCTTGTATCCGGGGGGACAGTCGCACTCATATCCAATCCTGCGGTCTCTGCACAGGTGGGAGCAGCCGCCATTGTGATCCGCGCACTCGTTCACACCTGAAAAAGAAGAGAACAGTTAGGGGGATGTTCAAGTGACTGACTCATGGCAACACAAAGAGTTCAAATTTCTTCTTCAGCACTTTCTTTCTTCTGTATTCACTGCTATGGTCATGCCTTTATAGATTTGTTTAAACAGTTTCATATTTGGGCATTGATTCCAGACCTGGGTGTATTTCTGGTCCAGTCCTTGCTCAGAAAAAACCTCACACTTGGTTTAGTTCTGGCTGGTTTAGAACGACTTTGCGTACCCATTGTGATAAACAAATAAACTTGCCTTGTCTTTACTCTGGATTTATTCCACATGTGGTTTCATTTTCCCTGTGTTTTATTTCTTAGTCCTGGTTCAGACTCGTTTCTCTCAGTCAAAAAGACTTTCAATGACTCTATTGAGATGTTTGCAGAAATAGCTGTAGTCTAGACTCTGGACCTTTTGTATTTGCTCAGTGCAAATCAAGAGGCTCCACTGAATCCATTGTTACTGTCTGGTACTACTTCACCTCTCCACCTCCCCTTACACACTCCCTCACTCCATCCTCTCCATTCACGCCATTCTGTCTATCCCGGTCCAACACTTTGCTCTCTTGTCAGTCGTCCTTCCCTTTCCACTCCCTTCCTTTTTGTATCAGTTCCTCATCCTCCATTTATCCCTTTGTCTTTTGAAAGAGGCTCCAGGGAGCGGAGTGAAAGTGAACCAGCTCCTTCATTACGTTTACATAAAAGATTCAGGCTCTGAGGCTGCAGGTTTGTACCACAGCTGCAGTAGTGAGAGGGCCAGGTGTAAAAATAGACTGGAAAAAAGCACTGAACACCTGTACATGGAACCAGAAGCTTATGAAAATTGCACTACATCAATGCACTTTTGCAAAATGTATGCGTAGGACCAAAGAGGACGACTCAGTGGGACCATTGAGGCAGTGAATGGATCATTTAGAGCAGATTTTAGGAGATCCATCAAAGAACCTCAAATCTTATTGGGGCATTAAAAGGTCCATATTACGCCTTTCTCTGATCTGTTTTAATGTTGTTTCCTCATCACAAACAGACCTGGAGTTGTGTTTTGTTTCATTCACACATGTTTAACACACAAACCCTGCAGACGTCATCATGTGGTAATACAGGGAGTGCACCGCTGTGTTTTTAAACTCTATACACCTTCACTAGAATCATTTGGATAAATTCAGCCCTGGAATTGCCAATCTCTTAAAGTAGAAGTTGTTCAAAAAAGCTGTTAACTTGAAAACTACCGCTTCATAACATCACAAAGTGGAACAGAGCATTTTATATTCCATTTGTGGATAATTCTGTTTCAGGGTTTGGTTTCAATATCATCGTTTATCTTCTGTATTTACTTTACAGCAATATATCGAACTTCAAAAATTGTTATCGTGACAGGCCTGATCACATCTTCTCCTGCTCTGATGCTGGTGGAGGTAAAAGCAACCTGGTTATAATGATAACCGTCATTCAAACTATATGAAGACGTGGGAATTCCCATCGATCCCGTATATGAATGATAATCCGCTTGGCCTGCCTCATCATTACAGTGTACTTCAAAGCACGAACATCAGAGCGAGCGTAAAGGCACCACTCTTCCATATCGTTCCTTATGCCCTCATCAGACCTCTCAGAACCAGGCTATATCAAATCACTTGGAGACTTTAAGGTACACTGGGCTATATTTATTTCTATAGCTCTCACTTCGCTGTTGGGTGCAAGCTCCGTGACTGCGGCTGGCTAAGTGGTAATTATCTACGGGGTGCGGAGAATGCATGGGGCTCTACGGGGCTTGCAGTCCGGTCACGTCACCCGGCCTAAGATGGCACCAGAGGGGAGAGATGCTGATTTGATCCTAACAAGGCTGTGGAATAATGTCCTGATTTAGCCTGGTTTGATCAAATGAAGCTGTGTATGCTCAGAAGTGCCCACACACACTAGAGGAGAATTACTGTGTATGCAAAGAACAGGATATATAGAGCCGTGGAAATCTCTCGATCTATATTTTGCATAACTCTGTGTTTTTGTTTTGCATTCTTTGGTTGCTGTGTGGTTTAGTCAAAATTGGATATTTCCTATTCCCAGTTGATACTTTTTGCTTTTACTTCACTACATTTGAGAACAGGTAAAATATGTTTAAAATGTGAAATAATAATCTGTGTTTGTGATACCAGAAATTTCAGTTAATATGTGTGCTTTTCAGATTTTAATTATAATTTATTTACTTAAAAAGGCACCATGTAAACTTAAAATATGCCATTTGATGCATTGTACCAGAGTTTGGGCTCATTTACATCTGCAGCCCCAGATTCTAAAACGTAATGATGTCATACTTCCAGATGGGGGCGCAAGAGACAGATTTTCCTATTGATTACATTGTACTTTGCCATGAAATATCCAAAAGGTAAATGTGCAAATGTTGAACCTGATCATTTCTATTAGTAATGAGACTCAAGATCCTGCTGTAATATAACAAGAATCTGTCTTTGAGACATATTTATTTTAACTGTCCCCGTCTGTGTTAAATCCGACTGGCCTGTTGAGTGTTGTGATAGTGTTCAGACTCACCACACTCCTTCATGGGCTCGTCAGACCAGTCTTTACAGTCCTTCACATTGTCACACACTTTGCTGGTGTCGATGCATTCTCCGTTCTTACAGCGGAACTTCTTTGGGCCATCGCATTTGGTCACTGGTCAAAACAAAAGCACAGTGTAAATATTCAAACGTAAAGTCTTAAAAGATGACATGGTGGAAATATTCATAAACACAGATTTAGAAGACAAGCCAGAAAGTCCAGTCTGAAACCATTTGTTATGTGAGGTTAAACCTCTCACATAGACAAAAGTCTATTTTATTGTCTAAGCAGGGACTCCCAAAGTCCCCTCACTTCAGACACCTCCTGCTCCTCCAGTGGGGCCCCAAGGACTGCTGAGACACATAGTCCCTGTCCTGGTGGCACATGCCCGGAACAGCTCCCAGGCGTCCAGGAGGTATCCGGAACAGATGCCTGAGCCACCTCAACTGTTCCTCTCCATGAGGACCGGCGTCTCTACTTCGAGCTCCTCTCGTGTGACAGAGCTCCTCATCCTATCTCTAAGGGAGCGTCCCGCCACCCTGTGAAGGAAACTCATTTCGGCCACTTGTATCCATCATCTTGTTCTTTCGGTCATTACCCAAAGCTCATGACCATAGGTGAGGACAGGAACAGAGATCTGTAGAGCTTTGCCTTTGGACACTGAATCCATCTGTCAGTTTCACGCTCCATCCTCCCCTCACTGACCCAGGACTAAACCCTGACTAAACCAGGACTAAACCAGGACTAAACCAGGACTAAACCAGGACCAGACCAAAATCCTCACTCATGAACAAGACCCTGAGATTTTGTTCACTTGTAAATGATCTTAACTAACATCTCACAATAATACACTGCAAATATATCACAAAACAAAACATAGCTATCAAATACACATGTGTTTCTCATATTGTGCAGCCCTAACACACACTGCAGTTTCAGGACCATTACAGAAGCATTATGAATGAAAATACTGATTTGTCTGACCATATCTGTGTACAGAATAACACAGATCTAAGCTTTTGTAAGTGGCTATTATTACAAACTGCAGCTTTACTTTTGAGTGACAGAACACAATAAGTTTTCGTTGCTTGTTCCTTTTTTCTCTCTATTATCCTGTTTTGCTTGCAGCTACAAAATATAGCTAAACTTTATGTTTCGAGCCTGTGCTTATGTCTGCATCTCTGGAATGGCTTGAAACTAAAATAACACCCTAAGGAGTTGGTGTGGATACGAACTTTGCACAGCCCCACTTTAAAAAGATCATTTAAATACGCAACTTTCTGTAATATCTTTGCTCAACTTTAGAATATCTTTGAGTACATAAGCGCGTGTACGGCGTAACTTGTTTCATGCTCGACAGGTTTCATATGCATCAAAGAGGATTTAAGGCAAACATGGAGACCTATCCTGACAATATCCTGTAGTCTTTTTCTGTTTTATCTTTTACTTTAAGCGCAAACATTTATTTAAAAGGATTTTCTTCAGAGGGGTGGGAAAAAAACTGCAGCCAGTAACCCCCGCCTGTGCCGTTCTGCTTAACGAGTGAATCGATTTGCAAACCTATACTTTGTAATCAAAAATCTTCTGCACTCAAGCACCTTTCTTTCTGTATAACTTTATGGAGATACGATGTACATTCTGCTTTGAAACCTTCTGCTCCACTCTTTCACTCCGTCCTTCGTTTCATAACAGCTGATGAACTTAAAACCCATCACTGTTCACTCTATGGAAAAGTAGGTCGTCCGTCACTGTCTGTCAGAACAACACTGTATAAATGTATTTATGAAATGTATTTATATGGGACTAAAAGGTAAAATGGTCAACGGTCACATTTTTATAGCACTTTGCCACCTTCAAGGCTCAAAGCGCTTTACATCAAGGAACCACTCACACATTCACACACACATTCATACACCAGTGTACACAGACACTGGGGGTGAGGTGGATTAAGTGTCTTGCCCAAGGACACAAATATAGCATTCATCTGTGGGAGCTGGAATTGTACCATCAACCTGAGAGTCAGTGGATGTGATCGCTCTACCAATGATGTTTATGTTGAGAGCGGGATTTGAACCAGCAACCTTCGGATCAAACAGACACTATCAACTAGACTGCCTGAATATCTCACTTATTTGTTGAACTTTGACAAGGGAATTTTTAATCTAAGATCTCATGATTGTCTAAAAACTGAACAATAGAGGAGGAGAGAGGGAGTGAGATGAGGAGGAGGAGGAGACAGAAAGAGGAGAGGAGGAGAGGGGGGGTGAGAGGAGGAGGAGGAGAGAGAAAGGAGGAGAGGGAAAGAGGAATTGAGGAGACAAAGAGAGGAGGAGAATTTGAAAGACTGATGTGAACATTGAAAATAGGACACTAAAGCAATAATGTGTAATTTTAACCAGGAAGACCACAAACCTATAATAATTCCTGTATTTTGCCACTTGTTTGTTACCATCAGCCAATCACAACTTGCCATTTTTGCCTTTCAACCAATCACCTCTCAATCTATCAATAAATGCACTCTCTCTCTCCTCTTTAGATCCTGCTTTAGCTACATTCTGCAAATAAAGATCTTCATCGCAGCAGTAAAACCATCAACCACCTCAATCTCTCTGGTTCCCCCTCTCAATCACCTTCTTCCTATAGTCTTAAATTATCTCCCCTTTCTTTATTTTGCTATCTAGCCCAAGTATAAGTTTACACAATAGACATAGTATATATCTTTGGAACGTAGCTAACCTGCTAGCCACGTTCCACATAGGAAGCGCTTCTGGTTCTATCGACTCTGGCTTCAGTTCACTTTCTATTGAAAAACTGTCCTCTCTCTGTAACTGTTGCTTTCAGACTCGTAATTTTGGTCTTAAATGTTCATATCCACCCACTCTACATGATCCTGGTGTTTTTTATTTTGCTATTGTGTCTGTAAATCAAGATATGATAATAACAGACAAATCAGGCGCCTTCTTTCCCTGTGGTTGCTTCCGCTAGCCTTAGACTTAGCTCCAAATTGGCCGCTATAACTGCTAGCCTCGATGAGCTTCATTTGACTGAAGCCAAACTTATCCCACTTCTTTATACAGACTATGGTTTACACTCACTTCACTCTATTGTCTATCAACTATGCACAAAGCCTAACTATTAACTGTAAATCCGCCTGTGTGTGAGCGCTATGACAACAAAAATAAATCAATTTTATAGTATTAATTTCCTGAACATAAACAATACAGACTCTGAACTCTGCTCCAAACCATATACTTTGACTGACAGAGAATTGGCTGTCGATATCTTGATTAAAACGTCCCGAGCTGATCGCTGATAATTAGACGTGACTGAATCTCTCTCAGTTAAAGTCTGATTAGCTGCATAAACCCAGCGGTGTGTGTGTGTGTGTGCAGGTGTGTGCAGGTGTGACGTTACTGTACCGTTGACGCAGCCGGCCTCGTCGCTGTAGTCTGGACAGTCGTGGATTTTGTTGCATTGTTTGGTGCCGTGGATACAGGACCCATCACCGCATTGGAACTCGTCTGGACGACAAGTCAACAGGGCTGTGGACACAGAAACACACAGAGGAATCAGAGAAACACAGAGTTTATGTAGAAACTTTTTACATTCACGATAATGACTATATCAGCTTATCCTTCTATATGTCAAACCTGGAACAGTATGTTTTATGGCTCAGATGTATCGTTTTTACAATTTCTTTGGAAAAATGGGGAGATTTGGGGTGTTTTTGTTGGAATATGATGAGATTTAAAATGATCATTCTGCTGTTTATTGGTTACAGCTCAAGTCTTTTAATGACACTGTCTATTTAAAAATGCTTCACTGGGATTATCTTGCATTATTGCCGTTGTGTCAGTGACGTAAAGTAGTTTCAATATTACCATTTATCGCTGTATTTCCCTGTAGCCATATATCGAGTTTCAAAATGTGTTATCGTGACAGGCCGATTCGTCTATGGGCCAATGCTTGGGATTAGGCACCCAAAAAAAACTGAACTGTTGAAAAAGGAATATGTTATATGTTATAGTTTTGCTTGGAACGTTCCACAGTATGGCATTGAATGTGGCTGTCTCTGTCTCTATAGTCGACATAACTATTTGATCAACATTTAAATAATAAATGGAAAAAGTTGAGTTGAAATGTTTATTAAAAGTCCACATTTCATTTTCATACTGACAGATTATTAGCCATTCACACAGAGACAGCACGGATATTTACAGTTTGAATACACACCCATCCATCATCAAGTCAACACACTGCCAAACCACAGACTGTATAAAGACGTGGACTAAATGAGTGTAGCATCACCCACAGCGTTCAGCTCCAAATGAAGCTCATCGAGGCTAGAGCAGTTATAGCGGCCAATTTGGACCATATTTGGAACTCTGACCTCGAGTATCATAGCAACCACAGAGCCAATCCAGGGCGAGACTGTTGAAGGTAACGCCCCTTCCCGTCTGCACCGCTCGTTCAGCAGGGAGCGGACGCTTAGCAACACTATCAATCAAACCTGTTGCTAACGCTAGCCACCTCGGGGAAAGAAGGCGCCTGATTTGTCTGTTAATAATGTTCATATCTTGATTTACAGACACAATTGTGAAATAAAAACCCCAGGATCATGTAGAGCGGGTTAATACGAACATTTAAGACCAAAATAACGAGTCTGACAGCAGCAGTTACAGAGAGAGAGGACACAGTTTTTTAATAAAAAGAGAATTGGAGCCGGAAGCGTGCCCATGCTCACCTTCTGTTTGGAACGCGGCGGCTAGCAGGTTAGCTACGTCCATTTATATAAACAGTCTATGCCTCAAACTCACTCAAATGCTCTATTTTGATTCCAAGGTAAAGGCTTTATACTTTCTGTAACGTTATAATCTTAACCTCAGACTTCTCAAAAAATATTCAGGAAAGGTCAAATGTTGTATTTATATGATTTCAATAGTTTCAATACCACTCACCCATTCACACACACATTCATACACCTGCGTACACAGACACACGGCGAGGGGGGTTAAGTGTCTTGCCCAAGGACATAAAAACAGCATTTATCTGTGAGAGCTGCTACCAAAGATGTTTATGTCGACAGCGGGATTCATATGTCGTACATGGGCCTCCGTACTTTTGACAACCCTATAGGGCAAACCATCTCGTCACCATCTTTTAATACAAGAATTGCATAGGCGTTACTGAGGAAACCCTTTTGAGGCGACAGCGTTGAAGGCTTCTATTGTGTGGCATTTTCACGAGCCAAAACTAATTCCCGCCAACTCAACGCAACAGAAATAAAATGTTTGGTAGCATGAATAGGCCTGTTATTGTGTGTTTGTGAGCGTTTTCAAAGACACAGACATCATGGTGGACACTAAGCCTCCCTCCTCACGGCTCACTTTGGCTCCAGGATGTCAGCGCTGCCTTTTCGCCTTTCATTCTACACAAAGCAGGATGGAAATGTTTTGAATTTGGAAAAAAAAAATAGTAATATAAAAATCAATATGTCACAGCGTTTGTAGCAAGCAGCGCTAAACAAATGCTACCTGACCTTTCAAATGTGTAATATCTGCATTTTTCAGGGTTATCTCGTGGTAAGGATGTCGCTATATGGCAAATTCAAAATGGATGCGTTGTCGTTACTGGAGCAAAGCGAAGAGGCAATGAAATCAGATGAATTTTATAATTTAATAATAATAATAAAAATGTAAATATTGTGTAGTTCTGACTAGTTTAAAAGGCTCATATCAGTTTGACCTCTGTTCTAATGTTGTTTCCTCACCACAAACAGACCTAAAGGAGTGTTTTGTTTCCTTCACACATGTTTAACACACAAAGCCACCTTGTGATGTCATCATGTGGTAATACAGGAAGTGCTCCACTGTGTTTTTAAACTCCATACACCTTCACTAGAATCATTTGGTTGATTTCAGCCACTGGAATTGGCAATCTCTTTTGAACTAAAGGTAAAAGGAGCCTTTAACTTGAAAACTATCACTTAATGACATCACAAGGTGGAACAGAGCATTTTGAGCTTTGGAGATGTAAACAGACTAATAATAAAGTGTTATTCAAACATGTGTGAATGAAACAAAACACAACTCCAGGTCTGTTTTTGAGGAGGGAATATCATTAGAACATGGATTAAAGCTACAAGAGTCAGTTTTACGTAATATAATAATAAAATAAATACAATAATATGACCAAAGAGCCAATCTGGAGCTAACACCAGTGCTAGAGACTTCAGAGACAGAAGGCGCCTGATTTGTCTGTTATTAATGTTCATTTCTTGATTTACAGACACAATAGTGAAATAAAATCCTCAGGATCACGTAGAGCGAGTTAATATGAACATTTTAAGACCAAAATGACGAGTCTGACAGCAGCAGTTACAGAGAGAGGGGAGACAGTTTTTCAATAGAAAGTGAATTGAAGCCAGTCGATGGAGCCGGAAGTGCGTCCATGATCATTTCCTATCTGAAACGCGGCGACTAGCAGGTTAGCTCTGTCCATTTATACACACAGTTTATGATTCTGACCTGTGGAGCTGGGCGTTTTACTGTTTGGCGTGTGGGTGTGCGAGGTCTCACGGTGCAGAGACTCTTTATCTAACACATTTGTCTTTTAAAGCTCTTGTTTAATTATTCATGTGTTGTGTTTGAGTCTGTGTCCACCAGGGACCCGAGGCAGACATGATCAATGGCTGTTTGCTGCAGAGAAACACAGAAAGCAGTGTGAGCTGCAGGAAATATGGATGAAGTTAAACCAGAAAGAATTTATTTTTTAACTGATAAAAAGTGCAGCTGAGGGCATGGGCCCCTATCGAGGAGTTTTCACTATCCAACAATGAGCAAAAGAAAACTACTACTATAAACTACTATAACTACTACTACAACTAATAGTACAACTACTACAACTACAACAACTAGTGCTACTTTCTAATGCCATCTTCCGTTGCTTCTACTGCAATACCATCTATTCATCGCTGAAAATTTTTTGAGAAAATATCTTTATTTTTTCATGTAAAAGTAGTGAAATATAAATGAAAACATTGAATTAAATGAATTCCACTCTGATATAAATTATGAGTAATCACTCTGGAGACAGGAAATAAAAGTAAAGGTATTCTAAAAGTGAATAATAATGACCTCCTACAGAAGTCCCCCTGTACTGAGGCCCTCCTGTACTGAGGCCGCTCTGTACTGAGGCCCCCCTGTACTGAGGCCCCTCTGTACTG
Source organism: Periophthalmus magnuspinnatus (assembly GCF_009829125.3). NCBI lineage: Eukaryota > Metazoa > Chordata > Actinopteri > Gobiiformes > Gobiidae > Periophthalmus > Periophthalmus magnuspinnatus. Next base: position 19,472,454 of record NC_047129.1, on the reverse strand, counting down.
TGGCCCTCCTGTACTGTACTCTGAGCCTGTGTGATTAGGGCTGGTTATAATAGTCCTTTGCAGAGCGGTGGAGTGGTGGAGCGGTGGAGCAGTGGGTTGGTGTAACGCGTTCATCTCTTTGACATTAACCTGCCGTCTGTGTCGCTCTGCTGCGTGTGCGCGTTATGGAGGCAGATGTTTGGAGGAAAATGGAAGAAAACATGAAGAAGGAGCATAGAGCTACTCCTGGGTGTTTTCTAGGTGCCATTTTGAGGACTTGTCACCATAGATATCATATTTAGTATGTTTTGTTAATTTCTCTGGTGGCAGATACATAAAACAAGGGGAAGGACAGTCATGGCATGTTGTATTTTTAACTGTGCTGCTGTGGTCATGTTATTCTGATGAGCATCATCACAGTTTCCCATTGATGTCAAAATAATTAGTGTCATGGAATAATGCCAAATTGGGCATAATGACTCTTCTTTATCCCAATCAAAAAAGTCAATGGGACCCATGTTGTATTTTGCTTGGTGTTGCCATGGCAACAAGTGAAAGGGGCATGTTATTCCTAGAGGGAAATTTCCAAAATTTCAAAGTAATATGACAACTGATTAGAGCCATGTGAAAATTGGCACAGTTGCTCTTCAGATCGTCCCCGTCCAAAGAGTCCAGGGGGCTAATGTTGTATTTTGCACGGTGTTGCCATGGTGATGTCTGAAAGTGCCCATGTTATTCCATGTTAGTGCATCAGCACTTCCAATGTGTGTTGCCTTTGTTTAGTGACAGGTACAGCCCAAAGCTGCAATAACACAGAAACAGGGGGCGTGTTAGCGCCATCCTGAGGGAGCACCGAGTCGGCCAAGTGCGAAGCGGGAGGGCCGTTTGATTCCACTTGAGGCTTTAATTTATGTTTAATATCTCTGGGCCTATCCACATGAAACAAAAAATATTGATAGTCCTGAAGCATTCCTGAAAAAATCAAAAGTCGAGTGGAGCAAGTAAGAAAATCAGTGACAAGTTTGGCCTAAAGATGCTTCAAGAAAACATTTTATTAATGATGATATTTGCTGTAGCGGGGTTTTACAGTTTGTTTAACATCCGTGTCTTGTTTTGATTAAAGTCGCTTCATATTCAGCAGACTGGGATTATTTCAACATACACATTATTACAAACACTTTTTTTATGAAAAGTTGATTCTGTGTGAAGTCAAAGTTAATGAGCTGAACTGATACTTTGCAGTGACATCAAGCTGGGGGCGTATTGCATGTATGTCTATGGAGGAATGTTCAGCAGTTACCATGGAGACACAGTGCACACATTAGCAAACACAGCCAAAAAGGGAAAACATTTTAAGACCAGTGATCAGTACGTGTGTTTACAGTCTTGTTTAGATGTCTAGGTAACTACCGGAAAAACTGTTGGCTAACGCTAGCTAGCTTATGACTGTAATGTTACGTGAGAGGGACTTGTTTAACAGCACAAATCAGCTCACCTGTTGTAGTTCAGATAAGTCAGCTCTTTGCGGTTGGATTGTGTTAAAACAAAGCTCAGATTAAAGTTTGATTTGAGTACCTTGAGACAGAGCAGTGCCTACAGTTAGCACAGTTAACATAAAAGAGTTTGTATTCACCAAAACGCTCCCTTGTCCTGTAGTTCTTTAACTCCATCTGCTGCTATAGGAGAGTATAATGTTGACACGAGTCCAGAGCCTCTTTATAATGAAGAAGCAGGGCCGTATGGTCTAATGAATGTGCCAGTCACTTCAGTGTGAAGAGTGTGGGCGTCCTGTGGTCACTGGAAAAGCGCTGACCACTGCACGTCAACGAGAACACGAACTGAAGCGACTTTGACTTAAAGGCTGAGGATTTAATCAGACTTTAAATGTGATTAAAACTGTTACTCTGATCTATTTGGTTGCACTTAAATAAACAATTAATTATCTTTGCAATGTTTGGGAGCATCACAAAAAACGAGAGCGAGACCATTTTCTCGAATAATGATGATTTTAAAGGTCCTATATGCCACAAAATTGACTCTTGTGAGCTTTAATCCATGTTCTCATGCTGTTACCTCCTCAAAAACAGACCTGGAGTTGTGTTTTGTTTCATTCACACATGTTTAACACTTTATTATTAGTCTGTCTACATCTCCAAAGCTTAAAATGCTCTGTTTGTGATGAGGAAACAACATTAGAACAGAGACATAATAACATAACATGGGCCCTTTAATTAAGACTAAGAATAAGTATTTGTTATTCAAATCAACTGCCTTGTTATGTCCCAAACAGGCCTCCGTACACACATATAGCCTGGATGCTTCTGACCCTCGCTCGCTGCATTCTGAGCTTGTATCAGGTCAGACGTACACGGCTGTTGTCATGTCTATAGTGTGGAGCGGGCATGTGTGGAGGGGGCCAGAAGGGGGCGATGTCACCTCCCAATCGCACACACAGACGGCAGATTTGCTCGACTGCTGCAAAGTGACCACTTAAGCAGCAGGGGGTTGTAATCATTAGTATATATTAGAAGAACAACAGCACTTTTCCACCTTGAAGGCACTCGAAGCACGTACATATTCATACACCGACACTGTACACAGAGGTGGGTTAAGTGTCTTGCCCAAGGACACAACAGCAAACCAATGATATTTACACTCTACCAACTGAGCTGCTGTCGCTCAACGATGACTTGAGTTATGTCTGACCTTGGTGCCAAAGTGGGATGTAGCAGTACTAATGGAAGTAGCAGCAGTAGCACAACGAAGACCAGCCACAGGAGGAAGAGCTGTGCAGTTCATCAAATGTGTTTATTAATATTGCTTCTTACACCCCAAAAAACTGAAAAAACCCCCACATCATGTCTGAGCTCTGAGTTGTGTTTGATGTTACATGTGTTTATGTGAGAACATATCGCAGATGGGAGGGGTTTTTACTTTAAGAATTCACGCAGAACACCAAATTATTAGCTTTTAAGCGCAGCCATTTTAAACACGTCTCCTGCTTTCGTTTCATCTGCTCGTTCTGATGCACCACACAATTCTGCCATTAACTGTTTTGATCATTGTGATTTCCACCGATATGTTAAGACTATTACGACAAGCAATTAACCAGAGGAAACGTGTGTGTTTATAAAAGTGACTCAGAGCTAATGCTAATGCTAACCTAATCTAAATTTCAAAATAATTGACCATTGTTTTTCTGTGCAAAAGCATTCAGACACTGTTTTAACATCACTAATTCATTTGAATTTTAGTTAGCAATAGCGTAATTTTAATTTCAGTTAGGATTAGTGTAATTTTAATTTCAATTAGTATTAGCTTCATTTAAATTTTTAGTTAGCATTAGCTTCATTTTCAATTTAGTTAGCATTAGCTTTATTTTAATTTTAATTAACATAAGTTTAATTTTAACTTTAGTTAGCATTTAGCTTCATTTTAACTTTAGTTATCATTAGCTTCATTTTCATTTCAATTAGCATTAGCTTCATTTTCATTTCAATTAGCATTAACTTCATTTTAACTTTAGTTATCATTAGCTTCATTTTCATTTCAGTTAGCATTAGCTTCATTTTCATTTCAGTTAGCATTAGCACTAGCTTCAGGACACAAATCCCTACTTTTGTAAACAGAGAAGCTTCATCTGGTGAAGTATTTACATCGTCGTAAAGGTCTTGACTGTTTGTGATGATCTGTCTGTAACTTCCTGTTCGCTGCCTGGTCTTTAAATGTTCATTTATTTTAGCATGACTCGGCTAATTTCCAACACACAATGAACGGAGCAGGAAGTGCAGCTCCAGACTTTTTGAGAACCGGAACTAGCCAGGCGCCTCCATGAAAAGGGCCTACAGCAGTGACTTATAGACACTTTTGACAGCAGTACTTATATTTTTAACAGAAGCACATTTTACTCCAGCAAAAACATGCTAAAGCGGTGTTGAAGCTCAGTGTTCGTAGGTGCAGAACCGCCGCCTGCAGCACATCTCCTGCATTAATTCTCCCACTTGACTGATCCAGCTGCTTTAACAAACGATAATGAGTAAGAGTGAGAGCCATTAAAAGTCCATAACCATCTGTGTATTCGTCCGCCTGATAAATACTACATTTGTACCAGGTTCAAACACGGCATAATAATGCAGAAAGAATCGATAGTGCAGCCCCCCTCTCCCAATAACTCGCTAATGTGCAGCGTCCAGGGAAAAACGCTGAGAGAGGCGTCGTTTGGGTCATTACCGGGCTTTTCTTGTTAGACGACATTGAATTTCTATAGCTGCAAATGACGACCTGTTTAATATCGCTCTACATAATAATGGCATATGTTATTAATGTGACGCTGGGTAATAACTGGTTACTGAAACAAATCAGTGAAGCCTCTGAGTTCACTACAGCCTGCAGAACACCTAAGAATTATTTCATTAACTGTAAAGCCAATGAGTGATGCACCATGGGATTTTTTATAAGTTAAAAGTAACAAGTCACCTGCTGCTTCGGCCCTAAAACAAGACAATAGGATTTTGTAGATCTTCTGTAAAAGCTTTAGTTCAATCAACAAAAACAGCTCAAATGTATATTCTAATCACCGTATATATAAATGGACAAAGCTAACCTGCTAGCTCCCGCGTTCCAAATAGGAAGTGATCATGGGCGCACTTCCGGCTCCATCGACTCTGGCTCCAATTCACTTTCTATTGAATAACTGTGGCCCCTCTCTCTGTACCTGCTGCTGTCAGGATCATCATTTTGGTCTTAAATGTTCGTATTAACCCGCTCTACATGATCCTGGGGTTTTCATTTCACTATTGTGTCTATAACTGAAGATATGAACATTAATAACACACAAATCAGGCGTCTTCTTTCCTCAAGGTCGCTCCCGCTAGCATTACCAACAGGTTTGATTGACTGTGTTGCTAAGTGCCTGCTCCCTGCTAAACCAGCGGCGCAGGCGGGAAGAGGCGTTACCTTCATCAGCCTCGCTCTGGATTGGCTCTTTGGTTGCTATGATACTCGTGGTCAGAATTCCAAATACAGAACTGGGCTCTACACTCACCGCTATAACTGCTCTAGCCTCGATTAGCTTCATTTGACTGGAGCCAAACGCTGTGGGTGACGTCACACTCACTTAATCCACTTCTTTATACAGTCTGTGATTTTAACAATAATGAAACTTACGGCAGTTTTCCTCGTCCGACTTGTCTTTGCAGTCTGCGTCTCCGTCACACTTCCAGTTCATGTGCACACACTCCCCGCTCCCGCACTGGAACTCTCCCACCGGACAGCGCGGTTTCTGGGCTTCGGTCCTCCGGCTGCATCGCTCCATGGACTCGTCCGACTTGTCTTTACAGTCCGGATCTCCGTCGCAGCTCCACAGGGCCGGGATGCATTCTGAGTCATTGCATCGGAACTCGTGTTGGCCACAAGTGGGCGCCGAACACTTTTCTTCGTCGCTGGAATCTCCGCAGTCGTCGTCCCCGTCACAAACGAAGATCTGGGAGACGCATTTTCCGTTTCGGCAGGCGAAGTCTTTGCTCGGGCAGGCTTTGGCGTCTGAAAAGGGAGAGAGACAGATTAGAAGAGTAATTTGTGACTTAATTAAACCTGACGATGTTGAACCAGCCGCCAGTCATCTGGACTTAAGAGAAAATATAGAGTTACTTTACTGAAGAAACGGGATGAAAGACTTTGAGATAAATTAACTTAATGAGTAACGGCTTATAGATATCATTTCTTGCTGCTGGGCTCGTGGTGTCAGTTTTACAAAGTTTGATCTAAAACAGCTTGATTACTGTTAGCACTTTCAAATTACTTCAATATCAGATGACAGACATGGAAAAAACACATCAAAACCTACCAAAGATACTTAAAGGGGCCGTATTACGCTGTTTTCTAATCTGTTTTAATGTCTGGTCAAACACTCCTCCAGGTATGTTTTTGAGGAGGTAACAGCAACATAGATTAACTCTCTCAAGAGTCACTTTTGTGTATTTACAAAATTAGAGCTAATATACTGTATACTGTATATCCTGGTTTATTTTTTTGATGTGTAACACTGGTCACACCAATATCAGCTCCTAACTTTCTGGTGTAAAGTCCAGCATCTGCTTGTTTCCGTGGAGATATTTCTATGTACACAGTAAGGCATTAAACATACAAGTCAAAATTTATTCAGTGTTTTTTTTCTTTATGTTTACTACTTTCCACATGTTACAACATATCAAATATATGAAGTAAGATATATGGAATTATGAAGTGAAGAAAAAAAAGTCAAATAACTCAAATAATATTTTTTATATTTCATATTCAATTCCTCAGAGTCTCCTCTCTTTGCTTTGTGCAGCTCAAACCCTTGTCTTTCTCTCAAAGAGCTTCATGATAAAGTCCCTGAAATGGTTTTCACTTCACAGCTGAGCCTCAGGGTCAAGACATGATAAAAGTGTAAACAGGTTAAAAGCAAAGAGTAACTGATATTTTTTAATTATTTCTAATCTAAAACAAGTTTGACGTTCTCTTGAGTTTTTTGTTTACTACATCCACGTGTCATTCATAATTTTGATGCTTCAGTGAGAATCTACAGTGGAAATACTGTATTTTCTGGACCTTCACACCAGCCAAAAATGCATGATAATGGAAAAAATAAAAAAACATACATAAGTCGCACTGGACTTTAAGTATCATTTTTGGGGAAATTTATCTCACAAAATCCAACACCAAGAACAGACATTTTATCTTTAAAGGCAAGTTATAATAATAATAAAATAGAGAACAACAGGCTGAATATCATTACAGCACGCTAATGTAACACATTTATATTTATTCAGCTACATGAAGCACAGACAGAACTGAATATGTGTCTGGTTTGTTAATGTAAGATATTAACAGTTAATCAGATAAATAAAGCATAAAAAACAAGCTGACAAGTTTACTCTGGATCTCACTCCAAATCACTAAATCCATTCAATTCTTCATCCTCTGTGTTACTTCTGAACAACTCCACCAACTCCAGAGGAAGATGAAGAGCAGCTTCCTCTTCTGTGTGACTGTCACACTGGTACAAGCCTAGAGTGTCCTCGCACAGTTGTCTGTGACAATAATGAAGAGGTGGAATTATATATTTTAATAATTTCACATAGAAGTCATATCTGAGTATAAGTCACACCCTCGGACAAACTATGAAAAAAAGTGCCACTTAACATCCGGAAAATACTGTAATCCTGGAAACATGGACGAACGAGTTCAAACTTTTGATTGGTCGTGTGTGGATCTCAATGGAGATAAGCGAACGACGCCACCAATTAAACATGAGCACAGAGGGAAAAATGAAATAAGAAATGTCTCCAGCATCCGACCTCTGACCCAAAACACCTCGCCTGCTTTAAATGTGACCTCAGTGTAATGACCAAACACGACACTAACACAGCAGCAGCAGCAGCGCAGGTTTAAGGACGACACTTCAGTGGGTGGATTTTTATTAAACTTTGACACTAAATTACAATGAGCAGCAACATTAACATGAGCAGAGACGAGGCAGGAGTCGCATCTGATCTGCACACAGGAATGTTAATTATGTTTTTTAATAAAGTTCTGCATATTGAGTCAAACCCTGCATGTGTGTAGGTTTGAAGTAAATATAATATAACTAGCAATGCGTCACAGATCACCCTGACATGTTCAGATAAAGGCAAGATTTTTACATACGCACAGAAATCATTGGCAAAGGTAGAAGTAACAGTAGTGCGCTTGGCTAACTTTTTCACTCATATACACAGATACGCTCCAAGTCAAAGGTTTGGACACTTTCTCATTTCAGTTGCTTCTTTTTTTCCAGGGTTATTTCCACTGAAGATTCTCACTGAAGCATCAAAACTATGAAAGACACAAGTGGATGTAGTGAACAAAAAACTTAAGAGAACTTCAGACTTGTTTTAGATTAGAAATAATTAAAAATATCCTTTATCCTTTGCTTTGAACGGCGTTTTGATCCACAAAGCAAACGGAGGACACTGAGGATTTGAACGTAAAATACTTTTTTTTTTAAAGTGTTGAATTATTTAACTTTTTTTCTTTACTATATAACTCCATATTTCTTACTTCATATATTTCATGTCTTTGTGTGTTTATAAAATGCAGAAAGTTGTAAAAAAAAAAAAAAAAAAAAACTGAACGAGAGGCTGTTTCCAAACTTTTGACTGGTCGTGTATATTCCAAAAAATAAAAAATATCTTGTAATCTGGTTATCTCCATGGACATAGTTTGCAGTGCGGAACATTCCAAGTAGACCTGTCCAGATAAAAAATGTTGAATTAAATATAGGCGATATATAAACAATAATATTCAAACTCATTTATGCCACTGACGCAAAAACACAACAGCAGATTTAAACCACAAAGACTATTATAAATCTACAATATATAAGAAATAAACAGCAGAATGAGACACTTTAGTCATTATTTTGAGTCTGTAATAAGACAGACGAGTTATAACATCTCCATGGACAGAAGCAGGTGCTGGACCCATCACCAGAAAACCCAAAACTCTGAATCTTGCATAACAACAAAATGGCTCCATTCAACTTCTTCACAACTTGCACCACCAGGGGGAGCCCAACATTACAGCGATCTTTTCTCTTACGCACCCAAACAATGAAGCAAAGGGACTCATTACGGTAATAGCCTATTGGATTCCCCAACTTGCTATTAGCGCTAGCATGCTAATCATCCCAGCTCAGATCCAAGTAATTGAATTAGCATGAGAGCATAAACAAAAGCAGCAGCGGCGGCGGCGGCGGCAGCGTTCCCGGCAGAGTCAGGTGTGTGGGGTTAGCTGAGGCGGTGGAGTCAGCAAACACTGGATTGGCAATTATTTTGAAAACATTATGCAAAATTAATGCTCTATTTTACTAGTTTTTCTCTATAGAGTTTCGGTAATCAGCGAGATAAATAAATAATGAGATATAAGAATTTAAATGGGCCCTTCAAAGTAAAAGATTAAAGGTCCGATATTACGCAAAATAGATCCTTTTGAGTGTTAAACCGTGTTATAATGCTGTTGCCTCCTCAAAAACATGCTTAGAGTGTGTTTTGTTTCATTATTATTAGTCTCTCTCAAAATGCTCTGTTCCACTTTGTGATGTCATGAAGTGGTAGTTTTCAAAGTTAACAGCTCCTTTTACCTTTAGTTCAGTAGAGAGTAAAGGCAATTACAGAGATGAAATGATCCAATTGATTCTAATGAAGGTGTGTGGAGTTTAAAAAGACAGTGGAGCACTTCCTGTATCACCACATGATGACATCACAAGGTGGAACAGAGTGTTTTCAGTTTGAGAAAAGAACAGGATTTGTGTGTCAAACATGTGTGAATGAAACAAAACAAAACTACAGGTCTGTTTGTGATAAAGAAACGACATGAGAACAGAGATCAGAAAACAGTGTAACATGGGCACTTTATATACGCCACAACAGAAGTACAATATGAAATCAATAGAGCGATATTAAAGTGCAGATAAATGAGACGTGGTCAAACAGATGGGGCTGTTCGCTCTGATAAAACTGTCACGTTGAGGGTAAGCGACCATTACGGTTCTACGCGTCCTTATGGCGAGAGTGAAGCCGCCATGATTCCAGACGAAAGAAATGCAAGACGACAACACAACAAACATGTTCAAAATGTATACTACAAAAGCCAAGTTTACACCTGTAACACAGAGGTCCACAGCCCCGCCCACCTCAAAGCACACTCGGGTTTAGACTTCTCAAAAATGTAAGAGTTAAAGAGGGGGTATTTGACTTATGAGGTATTAAAGAGGAGGTATTTTACTTCTATGGGGTATTAACTGTAACACATAACATATTTAGATCTCCATGTTTCCTTTTGTTTTAAAAATTATATATTTGCCCAAAACAACATATTAACATGTTTTATAAATTTCACTTTCGTTTTTGACGCTCTGAGACTGACCTCTCAGACCGCTCTCTATGCTAAGTCACTCCCCTGTCAGAGCGCTATCACAACACAATCAGCGCGCATGCCGATAATGAAACTACTGCACATCACACCAGGTTTGTGAAGTTATAGTGTACAGTTTTGTATCATGTTTTTGTATATTTATGGAGGATTGTCGTGTGGGAGTATGGGTGAGGTAGGCTCGTGGGCGGAGCTTTAGACAGAATCTTACAGTTAACCGTAAGGAGGGTTTAAATTGAGCCTGGGAGAGATTGCTAGATTACTCAAACATGTATGTCAAACATGTATGTCACGACAATGTCAGAACAAGGGAGAAAGCTCAAAGAATTGGTTATGCAAAACGATTTTTTTAATGGCCTGTTTTTAATAGTATAGTAGTTTTCTTTGGTATATATAACAACATTAGGTTTGTGTTATATTTTTTATTCGTGCATTTATTATTATTATTATTGACTGGACAAATTCATAAATTAATTAGTTACATGTACTTGGTTTAAACTCTCCAAGTGTCGGACTGATTCTCACCACTGAACGAACCAAAGCTCTGATTCTTGGTCGCTGTTGCCGTGAGAGTCTCGAGTGGTTTTGGTGAAGCCGCTGCCTCTTATCAGCTACTGTGCCAAACTGATACGGCAGGATTTGGTGCAACAGTGACCAGTGAGGAGCCATGTGACCAGTCTGACCACAGCCAACGGTCAGGGAGATAAGAGGGGGAGATAGGAGGAGTTGGTGAGATCAGAGGGGCAGGTGAGGGGAGCTAGGAGGGGTAGGTGAGATAGGAGGGGTAGATGAGGGAGATAGGAGGGGTAGATGAGGGAGATAGGAGGTGAAACGCCCTCCGCACTTAAATGAATGCACTGCACAGTGACCATAGATTGGAAGATAAACCCTCTTGTGAGAAAGGGCAGGAGGTAAAGGTTAAAGATAACGTTTGGAGGGACGCGCTTTGACAGGAGCAGGAACATAAAAACACTGTTATACAATATCTCCCATGGGCGGAATCTAAAAGACACCTGAATACCACCTAAAGGGTGTCTGAACACCATCGAAAAGACTCCTGAACATCATTTAAAAGACGCCTGAACATCATCTAAAAGAAGATAAAAACACTGTTACACAATATCTCCCATGGGTGGATTCTAAAAGACATCTGAACAACATCTAAAAGATACCTGAACACCACAGGAGACAAATATTTCAATAAAAGGACATCGACCTCCACTAAGAACTTGGTCAGTTTATTCTTTCCATCAATATTTACATTTCCATTAATGTGCAAAAATCCAACCATTACACGTTGAAATGCTAACAGAGAAGCTAGCCAAGCAGATGAGCACATTTCCCCAATGTAGTTATGCCAAACAACAGCCACTTTGCATTGGCGCTATGCTAGCAAATGCTAAATTTTGATATATTATTACAGGATTTACATGATTTTCTGATTTGTGTTATAATGTTGTTTCCTCATCACAAACAGACCTGGAGTTGTGTTTTGCAACAGCATTACCACATGACTTAAAGCTCACGGAAGTCCATTTTACATAATATAGGACCTTTAAGAAGAGAGAGTTTGGGACTTTGGCAGAAATGTGTTGAAGGAAAAAATCTGTAGCTGATGAAACTAACCCCGAGTAGCCGTCTGCATTGGTTTCTGTTACTTAAGCCCACCCATTCTGTTGCTCATTCTCATCATTACACTTTCAAATGAGGAAATCAGTAATCCAGAGCGGGATCCTCGCTGACAGCCGCTCTCCTCTGCTCAGGTGATTATGTTTAACTCGGGGTCAAATCTTTCCATCCATCGGCTCGCACACAGAGCCAGGACAGCTAATAGATGGAGGAGCAGATAGGGCACCCCTCATTGACCTCCAGCTAAAGGACACCGCACTCACCCAAGATGGCCGACACAGAGCGACATGACCCGCTACAGACCTCTGTCACTGTGTACTCAAGGGTTAGTTTGACAGCGACGGGTTTAAGCAAAAGGACACGAGAAGGGCATTCTGGGAAACAAAAGAAGTAAAAAATATACAGTGACGAGCGGTGGGCATTATGTTCGAAGTAACTGTTGAGATTGGGATGTTGATATGACCTTCCCGGAGACGCCCAGAGCTTTCTGTTTAAAGCTCTATGCTCAAATACAGCCATACACTGTGAGTGACAGGTCTGAACTCTCAGAGGAAGGAGAATATCGCTACAACATCGTTACATCATATCCCCTAAACTTACTCGTGATGAAACCAAGAACCACTTCTGTTGTCTTCCACATGGTTTATATAGAGCACAAGGATATGTCCATCTGTTCTCATACAAATTACTTGGTTATTACATGTTTATACAGGTTTAGAAACTGACATTTGCACTTACATCAGAGTTAAAGAGGGGGTATTATGAGAAATCAACTTTTTGGAGCTTTATATCATGTCATAATGTTGTTCCTTCATCAAAAAACATGCCTGTAGATGTTTTAGATGTCATCCATGCATGTTTGAGTAATCTAGCGATCTCTCCCAGGTCCTTTTCAAACCCTTGTTATGGTTAGCTGTAAGATTTGTTCAAGGCTCCGCCCACAAGCCTACATCACCCACACTCCCACACGACATTCTCCATAAATATTCAAAAACATGATACAAAACAATACACTACAACTTCACAAACCTGATGTGATGTGCAGTAGTTCATTAGCAGAGTGAGCATTCTGTTGGAGGTTTCACCACCTACTCGTCTCCATGGAGATCATACTGCTTTGTGCAGACTGTTCCACAGTATGGCATTAAATATTCATATCACATTTCATATATTCATATAGAAGTAAAATACCCCGTCTTCAGAGACCATCAGGGCAAGTAGACTTCTGGGTATAGTATCAATAATTGAAATGTGGTAATTGATTAGATGTATTTCTTTTATTATAATGTTTAATGAATTAATGAAAAATAATACTGTCCATCATATTGACATGAGCCGAGTATCGTATCGCCACCGAGTCTCTCCATGACCCACTTTGTCCACGGGAGTCACAGCTGTGAATGAAAACTCCACAGGTCACATGACTGATGACATCATCAACATGGCTGATATGACCTACATATTCAACTGTGCAGACATACATATACAACATCCACACTATGTACAGGGTCATGCCATTTTTACTAGTGTGAAAAGTAGCGGGCATATCATATCAGGTTTGTGAAGTTGTAGTGTACAGTTTTGTATCGTGCTTTTGTATCTTTATGGAGAATTCTCACTTGGAAGCTAGAATACGTTAGCGTGCTGTACTGATATTCAGCCTGTTGTTCTCTAGAACTTGCCTTTAAAGATAAAATGTCTGTTCTTGGTCTCGGATTTTGTAAAATAAATTTCCCCAAAAAACGCAACTTATAGTCCAGTGCAACTTACATATGTTTTTTTCTTCATTATTATGCATGTTTTGGTTGGTGCAACTTATACTCCAGAGCGATGTATAGTCCGGAAAATACGGTATCTATGTTGGCGATTATCACAATAATATAAAATGTCAAACGATTATTGTTGACCCTTTTTATCACGACACACGATATTATTGTTTATTGTTCCATCCCTAGTGGGAGCATGGGTGATGTAGGCTTGTGGGCGGAGCCTTGGGCAAATCTTACAGCTAAACATAAAGAGTTTGAATAGGAGAGATCGCTAGATTACTCAAACATGCATGGATGAAACTTAAAAAACAACTGCTTCATGACATCACAAGGTAGAACAGAGCGTTTTGAGCTTTGGAGATGTAGACGGACTGATAATAAAGTGTTAATCAAACTCAAACAACCCCAGGTCTGT